>NC_141620.1:43702587-44019671 GCF_047967505.1 Dipteris shenzhenensis | reverse complement strand
TGAGTTCAGTAAAGGAAACTCCACATTTGGGTGAGGCGCACTAAGCCTTTGAGGACCATTCCATGGCACAAATATTGATCTTATTGGATCCTGAGTTCCACGTGGGCAAACCAATATGCTATGATGATGCCAGCACTCAGATGGCACCCCTCTAACTTGTGGAAAAAGGGACAAAGCCCGCTCATAATTTTGCTCATAGGGACAAGTCACATTTTGACATGGGAGTTGACCCATATGATGAATATACTCGGGCACTCCTAGAACGTGTTCAAGTTCTAGAATGACCTCAAGACTCCATGGTCAATTCCAAAAATTATTGTTGTCGATGGTGTGATATAGGTTCCCCTTAAAGCACCCACCCATTACTAATCTATATTTTGATTTTTTTGTCATAACCAATGCTTGCATGCATGAAATATCGAGATTTCCAACAAGAGATATGCCTACAAAGAACCCACCCATTCCTCATATATACTCGTCTCACAACCAATGCTTGCATGCACAAAATATCAAAATTGACAGCAAAGACAAATCCGTCCCTACAAAGTAGGCTAAAATATTAATATTGATACCTTCAAAATATGAAATGAGAAATGGACTTTCCTATAGGATTGAAAGCAAGCCATCCTTCACCTCACAATTGCAAAACATGGCACCTACACATGCATGAAAGTGCAAAGCATTCTTGCATCTCCGATTGAGCTCCAAATATGTGGAATTCTAGCTTATGGATGCACATGCTCTGTCATGTTGCACAAAGCCCACCCATGCAAAGAGTGGATGAGAAGAAATGAGAATATCTACAAGCATTGAGATGGAGGATCTAAAAGGATGCCCCCATACCTTTGCTATAGTGAAGATGCATGCTTCTATGTGTCTAATGGATGGAAGGTGATGGTCACTATCCCAATATCCAGCCTGCAAAACTATGGAGAGGCATTGATTTGCATTCATACGATGGTGCAATGGATAGTGATGATTGCATTATGTGTGGCCATGATGGCGATGGCTTTGCCACTACCATTCAGGATACTAACACGTCACTGTAAGAGGTCTAAGGGGTACTCTTGAGTAGCCCCCTGACGGTCTTTTCAAGTGAGTGTGTTTGGTTTGGCAACACCATTCAATCAAAGGCTGGGTTCACACACAACAGATGCCCAACTTGCAAAAGGAGGATTGCTTGATGGGGAGGATGAAGATCAAAGGAAAGACTTGTCCAAGGAATGATGTCTCCGCCGCCCCAGTAGCCTGGCCTATGTAGTGGACCGTTCTTAGACAATCCAATGTCCTACGAGGGCCCAAGCAATGGCAGTAGCTGATGCTTTGGAGTGGAGAACGTCCTCGCATGTTGGCTGCCTTAAGCTACTACAAGATTGAGCAAACCAATTGCACCTCTTGGATCCTACTTTATAGGTCTCCATACATCTTGATTCCCCACCAAAGCCAAGTAGAATGGCAGTTTTAGAGAGATTAATGATCAGTTCTTCCAATCGGCCAAGATAGCATTCCACTACGAGGGAATTGTCATCTCTCAGCATTTACCAAGCATGGGGCTTCTAAAGAAGCATGCTAGTAGGGCTTTTGATGCACCATTGGTTGGTATGGGGAGGCTCCTTATGGGTGGGAGTTGGTTGATAAAATGGTTGGTGGAGGGGAATGGAGGGAGGAAGGAAGATGCAGGTGTAAAGAGACATGTGCGTGGGGCCTTGGGTCATCTTTGAGGTTTTGTGGATATTCTCCCACTCTTGCTATTGCTCACAAAATACACAAAATACAAAGATGACCCAAGGACCCATGGGCAGTTTGCATCATTGTCCCACTCTTACTCTTGCTCTGTCTCTGCTGCTCTGTCTTTGCACGTGGAAGTATATGATTTGTTTAATGTCAAATTTATGTTTTTCCACTCATTGCATAGCTAGTCCTGTGTGCTTAGGCACACCTCAGATACGATCCATGCACATGACACATTGCCATTCGTCTAAGAATTCACTCTTGAGTTCATAAGAAAGTCTAAAATCTCTCTCTAAAGATTCCCATGTAGAGTCCTCCTCGATCAGATCCTTCCATTTAATCTTATATTTTGTGATCATCCTATTTCTAAGTTGACATTCATGAAAGCCAAGAATACTTTGTGGTTCATGAGATAGTCAAATCTTCAACCTCTATAAGTTCTTGAGGAGTGACTACTTGATCCTCACCTCCTAGGACTTCCTTCAATCAAATAACATGAAAGATTGGATGAATTTTTTTAGTAGGAGGCAATTCCAATTCATATGCAACTTGGCCAATTCTTTGGATAACCTTGAATGGACCACAATATTTGATGGATAATTTTCTAACTTGACCAATACTTAGGCTAGGCTCTTGGATCCCTTGAGAATACTCAAAGATACCATTGTTCCAAGAGGGAACTCTCTAGGCAAATGATGTCTATTGGCATAGAATATGTTCCTTCTTGGGCAATTCTAATAGACTTCTTGACACACTACAACATCTCTTGCATGTCTTGCAAGAATGCCTTAGCAACATCATTCTTGATTCCCTTGAATTTGACCATTACTAGAGACTTAAGGTTGAAGCCCATACATAAGCATAAAAGGACTCATACCAATACTTCAATGCTTTGCACTGTTATAAGCAAATTCGACCATGGGTAAATATTCTTCCTATGAAGATTGCCTCTTGGAAACATATGCTTGAAGCATATCCTCTAGAAGTTGGTTCACAACTTTTGTCTAGTAATCAGACTAGGCATGTTTAAAGGAACTCAAACTAATCTAACTTGTCAAAAATAAGCATCCAAAATTTTCTTATAAACTATGTCAGATGACAACCCATAAAAATGAAACAATTGGTCCATGAATTGCTGAGCTAGTTGACTCATTGTAACGGTTGATCTATGGGTAGAAATCTAGCCATCTTTGTCAAACGGTCCATGGAATCATGACCCTTACGCATTCATGGCAATCCCATGATAAAATCCATGTAAATACTTTCCCTTTTATTAGTAGGGATTTCCAAGGGCTGTATTAACCCCGTGCTTTGAAGGTGTTTTGCCTTGGTCACTTGACAAGTATGGCAACCTACTACACAGTCTTGAACAGTAAAAACTATGTTTCACAAGAGACAAAGTCTTGTGTACTCCAGGATGTCCCACACTAGGTGCATCATGACACTCCCGATAATCTTGGATCGAAGATCCGACACATTCGATACACCAATTTTATTATTTTGGAATAGCAACCCATTCCAAATCATCCACTGATTTCTTGCTACCTGAACAGTAGGTAAATCCCTGAGTCCTGGTCAGTCATTGAGCTCCCATTGATCTTCTACCAATAATAATTGAAGTGACTATCAGTTGTGCTAAGCCCTCTCAAGGATTGAAATAGGTTAGAAGATATCTTTTAAATGACAAAGAATTTACCATCTTAATCCAACTGAAGGCATCTGCAACATTGTTTAAATAACCCTTCCGATACCAAATCTCAAAATCAAAGTCCTACATTAATTTTGCCCATCTAGTCTTTCTGCCCTCAAATCAACCCCTTCACACACATATCTAATTTCCAGATGATCAGTAACAATACAACAAATTCGAAACCATACAAATAATGTCTCGAATCTTGAGAGCATATACTATTTCATGAAGTTCCTTTTCTATGGTTGGCCAACAGCATTGAGTATCATCAAGCTTTTTACTCTCAAAAGCTACAAGTCAATCCTCTTGGAATAATGCTGCCCCAATGGCATAACCACTCACATCAGAATCTAACACATACGGCCAGGTAGGATTGGGCAACGCAAGACCATGCACATGATTTTAGAATAAGTCACGAACTACTTTTCATAAAAAGACATCAAGTCCTAGGAAAAAGCAAAGTTGCTTCACTGTCCGAGGTCTAGGCCAAGTCAAAACCTTTTGAATATGATCTTTGTCAATGCTAACACCTTCTACTACTGTCCCTGACCTCCCTCCTTCACCTATAGCTACTTGCTTCCTTCTCTACCCTTATGGAAGATTCTCTCAAGCCACTTGCTACATCCGATAAGTAGCAACCTCCCTACTTCATCTGTAGCTGCGTCCTTCTCCATTCCTATGGAGGATTCTCTCGAGCCACTTGCTCCATCCAGTAAGTAGCAATCTTAGAGCAGGTCCCTTGAGTCTAGGAGTTCTTGGCCATCCTATCGCTCTAGACTCAAGTCGATGGCATATCATGCAAAAGTGTGGTCCAAGGTTGCAATGAGCTTGGTGTGCCTCACATACTCCCTTGAGCTACTTGTTGAATGTATCAGTGAAGACCTCAAGCCCATTGATTTGCACTTTATCTTCAAATGGTGTGAGTGCATTGGCCACAAACTTCTTTGGGTTGTATCTTGGACTCCTCTTCAGGCTAATATATATTGGACTCCTCTTTAGGCTGATATACTCTGTCAAAAACGTGTATAAGGGCTAGGCCTCTTGCCTTGCCAATGGGGTACCCCTGCAACAACTGATGAACCCTAGAATCCTCTTGAGGATGATATACTCTATTAAAAACCTATAGAAGGGTTGGGCTTGATCGTCTCTTGCCTTGCTGGTGAGGTACCATTGCAACTAATGAAAGGTGTTCTCCTCGAATTGTCGGTCGCAATGGGTCATTGTTGCCTGTTGGTCCTTCTTTGATTGACCTATTAGCATTGGAGCTAGCATGAAGATTTTTGCATAGAGCCACTTGTCCTCCATCTCTACATGCTAGTGTTGTGTGTATCCACTTCTTGGCAGATTGGAAGCCCCCTACCACCTCAAGACTCCACATATTGGCCCATGGCAAGTTCACCATATCAAGAGCTTATTTCGCTTTAACATCTTCAAGGTTGTGGAGGGTTGCTCAATTAGATAGGGTCCCTACAACTACAAAGCCACTTGCTGGCGCTTCGTGGCTCATTCACCTTTGCTAGACTCAAACGAAGCCATGGCTATGATGGAAATAGGGAAGGCAATGAGCATAAGAATAACATGTAGTCAAGTTTGTGAAGGGGGTTGTAAGGAAAGTTGGGGCTTGCTGATGATTCATTGCCAATTCAGGTGTCCCATGTGACTCCTCGATTGAAACCCACTGGTTATAGCTCTCATGATTAGTGCCAATAATGGTGAGTTTCAGAGGCTTTATGACATGTGGCACTCGATTAGGTCATGTGCACTGTCCACTATGACAAAGCTAATAAGGCACTTCTATAAGGATTGGCTCATCTCCCATTGATCAACTCAAGAATTACCTTGCCATTTAAATCAGCTAGCTCAATGGTACCATTATCTTGAACTTCCACCAATTTGTATGAACCTTCCCAACCAAATTTGAAATTAGGCTTCATCTTACCATCCCTTGCATTGAATAACAACACAACCATACCTCTTTTCAAAGTTTTGGAGACAATATACCTATCATGCCAAGCCTTTCTCCTCCTTGAACTACCTACCATGTCCACATAGCTCGTAACCTTCGTTCATCCAATTTATTGAGTTGTTCCAATCATTGACATATTGCCTCAAGTTCACCAAGATGAAGTTCAGTAGCCACCCACAAACTTGGGACTAGGAATTCTATTGGGACAACATCTTCCAATGCAAAGACCATGTGACATGAAGTAAGATTGGTCATGATCTTATAAGTAGTTCCATATGCCCATATCGATGCATGTAAGGCCATGCAACATAGAGTAATATTAGTTGTGACCTTATAAGTAGTTCCATAGGCCATAATGATGGATGCAATTTGGTATCCCAATCAGTACGCTTAGAATTAATAATCTTTGTAAGGACCAACTTCAGCGTCTTGTTGGTGGATACGAAATTGGTTCAATGTTGAGCTGTCTTAGTCAGTGTACATGGAAGATAATTCATGTACTCCTCCTTTGATAGCACCATTCATATGGAAAACTCATAGGAAACTCTACAAGGGACTGTAAGGGTTTTCATCTTCAATCCCGTTAAAATCCTAGAATTTGACTTTGATTGGAGTAGCCGATTCGACCTTACCAACCTGGGTTTCTCAAGTGCTTCATCAACATTATTGTCATTTCTCGTAGCAGATGAAGATGCTGGCAACAATCTACTAGTCACTAAAACCTTTGGTATTGATAGTCTTGGGTCCTTAATGCCACATATGGCCACTCCCCTATGCAAGTACATGAATCATGTGCAATTTCTTGATTTCATAGTCGAAGATAATCAGGTCAAACTAAATTACTTGTTTCAAGTCTAGGATTTAAAATGTTTAAAAAGTTACTTTTTCAAAGAATTACTCAAAACCCATTTTGCTTTATTAACTCAATATAAATAACCTTTTCATGTCCAAGGTTTACATTTTTAAAAATAATACATTAATGTTTATTTTTCCATATATGGACCTTAGAATCCATTTTTTTCATTTTTTCAGTCCTTTTGGGTTCCATTTTCAGGGTTTGTTTAGGGTGTACATTAAGTAGACCTAAACACCTTTGTTAATATACAATGCCAAGCTTCTTTTTGGGCATTTCCTTATTGTCACCTTGATCTTCAAGATGTCTATCTTAGTCTCAACCTATAGCCCTGGAAGTGCATCTTCCTCTAAGTCATCTCAATCTACAAGCTTCATCAGCCCTTAGGAGCCTTTAGTCTCTTCATATAACCCATAATTTAGCTATGAGAATGTGCCTGTCTTCTCATTTGAATATGTTAGCAAGTGAGTAGATCCTTTAGTGTCCTCGTATGAGCTAGAGTCTTTCACAAGGATTGAAACTAAAGAAGAATGCATCAGTTTTGAAGTTGCCAAGCGCTTGCCTAGGTTCATTCTACTACCACACGCAATATATGAATGCATAATTTTCATGTATGATTGCTCTAATCACATTTGCAACTTCACCTTCAATACTTTATCAGTTCATCTACTTCTCCCAAGAACCTAAGGAAAAAGGGAAGGATGCATATTAATAAAAGATCCAAATTTTATGGTAGGAAAAGAATGCAATTCTTTACATCTGCAACTCAGCTGAAGGAGACAAGCACTACTATGTAATGTGTGCAAAATTGTTCAGGGAGATTAGGTGTGAGAAAGTTGAGAGTTGTGAGGACACAATACCTTGGTTTAAACCGTGAGGAGCAAGATTATTACTTGAATGCATCAATCACCAGGTGGAGTATCATTTAGGGAGTATGCAGATTTGTAGATTGACCTTTAAAAACATTCATAGCTTGGGGAATGCAAAGCTTGCATGTGTACAAAATATAATTAGGTGTTTTAGAAATTCACGTCTAATTGGGCCTATAGGACATATGGCCGTATCATGGATGGGAAACAATTTTCCTTTGTGATGCCCACAATAAGAAAACTGCTCTTGATGGATGATTACACAAGATTTGAGGTTGTCATACTATACATATTGAATGGTTTTATAGCTATAGTCATTTTAGTAGATTGTAAAAGAACTCCTTTAATAATGTGAATCTTCTTGAAAAAGTGAGAATGGGAGTATGCACTGTATGTGCGCAACATTTGTTGGGGCAAAAGCTTGAAAGTTGACTAGTTTTTCTTTGATTTCTCCTCCATCTATGGACCAAATGGGCTCAAACTTGAACAGAAAGTAGCTATAAGGTTGCCCAACTTTGACTAAGAGGGTTTTACGAAATTGTCTCCCAACAAGTGGAATTTTGAGCAAGATTGGCGAGCAGGAACTCCACAATCATAGGTACCACCCCATGTGGGGAGCCTTTGCATTACATCATCACTTATGTCATGGTCTATGGCACTAAGTGTGCCTCTTCTACACACACACACACACACACACACACATGACTGCTAGTGGATGCACACATGCACCTAGCAAGCCCTTGATCACACATATCCCAATAGAATCCTGATAAGTATCTTGGGCTCTTTATGGATCATAAGAACCTTGATAAGTATCTTGGGCTCTTTATTGATGGTATGGATCAAAAGAATACCTATTTGCCACAATTCATAAGACTTCCAAAAGATGTGAAGGAAGAGATTTGTGCAAATGCATCTCATGGGATGTGTCTTGTATCGCAAAAATCTCCAAGCTAAGGTATTTTTCAATTATCCAATTTTCATAATGATGTAAATGTATCAATCACAATAACTCATTGCATTCTAATTTATCACATCATGGGAAGGACCCCTTCCAAGAACACAGCTTGACAATACAACAAGAGAAAGCAAAAGCAAGACATTTTTTGCATACATGTGTATGCTAGTGAATAAGGGAGTTGTTGATAAGATCAAAGTTGTATATCTATTGGTTAGTCATTCGCATGATCAAATAGATCAAATGTTTAGTACATTTGCCAAGAAGCTTGGAAGGAATGATGCTGTAACTTTGGTAAATATGATGGATCTTGTGATCAAATAGACTAAATGTTTAGTACATTCTCCAAGAAGCTTGGAAAAAATGATGCATTCACTTTGGTAGAGATGATGGATCTTGTGAAAGGATCTTATGCTCCTCGAGTGTTCTTGGGAAGCAACACCATACCGTCGAATGAGACATGGGATCCCCTGCCCTGGGCGGTAATGAGAAACTGAAGAAATGAAGCCCATGCGTTTAAAACCCCAGGTTGAAGTTTATTACTTGAAAGAGACTCACGATTTCAAGAGATTTATTCAAGGTGGACCAAGTGAGGAACGTTGTACGAAAAGATTGAATGACTTGAGCCTTTAGCATGAATTTGTCATAAAGAAAAAAGAAGATCAAAGCACGGATCAAAGAACATATCTATATGGTAAGTAATATGCATGTTATCCATATTGGGTACCCATGGATGTCTTGCAATTTGTCTTTTATTCTAATACGTGAAATTCATTCTTCAGTGCAAGAACCTCAATTGATTGAGAGTGAGGTAAAGCAGGCACAAGCTTAAGAACAGATGTTGACTATGACGGGTGCATGCCTGAGAAGATAAGTTTGACAGAGAGCAAATAACTTCTCTAGAAGTGCAGATAGTGGAATGTGGTGGAATACCTTCTTTGAAGACCAAGCCCTTATCCTTGATCGGTTTAAGAGTAACACTACTACTTTGTACAATGATTTTGTATGGCCAATGTCTTGTTCTCCTTTAGGACAAGCTGTACAACCTTAGAGTCTATCACTTGAGGTTGAAGCTTTAATCATCTTACTTGCATAAGAGATGTATCTTAGTGCATGATGATCTAGAAGTGCAGACACTGGAATGTGGTGGAATACTTTCTTTGAAGACCAATCCCTCATCCTTGATTGGTTGAAGAGTAACACTACTACTTTGTGCAATGATTTTGTATGGCCAATGTCTTGTTCTCCTTTAGGACAAGCTGTACAACCTTAGAGTCTATCACTTGAGGGTTTTTCAATCCCTAAAGACGTGTGCGACAATTCAAATTTTGGTGGGTGGTGTGTAGCCACATGGCAAAAGCATGGCCGTCTTCTCTATTTTGTCCCTATCGTGCATTCATTCATCTCTCCTTCCACTTGCCAAGCAACTTGCAAGTCGTCCTTTTTTTAAAACCTCATTTTTGGGAGCTTTGTGAAGAAGACATGTAAAGAGAGAGCCTAGAGTTCTATAAAGATAACAATGTCAAGTATGTATCAATTATATATAGATATAGATATAGATTAGTATAGATTGGAACTAGGAAGGAGAAGGGATGTTTGAAGAATTTGGTGCTCTAGCCTTTAGCAACTTCAACACCATATAAAGGTCCAGCATCGACATAGATTAAATCTCCACCATCGAATTTGGGCGCTTAGTAACAACGCTAATGGACCAGGAAAAAGTGCACATATGAAACCATGGTCACTTTTTTGAGCACCTCCCTTTGGACCTTCATGTGGGGGAATGGGCCGTGGTTGGCCTTTTTGGGTCAGAAAGTGCTCGGAAATTAGTTTGTGGCCTCCGGGCCCTTGCTAGATTCCGGGCACTTTCTTTCTTGAAAAGTCCTTCCATGGTCCATTCCCCTATTTGTAATGGACCAAGTTAAGCTAAGGATTAATCTTTGCCATTCGCTCTCGGCCTTTACATAGTAGGAGTCTTATGTTGACGTTTGCTTTTGCTCGGCTTATTTACCATTCTATTTGCTCTTGCTCTTTCACTCGTACCGTTCGATTGATTGTACCTTTTTGCCACCTTTGCACTTGTGTGCCAATTTTTTGTCACTATAGTGTAACCTTCTTGCTTCAGCAACTAAGCTTCTTTGGCAATAACCTATGTCATGTATTGCACTGCTTTGTAATCTTGACTCTGCTTTGTGTAGAGCCGGTTCTTGCTTGTGAACTAACCCTCACACACAATTAAACCCCACTTTGATAGTCAACGACTGGGGTTGGCAGAATTGTGATCCCAGCCATCCGATCTAGATCCTTGCATAATGGGAAAACATGGGTAGTACTTTGACTGGATAATTCGGTAAAAATGACCGGCTAATGGAAGATGAGATCAACGGCTCGCAACCAACGCCTAACTATAGCCTTGTCGATCTGCTGATTGCCCTCCACTATAATGGATCTCACGTTTTTCGATCTAACGGCGCACGAATTGTGTCATGTTCGAGTTGTTGGATCGAATCCCCACTTCATGTGTTCCTCAAAATCCAACCAGTAAAAACCTGACACGTGTTTTGTTGGCGCCGCCTCTCCCATCCGCCCACCGGCGCCTGTTACCGATTTTCAGTCAAAAACTGGGCCTCCGGCCGGTCAAAGGATGGCTCCGGTTTCCTCCAAGGAATCGGCTCCCAGCGCGGATTCCCTACACCGTCCAAGTAGAGGAATGAACGGAAGGCGGACATTCCGAGCCGGGAAGTGCCGCGAAATGCCGGGCCGTTTCTTCCCGGGAAAGTCTTACTCGAATTCCCCTTTACTTTGTGAGCGGATTACATTAAGCAGCAGATTGCACAAACTTGTGGTTCAAGCAACAAATCTCCCAGCAAACTAAACGCTCAAAGGATTGCAGCAACAAGCGACTTCCAAGAACGCAGTTGTCGTCATTCGAGCAAGAAATCTGCAGGACACGCCAAGTAATCGCAAAACTTTGGAAAGGAAACGCCAAGGAATCGCAACTCAGAGGTGGAAGAAATGGATTTACGGTAGTTTTCAGCAGATTGCAGCAAGAAGCAAACTCCAAGGAAGCAGCAGATTGCACAAAGTTGTAAGAAATCTCCGGGAAACTCCAAGGAATCGCAACTCTCAGGTGCAAGAAATGCAAAAGTTGTAAGAAATCTCCAGGAAACGCCAAGGAATCGCAACTCTCAGGTGCAAGAAATGCATTTTCGGCAAGCACAACGCGCTTTTCCACACTGGCAAGCCTTCTCCAAGCATCCTCAGATTCCACTCGTTCCTTCAAAATGTCGGAGCTTCCATTGTACACATCCCGCTTTGGCTGTGTCAACAACTCCAAGGCCACTGTAGATTTCTGTTCCCACGCTCGCGTTTCTCCATTCAAGGTACTCCCTCGAGGACAGCAAAAACTTCAATGATTTTCTGACCGCGTTTTTCGTAGAGATACTTGGTTTCGCGATTTTCGAGCGAACACTTGATGAATCTTCAGAGGACAGATTGACGGTTTGATAGCTTCAAAAACGATGAACGAGTGATTGTAATTTGAGCTGTAAATGGATCGGCACCACGATTCTTGAGGTTCGATTTTACTTATCTGTAACATACTAATAGTGCTGCTTTAAATTTGGATTGCGGTCCAGATTCGAAGTTTTTGGCAAACATCCTTCACAGGAGGTTACACCGTTCATAGACGCTGAAACAAAGTTGGAAGCTTAGCGTAGCTCTGCAATTAAGTACCCTTGGCCTTCAGTCAGTACTGGCGATCGATTTCTGTGGTTTGGAAGATGGCGGTGGCTGCATCCGATGGAGGGATAGTTGTAGACCAGCATGCTGCCAAGATTGTCTTCTTCGACGTTGAGACCACTGTGCCCTTCCGCACGGGGCAAAAGTACGAACTGCTCGAGTTTGGAGCAATTGTGCTGGATGCCCAGGGTTTTTCGGAAGTCCACTCCTACAACACCCTCATCAAACCAAAAGACATTGGCAGCATCACCCGTCGCAGCATCAATTGCAACGGTATTACCCAAGAAAACGTAGCCAATGCTCCGACCTTCACGGAGGTCGCAGATGAGATACATCGCCTCCTCAATGGTTCGTGAGGTTTTTATGAAGAACTCACTGCCCTTAGATTTCAACCTTTTAGAGGCTTTCTATAATCAGGCTAGAGAAGTCGGTCATCGTGCAATCCACTCATAAATTCATGGATTTTTTCTTATGCAGGACGGATTTGGGCAGGGCATAATATCGTCAAGTTCGATATGCTTCGTGTGAGCGAAGCCTTTTCTGAGATTAGTCGAGCAGCTCCCCAGCCTGCTGGAATTATTGACACTTATCCCTTGCTGAAGAAAACGTTTGGAAAACGAGCCGGAAATTTTAAGGTACGCCCCTAGCTCATCTAGGTTTTCATGTCAGCCTTGCTGGAATTCCGTGTGAAGTTGTCGTGATCTTGTGACAGCTGGAGACCCTCGCAAATTATTGTGGCTTTGGAAAGCAAGAACACAGGTAATTTTTCTTCTTCAACAAAACTTGTGATTTTCTTTATTGCGGCGACACGACTCACGAGGTAGTGACTATGGAACTCGCAGAAGCTTGGCGGATGTGCGAATGAATCTGGACGTTCTTAAAAGCTGTGCTACAATGCTGTTTTTGGTGAGCACCCGTCTTACAAAATTTTGTCTGTCTGTCACGCATAAGTCTTTAATAATTTTGGTTATCGCGCACCATTGTGTTGTGCATGATGCAACGAGTTATTCATCTACTTTGCTTATGTGCCATCAATGTTTGTTGTTTTGGTCCACAGGAATCAAACTATCCCAATATTTTCGCAGATGGACGGCAATTCAGTACGTATGTATCAACCTTGCAGCAATCCATGACACTTTCCCTATCACAGGAGCAGATCAGAATATCAAGAAATGAATATCTACCCGAAGGAAATGACTTTCAATCTGAGTTGTCAGAATCTGCTGTGCAATCTTATCCCACTGTCACAATGCTATTTCAGGAGCACACTAGGGATGTCTCCTTCATTAAGGGGAAGAAGGGAAATGCAGAGGCATCTGAGTCCAGTACCGGTATTACTGTTGGAGGTAAACACTTCAAGGGAGGTGCACAACTTGCTTTTAGTGACATGCCAGAGGAGGCTTGCCACGCATCAAGTCCAAGTTCAGGTGCTGTACAACAAGCTGAAAAAAGTGTTTTTTATGATCTCAATATTGCAAAAGATGACTTTTGTCAAGAAGACATGGTAAAAGGTTGTAGCCTTTCCAGCACGAAGATAAGTGTGGCTGAAGTCATGACAGCAGGCCTTGGGAAATCAAGTATTGCTTCTTCAAATAGAAGTGCTAGCAGTGAACATGTACGTGTTCAGCCAGGAGGCAGTTGTGATAGACCAATAAAGTGTGATGACTCCTTAGTGATCACAGAGACTGAACTGCTATGCAGTAAATCTACTCTTGGAAAAGTTGGGATTGAGGATGGCTGTGACTTATCAGAAGGACTCTTCTCTTTGTCCTTGAGTGAATTGAAGGATGATCAGGATGTCACGACCTCAGATTCTGCCAGAAGAAGAGTTGATGAATCTTTAAGAGTACAGATGAGTGATCAAGACGCTCTGGGAATGGAGTTTGATGTTGAAAGATCCCCATTCTTATTAGCAAGTTGCGTTTCTCTGGCTTTGATAGAAGCGCAGGATCAGAATTTTCAATTTGGCTGCAAAAAAGTATTGTATCACAAAGGATTTCCATTGCAATTATTGGAATGCAAAACCAAAGTACGATTCACTGTGAATCCGACATATGCTTTTGATGACAGAGGCAAACCCAGATTTTCATTATTAATTGAGCCATCAGAATCAGCTTGTGAAGTAATTAGTAAGTGTGATGATGTAATCAAAACCATTATGGTAGAGCAGGGTAATGAAGCAACATGGCTGCCTGCATTAAGGAAAGATGGAGGAGTTTGGGGTGCTCGCATCAGGTGAGGTTTTTGTGCTTGAAATTGGTCATGCAGATTTGTTTCTAGTTCTTTTTTAATGGAAATCTGTGCAGTTTTTTGTATTTTCTTTGGCAAGGAAAGCTTATGTCCTTTTTTTGGTTGGCAGCATTGGAACTAGAGGCTCAGGATGCTTGGCAACATATACTACCAAGTTCTATCGACACATGTCGAATGGATTGGAGGAGATGGTCCTTGGCTATGTTGACCTTGTAAATTTCAGAAATCTATTACCACATGGCTCAGTCGTTGACATTGGAATCGGTTTTGATGTTTTCAGTGTCAACAAACGCTCGGGTATTAGACTTCTTGCCAAATACATCACTTTGGCATGATTCAAAAGTTCCTACAAAAGTAACAGGACCTGATATTGGCATGAATGTGAAGATTTGCCCACACCAGAGTTTTAAGGCACTTTCATTTCTATTTATCTGTGGTGTTAAAGGGAATGGACTCTCCCATACACTTGTTCATTCTGGGAAATCGATGTAAAGTTCTTATAAATTGAGGAGTTCTTCAGATTTATGCTTGGATCATCGTGGTCTTTTTATGCTGATCGTTCTACGTTTCATTTTCTATTCAATATTACTCTTCGAAGGAAGGGCTCTAAAGCGTTTGCAGAGGTCCGTGTGGATACGAGTGGTTCAAGATTCAATATCAAGGTCATGGCACACAGTTTGCTGGTATTAGGTTTATAAACATGCATGTGAAGGAGTGTGTGCAAATGATTTTATGCTGTTCAGTAAAAAATGGTTCTTCTTTCTTTAAAGATAAGTATTTACTTCGTGGTCATTTTGAATGTTCTACACACAAGGGGATCACTGCCACAGGAAAGGGATCGCTTGCTACTGCCAACTCCTATGCAGTGGAATAAAACAAGGTCTCCAGATTTCTCAATGAAAACTTCAAATGCCAACTCACTCCGTGCGCTTGTATGTATAGAGAGAGCACACTCCCTCTATCTGAGAGCACACGTCAGATAGAGGGGGAAAACACACAGATGTACACCCAATGGTGATCCGATATAGATAACAGATCGAAGTACAAAACCTTGTCAAATCTGTACAATCACCAACAGCAAACAATCGCTGAAGTAGGGCACCAGCCTCAGACTCTGTTCACTGCTCCTCTACTGTGGTAGAACTCTCCTAGATCACCGCGTGTCTCTGTCAGACTTCAGTGGCTGCTCTAGGTGAGTCTGCTGCTGATCTTCCTGTGCACCACCGCATGGCTCTTTTACAACATGTAGAGCTGCCTCTCTGTGTGCACCTGGATGGTGCTAAAGCTCCTGCAAACTGACAGCATGCTGATCACTGGAACTGCCTCTGTTCTTCACACTAGAAGGTGAAACCTGGACCCCCACAATGGGGCCCTATTTATAGTGTGAGTTGACCCTCCAGACTGGCCAACCCAGTCAACAGACTGGCCGGCCCAGTCTGTAAACCAACTGACCCAGCTGTCTAGACAGGACTGCCCACCTGCTGCTGCCTCCTTCTGCCTATGTAAGGCCTTCTTTGCAGGCACCTGGCTGCTCGTCCTGCTCCAGCCCTGCTGCAGCCTGAAGGCCTCCTTTTGCACCTGCTGCTGTATCCGACCAAGAGTCCCTGCTGCTGCTGATGTGTTGCAGCTTCTGGACGTGCTTCTGCCGGCCTGCTGCAGGCCTACCGCACTGCCGTTTTGCAGCCCTTGGTGGCTAGGTATCAAGCCCCGTTGCACTCCTCATTTGGGAGCTAACACATGAGGCATTGACCCTATACTTCCAACACCCCCTCAATGACACATTGTGGTCCAATACCCACTTTGTCGAATAACCGCTCCATCAGCTCATGTGCAGAAGCTCTGAAAAACAATTTGAGGATGTTTTCATCATTTGGTCTTGTATTCCACACTTAACAGTATTTCCAGATACTTCTCCACATTGTTCATGAACAGTTTGCAACATTGGTACAATTACTGGTTTAAGTCATGAACTCTTCGGAATCTTCGGACTCCCAAGACATCAACAGAACTGTCTAGTTGTCCCCCTCAAAAGATGGGAACTGACCAAACCTTGTAAGGTACAAAAGATCCTGGGTCTGTTTCAACCCACCCATTGGTCCTTCATTGGCATGCTCGTCCTCCTTTGATCTCTCAATCCCGTGTCTCCATCTGTAAGGCTTTGACAGGATCGTTATTTGGTCTTTCTAGCATCAAGCAGCTAGGTTGCTTGGAGAAGCTTTGTGATCACATCCACTATTAGCAACGTGAACTTGTAGAAGTCTTCATCACTAATCTCAAGAGTAATCTTGCAGCTGGAGTCAAAAGCTCTGGAATGAGAAATCCCCCTTTGTCTGTAGGGAAGGCATTCACCCTCCATTCTCCATCTAACTGAGAATTCCTGTACAAAAAGCCATGCAATGAACTACATGCCTTGGAAACTTAGTTCGATGTTGCTTGCTGTTCAAGTCAGGTACTTCCCAGAAGTACCCAATTCTTCTGTGCCTTTCTGCAAGTTTGAATTGATGCTCCCCCTGATGACTTCAAGGTCATCAAGCTCCATCTCTGAGTGAGCTTCTCCATCTTTTTTGGTCGTACTAGACTGGTCCTTAGATCCCAAGGCTTGAGCAACGCCTTCCAACCTCCACCACATTCTAGCTCGTGCTTCACTCTTCAATGCCCCTCATAAACACTGTCACACTGGGTCTGCAAACAGTCTCTCAACGGGACATGGAGTCGTACTAAGAAAGTTCCTCTCTTACCACATTGGCAGATGCCGGTTAGACTGGTCCTTCTCCTTTGCTTAGTCTTTAACAAAATGTCCAGCATGTTGGTGTGGCTTTCCTTCTCCATTCTTGCTTTTGGCACTTATTGTGCTATCATTTTAGCAAACTTTTATCTTTTCACTTATGAATTTGGTTTATGCAATGTCCTATTTCTATCAATACCTGCCCTAGCCAAGCTAGGCATTTTATAGATGATTTATTTGTTCCAGATGTTCCTGACTTTCAAGACTTTATGTACAAAGACGCTTGTGCTTTTGGAGAAGGAATCTATCCTCATGACTCTTGTGAACTGAACTGTACTTCAAGAGGGGATTCTTGTGTTTTCTTAGATCTTAGACTTTCTCAATCTTCCGTAGGATTAGAGCTTGATATATATGATAAACGTGAACGACCTGAATATAGTGGCTTACACATTATAAAAATGCTTCACATTGACTCAAACATTTCTGATTTGGCAAAATATGGAGTCATTTCTTCCCAATTCCATAGATTTTCCCACCTTTGTACAACTAAACTAAGAAGTCTTTTATCACTCAATGTAGTAATTTGATCAATTTACTAATACACAAGAGGTATAATCCAAGAAGAATAATGAAAAAAGTACGCAAAATCTTAGATATGAAGTCTTTTATCTATGGTGTATTGGCCTTAGGCATGTTTAGAATGATTGAACATAAGCTGAAAACAAAAAGCGGGGAGCTGAACAGCCTGTTTTTCTTTGAGTTTCAAAAGAGAGTTGATTGAGTATGCATGTGCTTTCTAAGTTAGGAATGTAATTTTGCATCTTTGCAGGAAGTGGTACGTAAGTGTAAGTGGCTCATTTATTTTTTAACGTTTTTGATAATTCATTCTTTCTGTAAATTCTTTCTTTCATTCCTGCATGAGAGAGAGAGAGAGAGAGAGAGATTTTATTCCTGTTTTTTTGATCGATTTTGTTTCTCGATTTGCTTGTTTATTTTTTCTTAGTCACCTTCTTCTTGTCTTCTTTATTTCTTGTTTTATTCTCTTTTGTTTATTTGACGTAATTTAGTAAGCACTTGGGTTTGCCCAAGAGACTCCACGGGTCTTCAGAAACCCAGTATAGCTGCTTATGCTTGGGCGTTGATGATGACGACATAAGTGCTGCTTTGCTTGCTAAGTATGTCTTCCTCTTGTTTTTCACAAAAAATTGTTACCTTTTTTTTCTTCTCTTTCATTTTCTCTTTTATTTTTTGTTTAGATTTTTGGACTTTAGAACTACAAAATTTCTAAATTTGTACGATTGGATATATTCTAGTCGTAGAAAGGCATATCTAGCTTTTGGCCATGAAAACCTTTTCACCACCATCGTTACTTCATTCTATACCTTCATCCGGGTTTCTTCCTGAAGCACTAGTTCCTCAAACGTGATTGGCCTTGGCCTTGTCCATTCTCCAGTAGTGAAGAGTCATCACCAATCCTCGGTAGCCCTTTGGAAGCTTGCTGAATGGCCAAATGATGCTGTGCACCTTGTGATCAACTGTTGTGAGCTCATCCCTGAGAATCATCACCGTCAACAAGGTAGTCATGGGCTGACTCTCCTTCCTCATCATCATGGGGAACATTTGATTCTGGAGCATGACGACCATTCCTATGTTTTTTGATTCATAAAGATCCTGTAAGATCTTCCGTGCTTATTGTGCTGTATCCGCCAACTGGTATGAGGTATCATAGCATCTACAGTCGTCCCAATAATCATGAAGGGAGTGATTGCCTTGCCAACCCATCCTTAAACAAACAGACAACTATCCAGTTGTCCCCCTCATAAGCTAGGAAAAGGATGGACTCTAACAACTACCAAACACCATGGGTCTATTTCAACACATCCACCATCTAGGAATGTCCACTACTATAGGCCTTCAGCTCGTTGGCTTCCACCTCCATTGCTTCCATTGCTTGCTCTAGTCTACAGTGTATCAGAGCAGGTCAAGGCCTCACCCCTCAGCTATTTCCAGCCACCCCGAGCCCTCTTCATCTCATTGATGGCTGTTTGGCGGTTGTTTTCTTGCTACTCGTCATCTTTTGCAGCTGGTTGGCAGCTGTCTACAGCACTTGAGTCCTTTCCAAGCTTTTTCGTCGCCGAGAACCACCTCTCTTGTGCTCATGCTGCATAGGTGACTATTCCAAAGCAGCCTTTTGGCTGTTTTTTGCCCTGGTCCAGCATCTCGAAGCACGTGAAGCGACCCCCGAGCTGTTTCAAAGCCTCCAGGTGCTCTAGACCAGCCGCCTTGCAGATTGGCGTGCTGCTGTAATTCGAGGTCATCTCCTGCAACCGCCTTGCTCTCCATTGCTGGTTTCTCATCTCGGGCTGAGAGCATTTCACCTCTGGGAGCTGCTTCTATCTTCTGGAAGCTTCTACTTGAGCTTTGGGCTGTACTTCTTCAAAGTTGACTGCAGTACAACATATACCTTTGCTGTACAATCATATTCCAGCTCTTCTTGGCATCCTTAGCTGCCATTTGTTGTCCATTTCACATTTCTTAAATGGTGACTACCTATCCTCAAGTTGAGAGCATTTTCTTTGCTGTAATCTTGGTCAAAGTCACTTGGTAAGCTCCTACTGCATTGCCTTCTTTTGTTTCCAGCAAAACAGTCTTTTTTTTGGTTCTTGGAATTGTAGAAAGGCCTCGTGTTGCCTTGGAAGGCTCCGTGTTGCCTTTGGAAGTCTTTTTGCAGCAGGTACACTTTGTGACAGCCACATATTTGCAGTGGACAAGCTTTGAAGCTTGTGCAGTAAATTGCCTTTGGATTTGGGAGATGGCACTCCTTTCATTTGCATTGCCAGCTGGTCCTTTTGCCTTGCATTTTTTGCAGTATGGCTAGCAATAAGGATGACTTATTTGGGATACTTGGATCGGAGGACAAACTTGATGGCACAAATTACCCCATGTGGGCTTCTATGATGGGGCATGTATTGGTTGCCAAGAATCTTTGGAACATTGTTGCAGGTATTGAAGTCAGACCCCACTGGACCTAATGCCTTTGGTACATCTAGTAATGCCTCTGGTTCATTTGGTGATGGGTCTATTGCTTCTTCCACTACAATTCCTTCTTCAACTATAGCTGCTTCTTTCACTACAGCTGCTTTGCCTCTTACTCAGGAGCAAATTTAGTGGGATGGACGTGATGCAAAAGCACATGCCTTGATTGCTCTATCAGTAAAAAGGGTTATTATCCGTCATATCCATTCATGCAAGATAGCTAAACAAGCATGGGATCAGCTTGCCTCCTATCATCAGGTGCGGAATGAGGCTGGAGTGGCCTATCTCCGCAAGCAGTTGAAGGACTTAAAGCTTGAAGAGGGTACTAACATGTATGCATATCTTACTAGTGTTAAAGATTTGAAAGAGCAGTTGGAAAATATTGATGAGGTAGTCCCCGCAAGCAGTTGAAGGACTTAAAGCTTGAAGAGGGTACTAACATGTATGCATATCTTACTAGTGTTAAAGATTTGAAAGAGTAGTTGGAAAATATTGATGAGGTAGTCCCAAATTCTCAGCTTATATCCATGACACTTGATGGATTGCTTGACTCAGGATAGAAACAAGGGCAAGGGAAATGTTTTAGTTGGTAAGCTCCCTCATACACATGCTGGTTATTCTTCTGATGCATATTCTTCTGGTAAAAAGAAAAAGAAAAAGAGATGTAACTATTGCAAGAAACTTGGGCATGCCATCATTGAGTTCAAGAAGAGAATTGCGTCTTAAAGAAGAAGGAGCCAGGTCTGTAGTTTCTGGTGCTCCTAGTATAGATGACATGCATGAGATCGCTAATTTTGTACATATCATTTTCTCGTTACTTGTTAGTATAATTCTTATATTCATGATGCGTGCATGATAGTTTCTGATGGTTATCATGCATGGTTTTTTGACAATGGTGCTAGCAAGCACATCACTTCTTGCTGGAAGTTATTCAGCTCACTTGCAGATGCACCAAACGGGGGAACAATTACATGTGCAAATAATGCATCTTATTCATTAAAAGGCATTGGACAAGTTGCCATTACTTTAGTATTTGGTAGTCTAGTCACTCTAGATAATGTACTATATGTACCAAGCATCCGCAAAAGACTCATATCCATTTCAGCTATAGCTACTTGTGGATATTAGGTTCTTTTTTATGGTGTTAGGTGTGTAGTTTATGATGTTACACATGCCTTTACCATGGTATTGAGTGGCACATTGCTTGCATATGCTGTTGATGATTCTACCTTAGCAGACGCACATTTATGGCATGAGAGGTTTGGACACCTCAATTATGAAGCAGCTGTGAAGTTATATAAGTAGGACATGGTTGTTGATCTTCCTAAGATGCATATGCCTTCAAAGCATGTCTGTGAAGCATGCTTGCTTGAACAGATGCATCGTTTTACATTTTCCAAGGATGGGAGAGTTGCTGCATCTCGCAAGTTGTACTTGGTTCACAGTGATGTTTGTGGCCCTATGAGAGTTGCAGCCATAGGTGGATTTTGCTATTTTGTGATTTCCATTGATGACTTCATCAGATACACTTGGATTTTTGCTCTAAAGTCCAAATCTCAAGTCTTCACATGCTTTAAGCATTTTATTGCTTTGGTAGAGAATGAAAGTGGGCTGAAAATTGCCAACATAAATATGGACAGGGCTCAAAAGAATCTTCACTGACAGGTAGAGTGCTTTGGCTGTTGCACGGAATCCGTGTCTTATGCTCCCACTGAAGGCAACGACGACACTCTGTGGAGTCTTGTTCTCTCCAGGATGTTCCCTTGACTCCTTTCAGAGCTACTCATGCCTCGGTGGACAAATCATGGGAGATTCTGGCTAGCATTGCAGCTTTGCATATTTGGAGGGCTAGATGTACGGAGGCGATGGAGGGTTCTGAATTTCACCCTTCCCAATCTATGGCCAATGTATGGACGGATACTATATACACATTGGCGGCCATCTGGGTGGGCATATAGAGATCCTCCAGAGCAGCAGCCAGGAGAGGTACGTTTTTAAGAGTTTGGAGAGGATCTCATTTCTTCTATGAGTCTCCTTTAGGGTTGAGATGGCACTTTCATCCTCCACCTTGGATCTTTGTTAGCTCTTTTTGACCTGTTTTTTTTCTCTCTCTCTCATGCATGGCATGATGTACTCCCGCATTAGAGCTTGCTCTTGCGGTTTTCATTCATACTTAAAGAAGTAATCTTTTTGCAAACAAAAAAAAGGGTTGCTATATCCATACAGGATGAACATCTACAACCATGACATTAGTTCTTCAGGTATTCTGAGACGTGTCCAGGATACTTCAGCCCATACCATGGAGGGGGTTTTGTAGCCATCCCATGGGCTACCCATTGGTGTCTTCTGTTCCTTAGTATGTGCTATGTGCCCTATAGGCCTAGATATATGTAGTTAGGATAGTTAGGGCACTTATGACATGTGGCACTTAGTACACTAGGTACTACTAGGACACCTTGTCCTAGGGTTTTTAGGATTTCATTATTATGCATACTTTGTACCACTCTTTCATTCATTGTTGCAATACGAATTTTCGCTCGTTGGCTTCCACCTCCATTGCTTCCATTGCTTTCATTGCTTGCTCTAGTCTACAACTACTCCATCTAATGGCAACATCCTTGTGCCTGCTCTACATGGATCCCCTCCACCAAATGTTGTCCAAAACCTTATCCATGAATACAATTCTCTCGGAATGAAAGTCCCTATTGAGCTCCTATTAAGACAGGACCTTGAATCATCCAAGGTCATCACCATAGCATCCTCCGATGGATCCCCACTGTTTGACACACAGTCCTCTGCTAGGCCTACCACATAAACCTCCCGTGTCATGTAACTAAGCCTCTAGGAAATGGACGCCCTCACTGCTACTATTGTTAGCAACTTAGTATTCTTGAAACCAACTGCCATAAGAATCTTGCACTAGGTATCCTATGCCTTTTGTAATGAGGCCTCCCCTTTACCCTTCATTCTCCTAGAATCTGATGTTACCAATGTCCAAAGCAATCTATTGAACTCACTATTCAGATACAAAGAGAAGGCTGGAACTTGGGTTTATCTTCCCATCGTTGTTAGAATCACCAACTCTTCTAGGGCCATTAGTAGCCTCCGTTGAGACTTGGTCCCGATGTTGACTACCATTAAAGCATATTTGAGGTGCCATCCAATGATGAAGTCCACATGCCCTTGTAACTCTAAATTGATGCTACAACATGTCTCTCTAAGCTTCTCTTACCTCGTATTTGTCTCCACCAGTCATAAGTCCTATGTTCTTAATTCCATTGAATGAGCAGTTGTATCTGTTCTCTAATTTTGGGTGAAAATTATAACTGTGTTTACAAACTGCCTAGGAAGGACCTCAATTACATTATTGGCTAGTAGCAGTTGGGTGCAAACTAGTTGTAATTTTCTATGTCTATCTTGCTTCATTATAACAATTGTTTTCCTGGAAGACTTGACCATCTCCGAAATTATCCTTGAATTTGCAACTCTAGAGGTACAAAGCATTGAAAACAATACTTTCTTGCCCTACCTAATACATGTATACAAACCTTTGCTCTCAGCACTGTACTTGAATAAGAAGCCGATCAAAGGGAATGCACATGTACAAGAAAATCAAAAGATTTCTCTCACATTTTTTTGGGACTAGCAACATCTTTCAAAAATTACATAGTGGATATATCCAAGCTATAGTATTGCTTCTCTAAAATAGTCTCCAAATTTTATCTAATAAACCCGCGTACATATTCCAAATACCTAATGGCAGCCAAAATCTCTCTTGTATGGTCTTAAAATCTATCAAAGTCCATTGCTGATACTTGGTTGGTTTCAATGAGAAGCCAATGCTTGGAACAATTCAACCTTTGTAACTGTAGCCTGGCGCATGAACTCATGCACTTTGTCACTCAATCCCAAAACACCCATGAAGACAAAGTAGATATGTTTTCATGGAATGTGCATCCCTTTCTTTGCATCTCATTGCATGAAGTCCTTGCAAGAGCATCATGGAAACTCTGATATTGTCACTATGTATGTAAGGCCTTCTATGATAGAACTCTCTATATACACAGGAAATAGATTCATTCATTTGGAATAATTACTTTCTCTTGCAGAACTTCAGCATTCAAACATTGAGCCTTCTAAATCCTCTCTTGAAAATATTTACTCACTTTGATCGCAATTTGCCACTTAACTATTCTGTCATTCCTTCGGCCCACGCGAACATGACTCATTGCTGCAGCACTCCTTGGCATGTGTGCTCCCTCAACATGTAGACTGTCATCCTCCTCATGCAGAAAGCCTGCTTGTTGCAATTCCTCTCATGTGTTTTAATGGGAGTCCCAATTGCAACCTTCCACACCCAAGGTGAATGACTAGGCACACCCAAGATAGACTGATCAATGCAATAGGTATGTGCTACATAGGTATTGTGTCTTCTACCCTTGAAGAAAGGTATAAGGACATCCTCAGTCACACTTTGACCCATTACATTTATGAGTACTGTCACAGGAAAAACAAACCACCACAAGCCAACAGGCTCAAAGCATGGCGATGCTCTGTAGCCATAGGAAAGAGGGAGGGAGAGAGAGAAAGAGATAACAAAGGAAGGGAAGTGAGGAGAGATGGGAGGAAATTGAATATGGGAGCTATGGCACAAGAGGCAAGGGAAAGGGGAATGAGGAGAATATACATGGAAAGAGGGAATGAAGAGATGGAGACATCAAGGAAGAGGGGGAATGCTTTATTGAAGGTGAGGGAGAATGGGAAATCAAAGTAAAAGAGTGGTGGCTATACGAGAGTGAGAGTCTCACATCAAGGAATAGCCCCCGCTTTTATAACCAAAGAGAGGGGGCTCCCCTAATAAATGCATCCTCCCACATGCATGGTGTGTGTGGAGGCATCTTCCAGGTGAGCTAGGGGGGTACACATTCTCAATAGCATGCAACAATTCCTTTCCCCAAAAAATCAAACCTCCTTATCCTAAGCCTAAGATGCCCCATGGATCCTTCTTAATATTATAATACCCAGGAGGACAAATGGAGGGTTGGCACAAGATTCTCACCACCTCATCTTACTCTCCCCATTATTGGAATATTATTTCTTGGACTATACACAACCACCCCACATGGGACCAGCCCACAGGGAGGAGTAATTCCAAGATTCCTTGCCACCTCCACCAATTTTATACTATATATCCCATTGACCTAGGCCATATCTCACGTAATGCTTGCATGGGGCCACCTAGGTGGAGGGGTGGCACATGGGGATACCCTACCAACTCACCATACTATATTGTTTTTGCCATGGACTATGTACAACATACCTATGGGTCCTCTTACATGGAAGGGTGGCACATGGACTTGCCCTGCCACCTCAACATTGGGCCCTTAGCACACTATATTTTGCTCTACTAATGCCACACACATTTAGACACACATTTATTTATACCATTTTCCTTGGTAAATTTTTGGCCTACAATAGTTTGCCCCCTAGTCATGAGATATGTAGCATCCCCATGTCTGAGACAATCACGCACAAAGAAGGGATTGAGATGTCGCTTGTTGAACACCTTCTTTCCATGTGGTTCTTGCAACTCATGGACTTCCACTAATCCATTGCTACATTCTTTGATGACTGAGTATGGTCCTGACCACTTTGGAAGAAACTTCTTAGCCATTCCGTGATCCAATCTGCTATCAAAGCACATCACTATATTACCTTTACCAAAATGTCACTCCCATCCTTTGTGGATCTTAGCATCCAAGCGGGCCTTTCCATTCTTTTGAATCTCTACATGGTGCAATTCATACCACCGGGTTTCATCTAATTTTTCAAGTTGAATCAACCTGGCTTCTACCTGTTCATCTTCGGTCATCTTTTGCTCCCGTGCCAACCTCAAGGCAAGGATCTCTATCCCCAGTGGTAGAACTATCTTTGTACCATACACTAATTTAAAAGGGGTATGTCCAGTGGACATCTTGTGAGTGAATGTTGTATGCCCAAACTATTGTATGTAACCTTTTGGTCCCACTGAATACGATGTACAACTTCCATCTTACCCATGGACTTGCACAGGATGCCATTGGCTTGCTCCAGTTGACCGATGGATGTTGGATAATAGATGCTAGAAGTCTGGTGATTGATACCCATACGATCCATGAGAAACTCCACAACTTCATTTAGGAACAGGCTCCCACAATCTGACACTATCTCTATAGGTGTTCTGAACCGAGTGCATATGCGCACAAAAAATGAAATTAGAGACCACCTTACCATCTTTTGCTAAGAGAGCTATTGCTTTGGCCCATTTGGTGACATATTGCGTGGCCACCAAAAGATACTTCTTCTTGTGGGTTGTCATTGGTAGAGGCCCCATAAAATCTATCCCCCACTTCTGAATGGGATGGATGGACATCATAGGGTGGTGTTGACCAGAGGCCACAAATCCTTCCTACCAAAGAACTGGTAGGGCTCACAGGTCATACAATACATGGCAACATCTTTAAACATAATTGGCCAGTAACATCCTGCATGTATAATCTTTTTGGTGGTATAGTTTGCTACATAGTGTCCACCACAAAACCCATCATGGTATTGCTTCAACACTTTAGGCACTTCATTTGCATCAATAGCCCTCGTCAATACTCCATCCATGCCTTGGTGGTACAACATGCCATCAAAGAGGGTATAGCACCTACTATCTCTATGGATCTTCTTCCGCTCATAATTGGTGTTATCGGGTGGAAAAGAAAAGGTAGCCAAAAACCTATAAATGCCTCCATACCATGGCTCATTTACTTATATGGCTCCTGTACAAGGTTTACATTAGGACATTTTTCCAAATCAATCAATGCATTCTTCAAATTGGAAGAACCCCTTTTACAATCTTGAAAGAAAAATCATATTCTTGAAGGATTGCCAACGACTTAGCTAACCGGCCTAGGGGACATTGCTTGAAATGATGACAAAAGGTCTACCTACCCCATAGTGCTCAAACTTTTCAATGTAATTCATCGAAGATAGAGCATGCGTTAGCTCTGAATAGCGGTGCTCCATTTCAAGCATTTGTCATGAAGCAAACTGAATGGGGTACATGAACCGGTCTTCCCCTTGTTGGAGAAGAATTCCTACCAAAATGCGCTCCCCAAACCCTGGGTTGATGTAGAAGGTCTTCAACCAATTAGATTGCATAAGATGGGTTCAAAAGCAAGCGAACGCTTGATTTTCACAAACCCTTGATCACAATCCTTACTCTAAGAGAAATCAACACCATCTTTCAGAAACATAGTCATTGGTCATGTCAAGGCAGCATATTGATCAATGAAGCACCGACAATATCTTGCCAAATTCACAAAGGACCATAGCTAATGCTTTGTAGTTGGTGGGGGTAGCTTAAGAATTGCATCTACCTTTTTTGGATCAGGCATAACACCATGTGATAATTTGCCCAAGCAACCTACGTTGAGTGGCTCCAATAGTGCATTTCTCTCAGTTGAGGCTGCCATTCGCTTTATCAATTCTTTGAAAGACCATGCGAACCTTCATGACATGCTCATTTTGCATGGAGAATATGCTAAAATAATCTAGAAACACCTTTAAGAAAATCCCCAAATAAGGGGCAAACACCATCTACATGAACTGTTGGAATGTGAAAGGAGCATCGGTGAAACTGAACAACATTACCTTGAGAGTAAAAGTCCCCCATGGGGTAGCAAATATGGTCTTGCACACATCCTCCTCGGCAATTTTGATATGATAGAATCATGAGTAGCTGTCACAGAAAGTGTACATCTCATGACTGCTCACTCTCTCTAAAATGATGTCTTGAAAAGGCAGAGGATGATGATCTCGTGGTAGCATTGAGTTTCTTGTAGTTGATGCAAACCCACCACTTGTTCTTCTTCTTGGGGTTGACAACCACTGGAGAAACCCATTCTGTATTGTGGACTAGAACAATGAACCATGTTCTACCAATATTTACACCTCCGTCCGTAGCGCATCAGTTTGAATTGGCCCCAATCTCTGGAACTTCTAATTTACCAACCTAGCATCGGGCTTTAGCTCTATTTTATGCTCTATGGCAGTCATATGGTGAAGATGGTGGTAACTTGTGTCAAAGAGGTCAGGGAAATCTTTAATCATCTCTAGGAGCTCATCCTTTTCACTAGGAGTAAGATTAGGAGAAAGCATGGATTCAAGCTGTTGGGGAGTGGCTGTTACCTTCAGTGTGGCTGCAGTGAGGGGGATAGCTCCCTCATGTATATTTCTTCCTCAGAGACCTCGTCCACCCCATCTAAATCCTCTGTTGATCCAGATAACAAGGATGAGGTGGTGTCACTTTTTTCGGTCGTCCTCTTCTTCTGGTTCAGTAGCACTAGGTTGGACGGAAATCTTCTCCTTCATCACTCTTTCTTAGCCAAGGTCGCTCCAGAATGGCGGGGTAGCTTCTTCCTGTGTCTTCTATGTCAACCACATAGAAATTGATTGTGGTGGTCACCCCATCGATGGTGATATGGGAAAATCCTCATAACCCCCATAGTGGCAAGTCACCTCCCATTTGCTACCTTGATTCAAGTAGAGGAATGCCTTGTATATTTCAGATTCAGCTTTTTCATGATATGGGGCACCATGATGTTGCATGCACCACCACCATCAACACGTATGCTTTTGATGCGGCAGATATCTTCAAAAATTGTTGAGATCTCACATACTTTTCCTTTCTTTTTGGACCTCCATGTAGAGAGCCCTTGCTATAGTTCATGCTTGACTTTGGGACTTAATGCTATTAGAGCTGAGGAAGCTGGGCAATCTATTCAACTACATGATAATCTTTTTGACTGGACCCAATGGGAAAATCTGATGGCGACCACTTGCTTCTACAAGTTCTAGGGACTTTAGCTTTCTCTATAGGTGAACTGGTCATCTCAACATCTGGAGGCTCTCGAAAACATACCTTCCTCTTTGGCCGACCAGGTTGACAGCCTGAAGAGAGATCCACAACTTCACAACTTCTCTTTCCTATGTCAAGAATCTCCACATCCGAGTCCTCAACATCTAATTCACCAAGGATATTCACCTGCAGAACATTTGGACATTTTGTGTGGTACTAAACTTTTGGGTGGCAGTCAAAGCACATGGCATTGGCATGTTCCCTTTAAATGCGGTTGGCTTGTTTCTTGATTCCTACCATCTCAAGCCAACAAGTGCCTTGGTGAGGTCATTGACACTGATTTCTTCAGGCAGCGGAGCAAGAGGTAGAAAGAAGAGGGCTTTGTGGGTGAGGTGGCAAAAGCCCACTAGGTGGAGGTTGTGGATACACTCCTAGTGGAGGGTAGGCATACATTCCAGACGGAGTTTGAGGATACATCCCTGGTGGAGGTTGAGGGCGTATCCACAATGGGGTCACCCCTGGCAGGTGCTGCATGACTCAAGAGGTTTGGGGAGGTACAATGGCCCTCTTTGATGTAGGGTCGGACTGAACAATTTCTTGGGCACCCGCCATCATTTCTAGATTCTTCCACTTTAGCTTGAGGTAGAACTCATCATTAGCCTGACAATCAGGTAACTTAGCACATGTTGAGTCATTCCATTTTGGAACCCAGCATTATCTTCTTGCATGGCAATCAAGCAATCAAGGAGCATGGCCGCTTGATCCACATATCGATGTACCGTCTCACCTTCCAACTTCTTCATATTTTCCACTTGTAAATACACATTCTATGGCTCTTCATCCTTGCCAAAATACTCAATCATTGCTACTGTCATCCTTGGCCAACTTTGACAAAATGCCTCTGGTTGCTTCCCATACCATACCTAGGACAACCCTTCCAAGAATGTGGGAAGCACTAATAGCTAATGGTACTCTGTTAGAAAATTAAGGGCACTTAAAGGTCACAAGATACTCACTATCATTTTCTTCCATGCACTAAATACTGGGATATCAACCATTGTTTGAAAGAGAGAGATTGGAAGCAAAGGGAAAGGAAAATTAATACAAGTACGCTTATTGTCAAGGTACACAGGAGTTGCATCAAATTATTCATTAATGCAAAAAGAAAAGCCAAGCTAAAGGTGAGGATTTGTAGAGCTTGCACATCACCCTCGGCCTCTTCAAGCTCTTACAGCCTCCACGAGTTGATGAATGATCCCAACATCCTCGAGAACAATGTTGCCACCTTGTAGACTAAAGAAGTCTCTAACGTGCAATGGTGAAACCTTGCAAAAAATAGAGTCATATTTGATCTCCAACTCCTAGACGCCATGTTTGATTACAAAGAAGGAAGCCATTAGCACCAGAGATATTGCGAGTCAAACAATCAAGGGAGAGAATTTTGAAAGAGAATTGCAAAAGCAAGTTGAAATTGTGAGGATAACGGAGCTTCAAATAAACAATGTAGAGGGAGACAAGGAATCCAAAGAAGATGGAGGAATTCTGCTCACCAAACATTGTACAGTGGCATGATAGGGACGTACTGGCAGATTCCTATTTATCTTTATCTTCTATCATGAAGACGCATGTAACAGGAGCACATTTATGTTTTCAAGCATCCTCAATTCCGTTCCCAGCATGAGCAAGGCAGGTAGTAAAGGCACTGTGGAGAAGGTTTAGCAAAAAGAAAGTTTTTTGCACACAATTTGAGCATAAGATTCATTTCTACAGTGGAGTTAATTACATACATTAAGCACCGTCCTAGCCACTAGCCACCCTTATTCCACCACCACTCACTCTCAACCTATCTTTAAGACTCTATCTCTTGGTCCTTATGATTAAAGTACTCACTATCTCTCACTCTCCAACTATTAGTAGAGTATCTCTCTATATCTCTTTATAGCTCTGTAGCTTTTGCTATCTATTGGTCACTCACTCTCTAACTCCCAGTAAAGTGTCATTCACTTTCTAAATCTCAGTAAAGTCTCACACTCTCTTGCTCACTCTCACAATCACTCACTAAGTCTCTTTTCCTCTAACACTCTGTCTACCTCTCAGACCTCCCAAACTTACAATCACCCACTAAGTCTTAGTAATGTCTTGCTGCCTCTCAAAGTCTCTTGCTCACTCTCACAATCACTCACTAAGTCTTAAAAAAGTCTCATTCCCTCACACTCTCTCTAACTCTCACACTCCCCAAACTCTCGCTTTGACTCACACTCCATTTACCATGCCCTCCATCGCTCATGCTCTGCCTCGCTCATGCTCTTGCATTTGCTCTTGATCTCCCTCCCTCACTCTTTCCCTTGCTCATGGGCACTACCTCCTCATTCTTACTCTCCATTGCTCAGACACACTACCCAATCACTCTTCTTCTCCATTGCTCATGCTCGCTCATGCTAGCTACCCACTCACTCATACTCCCTCCCCACTCAATCTTGCATAATATTCCTCCCCACTCACTCATAATCCCTCCCACTCAATCTTACATACTCCCCACTCTACTCGCATACTCCCTGCCCACTCAATATTCGCCACTCTACTCGCATACTCCCTACCGTCTCATACTCCCTTGCTCTTCCCTACTGCCATACTCCTTGCCCATCAGTGGTGGTTGCCCTCTCACATTTCTTTCGTCAACCCTGATCCCCATCGCCCGCAATCCCATAATCCATCGGCATTGTCACCATACCCATTGGTTCACTTAGTGCACCCTTCCTCCCATCGCTCGGTTCAATTGGTGCATGTCCCTCCCATCACTTAACTGGTTCAACTGGCAAGCCCTCCCTGTGCTTGCTAGGTTAGTTGACTTCTTCTTCACCAGTTCTGCAAGCCATGTGAGTCCTTCATGGTTCTCCATTTCTAGGCCTCTTGTTGGTATTGTTCATTAATCTAGCAGAGATAAATAGCCCAAAAAACTCAACAATACCTCTTCAACTAGACCACAATGTCACAGGTTTTTGGTAGACCTATTTGCTCTTTTTTTTGGCCTATAGCAAGGTGTCATCAATCCGGATAAATTGATGAAACATTCCATTTCTAAGCATTAAAAAAGTAAGCAAAATAGCCTTCAAGGTAACTGTGATATTGCGGCCTTCATGGAACCTACTTTGCCTTATTTTTTAGGTGCTTGAGATGGAAGAGAAGGCTTAGGAAAACAAGTCTCCAAGGGCAAACAACTTTTATTTTTTAGGTGCTTGAGATGGATAGGAAGAGCTTACACAAACATGTCTCCAAAAGAAAACATGTCTCCATTTTTTTTCCTTCTAAGGGAATCATCAGCTAAATCAGCTAAGTAAGTGCATTTATTTGATCATTTGAATACGTAAAACAAAGTCTATAAAAACCTTAAAAAAAGGGGCAAACACGTCTCCAAGGAGGAGACGGTGAGATCGCGGCCTCCTTGGAGATCTAATTGCTTAATTTTTAAAGCCCTTCTAGGGAATTAGATTTAGAAGGTTTTGGTCAATCTTTTTAATGGAAGGAGCTCTCAGATAAGCACCAAAATTTTGAAAAACATGTCTTCCAAGAGGCCACAATATCACGGGCTCCTTGGAGACCTGTTTGGCAATTTTTTTTGCCCATTTGGGGGTTGGGTTGAATGTTTAAATGCTGCATAAGAGTCATGGTTGGATAGCAAAAAATGACCAAATGAAGTCATTTGTTAAGATGAAAGGAGATCTCAATTAAATGCTACGTAAGTGTTATGGTTGGATAGCAAAAAAATGAGAAAAGGAGGTATTTTGTGTAGACAAAAGGAGAGTTTGTGAATGGGCAAAAAAAAAGGGCAAACGGGTCTCCAAGGAGGTCATGATATTGTAGCCTCCTTGGAGACCTATTTGCCCTTTTTTTTTGCATATAAAAAGGCTAGACCAAATGCTTATATATCATGGAAGGATAGCTAAAAAATGGAGAAAGGGGGCTTGAAGGAGACCACGATGTGGCAACCTACTGGAAGTCCTCTTTGGCCTTTTTTTTTGGCATTTCCTTGACCAAAAAGAGCTAGCTTTAGTCTCTAAATGAGCCCAAAAGCTACCCATCTTTTTTACTTTTCTTTTTGTGATTGCCCTTTCAGATCAGCTGCTCTATAGAATCCTTCCTTGGGCCATTTTTTTTGTTGCTTAAGAAGTGGAATAACTTAACAGAAGTCAAGTCCAAAAAAATGCAAATGGAGGATCCAAGGAGGCCGCAACATCGCAACTCTAAATAGCCTCAATTGGACTTTTTTTCTGCCATATTCTTGGCCTGACAGGCCCATGCTCTAGGCATAAAGGGCTTGCTAGTGTGCCAAAAAATTAAGCAAATTAGGAGTGGAGGAGGAGGTGACATCATAGCCACTTGTGTGCCTTGATTATTCATTTTTTGGCAAAGGAATTGACTTCACAACATCTCTATTTTCTCATTCTAATGGCATTGTGGAGATTTGTTTATTTCTTGTTGTTGTTTGTGTTATTGTTCTACAAATGGATACTTGGGGAGGGTATAACTCCTCCAACTAAGAAAAGGGAGAAGGGTAAAGAGAAAGTAGTATCACCTCCCAAGAGGAGAGAGAGAAAAAGGAAGCAGACCATCCAGACTAATACTAGGGAGGTTGAGGAAGATTTGGAGTGGATATACCTGGGAACACAGTGGATAGTATAGATGTTCATGACATTGAGGAGGTAGGAGATGAGATTGATTTGGTAGTTGAGGGTATTGGCTTGGATATTGTTAGTGGGGGAGGTAACATTTCAAAGTGTAGACCTTAGTGTGCCAGGATCCCTCTTTGCAAACTCATCACTTATGCTAACATGAGGGGCTTACGGAGTGATGTGGCTGCACTTAAGAGTGCATTTCAATATGAGGAGTATCTCCCCAAAAGGGAGCTTTCATTATTTCCATTTTCATAGGGACTGGGGAGGAGATGGTGGTTACTCCAGAAAACAGAGAGTCTTGATCTTCGATGTGGAGAGAGGTCAATGACATGTTTAAGAAAGAATTGGAGTAGAGGCCAGATTTGCATTGTCTATTTAATAAATTGTTTTATGTGTGGGAAGGCAGTTATAGGACAATGGCATGGATGTCTATCATCAAGGAGTCTTACAAAGAAACAAGGGCAAGACACACGTGTTATGTGCACATTGATAGACCCATGGAAGACTTCTGAGATTGGCCTTGTTGGAGTCAATGTGTGATCATCCTCATGAGGTGAACCATTTAGTTAGGGTAGGAGGTGTGGTTAGACATGGAATGCTATACACATGGTGTCATTGCATGGAGTGTCTATGTAGGAAGGTGAGATAGCAAGCCACCTCCATTTCATGCTCTCTAGTCAGTTCGATGAGAGTCTAGACCAATGAATTCAGGAAGGTCATTTGACCTCTGGTGCCTCCACAGATCTGGGCGACACTACTGGTGAGCACATGATGAGACAGTTACTCTAGGCAGTTACCTTCATGCATTTAGCTATGGAAGTAGGTCACATTTTGGTGTGTATGTGTTAATGGTTGAAGTTGAGCCTTTGTGGCTAGTTATTGTGTCTTTGTATGAGCTCATTCGGATATTATAATTGAAGTGCTTTGTTTTTTCTCTGATACATCAAATTATCTTCTCAGGTCCAAGTTCTTCATAAGATTTAGATTTGAATTCACATTTGTTAAGTTGCATGACTAATTGAGTGAGATATTTGGCTATCAGTGGTATCAGAGTGGGATTTTTGAGGGCCTGAGAGATTTTGAGAGTTATTGTCTAAGGTCTCTTGTCACAGTTTGGAGAAATAGGCACTATGGTTCATGTATATCTAGGGGAGAAATTAAGAAGAGGTTAAGTGTCATAGTTGTTAGAAGGCTTAGGAGAAATCGAGGTCATAGGATGAGATCTTCTGTTGATGTTCTAGAGCTGAAGCTTGTTTTTGAGTTCTCCTCAATCTTGCAAGATTGTGATAATGGATACGTTGAAGAAGGACAGCCATGGTGCTATACTAGTGATCTTCAATGGTCACAATTTCCCATCATGGCAATTAGTGACTCGTTTGCTATTTATGCAAAAAGGACTTTGGGAAGTGGTCTTTGGATAAAAAAAGAAACCTAAAGAGCACTCTCATGATGCCGAGAAGATTCCTACATGGGAAGCAAAGGGTGAGACACATTGACAGTGGACATACTTTGTTCGTATTTGGTTTCATGTGGATATCGCTTTTTCCCCCTAAACTTGGATCTTTTGTTTTCTATATAACTTACAAAATAAAGAATTCTAGTTAACTTATGGAAATATTTTCTTTATCGTTGTGTACTTTTCTTTGAACTTTGAACTTATTCATGTTTGAAATTTGTCAATTGAAGTGTTTTGCCTTCCTACACTCTAGGGCCATGTTGAGAGATAGGCAATATGATGAATGGAGAAGGGAACACTAGTGCCTTTGTAGTGATTTTGTGGACAACGAGTGCAAAGATAGTGATTGGGGGGGATCATGGACGATTGTATCTTCCAAAAAATTGATGCATGTAATTTTGAAACGGAATAGTATTTCCATTCGTATGTTAATTTTATCTTATTTGTCTTGATGATCTCCCTTTACATCAAGGATTCTAAATAAAGCAACTAGGAAATGTAATCATGTTATGTAACTTGAGGGCAATGTACTAGATGTATGTAATGCTCCTACTACTGTGTTAGAAGCTAATTTTAATTTCGGAGAGCAATTACCACTTTAGTACATGTACTTCAAAAATGCTAAGCTTATAATCTAAGTGTGTACACAACATATTTTGAGGGAATGGGATGTACAAATGTTCATGCAATCACATTTCCAGTATAATAGAAGCTCATTTGCAATCAAATTTCTTTCCTCATACAAACAAGTTCACCTTCTATGATTTCATTTCTCATATATTTATACTATAATTCTCGCAATGTAGATTGACAATTGTCAAAAGAACTTGGAAATGTAAAAGGCTTCCAATGGTCTTCAATAGTAGACAATGGCATAGTTCCTAGGAAACTTTGCTCGAATTGTTAGCTCGCTTGAATGCAGTTGCTCAATATTTTAACTTAACCTAAGATTAAATATGAGAAATTGTAGTAAAAATTTATGGAAAACTTATTTCAACCTCAATAATTATAATCCCACATCCCAAAATTCAATGCTTGAATGTACATGTATGTATGGTTCTTTAGCTCATTGCATTTACATGAAAAGATGATAGAGAAGATTTGAGTATAATATTAAGCTCATAAACCATAATCTACCATCAAGAAATATCTGGCAAAGAAGCATTCAACCCTGGTTTACTTTATCACATAAGAACATTAGAGAACAATCATGCCTCATGGAATTCAATGCCTTGAATGTACATATATGTATGTTCTTCACTTCATTGCATTTATATGTAGAGATGATAGAAGAGATTTGATTCATATGCTAAATACTATGTTTAAAACTCAAAAATAGTAATTAAATATTGAGAAATGTCTAACAAAACTTTAGAAAGGTTTTAGGCACAATTTAATGTAGCCCACAGGGCATGAAGAAAAGGGCATTAGAGCACAATCCTAGAGGCATAAGTTCACTATCTTGCATGTACATGTATGGTCATTTACTACCTTTCATTTACAAGTAAAAATCATAAAGAAGATTTGAAACCTAATAAATTTTACAGGTTTGTATCTTATTACATATAAAGCTAATAAAATTTACATGTTTGTACCTTGTTACATATAAAGCTAGATCCTAATATAGCTCAAGATATTAATTTATGGCATGAGGACTCACATGTCCAATGGCATGCCCTAATAAAATTTCATCTAGAAAAATAAAATGTATGGCCTATAAAAATTTATGTCATGATGACTCACATGCCCCAAATATATGGCTAGGCACCTAGAATATAACGTGTATCAACGTTTTCTAATTGCATGCCATAACTGACCAATTATGGTGCTTTTCTACGTTGCATTCACATTTGGCCACATGATTTGATTTGAGAACATGAATAACCCAATAAATCTATTGCGGTGCCCAAATATATTGCTAGGGACCCAAAACTAGTGCTTATAGCACTAGTTTCATGCTATAACTAAGCACGCATGACTCTTTATTACTACCATACATTTCCATGTGGCCACATGATTAGAGTAAAGTAGTGCTAACAACACTAGTTTCATGCTATAACTAAACAAGTATAACTCTTTCCTTCCATGCATTTACGTGTAGCCACATGATTGAAGTAGACATTTGACTCAAAAAAATTTACCTATTTCCATTGCTGGACTATAAGGCTAGGCACCCAAAAGATAGTCAATATTAACACGCATGAGTTTCATGCTATAATGAAGCAAGTATGATGCTTTTCTTCCTTGCATTTATATGATTGGAGAAAACAAATAAGCCAATAAATTTTAGCTCTTGGAATGCCCACATATATGGCTAGGCACACAACATGCAGTGCATTAAGATGCACAATTTTCATGGTATAACTAGGCAGGTTTGATGCTTTAATGCCAAGCATTGCATGTGACTAGATTATCGAAGTAGACATGTAATACATTTTACCAATTGTCATGCCCAAATATATGGCTAGATGCCCAAAATATAGTATGTGGTAAGTTTCTTGATGTACCTAAGCATGGTGCTTCACTACCCTGCACATACATGTAGCCATATGACTGGAGGACAAATGGCCTAATACAATTTGACTTATTGGCATGCCCAAATATATTGCTAGGGACGTAGAGTGTAGTGCTTATTAGCATGCACTAGTTTCATGATGTAGCTAAGAAGGTATGTGTGCTTCACATTGCCTTGCATTTTACGTGTGGCCACATCATTGGAGGACAAATACCCAATCAATTTCACCTATTCACATGTCCTAATAAAATACCATTTGGAATATTTGTTCCCAAATAAAATTTATGGCATTAAAAAGTTTGACTTGAAGGTTCATATGTCCTAATAAAATTTAAGGCTACATATTTGTGTATTTACGCTAGATTATATATGTTGCTTTATCTTTAAGTTAGACAATTTCTTTATTTTTATGAGGCACTTTATGACATTGCTTTCGTATACACCTTCTAAACTCTTTCTACCAGTGCCTATAGCTTTTTAACTCCATCAAAGAATTTTCTAAAAGTGCCTCGAACTTTAAATATTAAATTATTCTAGCCATTGATGTGATCATGTTTGTGGATCTCCAAACATGATCATTCCATCATCTCAAATGTTATCGATTAACATGTATTTGATTACAAACATATTTGAAAACATAATGGACACTGTGAATTAACCTGTAGTATGAAATGTCTCACTTGACTACTTTTTTCAAACATTTTAAAATGTATGTGAAGAAAATCAATGCTCCAAAAGAACTAAGCAGTATACTTTCTACCATGCCAAAGTCTATGAGAGAATGTGTGTAGATCAAAGTGAGGGAGGCCAAAAAGTAATACGCATTAATGTGCAATGGTCTTGTAAGTCTATAATACAATTATTCACATAAGAAAAATGTACATATGTTTGCAGGCAAGTGAAGAAAGGCTTTGCATTATATGCTATAGAAAACATATTACTGAGCTATTGATAGAGGTCAACAAGGAGTATTAACAACTACAAAGATGGAGAGGATAAGAGTGGAGATGAGGAGAGAGGATGCTGACCCCACAAATGAGCCATTGTACCCTAGATTAGTTATAAAAGAATGAATAAATACAAATGCTTTAGGGTTAGGAATAGGGTTAGGGTTTCCAACCCTTTTCCTTTTTTAGCACTCTTTTTGTGTTAGTACTATTCACAATATAAAACATGACATTGACATGGATCCTCAACACCCTCCCTCAAGATTAACATCATGAAGTAGGCCATACTTCAAGATGATGATTTTGGGGAAATAAATAAGGATTTAACATTATAGTCCACCATACCTCATGAATGGGATTGTCATTCCTATGAATCAAACCAAGATTTTCTCAATGTTTCTCGAAAAATATTTTCCCCAAGTGGTTTGGTAAAGACGTTTGCAACATTATCTTTGCTATCACAATGTGATGCCACCAAGTATACTCTTTCTCTAATGAAGTGATATTTTACATCATTTGACTTGTCCTTGAATGATATACTAGATTCTTAGCCATGGCTTCAGTCAATTGATTATCACATTATATGGTCGTTGGCTTGATGTAATCAAAATAATATATTTTTGACAATAATAGTTTGAGCCATATAGCCTCACATGCATCTATTTTGAGAGCTTTGTTTTTATTTTTTCATTGAGGACATATCCTTGTCTGAATTTCTTGGTCTCATAGTCTCCTACATAGCCATTGTCACAATATTGATGAAACCTTACATGACCAACTTTGTATTCTATTCTAAACTATCTTTTACCTTTCACGTAGCTCAAAAGATTCTCTTAGCTACATTTCAATAAGACTATTTGGATTCCCCATGAACTATGCTAGTGATTTTACTACATAACAAATATATGGTCGTGTGATAGTGAGATCCAATGAGCTAATGATAGAGCTTTTCATTTACTATAGTCTTTTCTAGATCTTTAGTGAGCTTTAAATTTTGCTCCATGGGAGTAGCTGCAACCTTGCATTGTGGCATATGAAACTTCTAAGCTATTGCTAGCTCAAGAATTTGTTGTCTACATCTCTCCAAAACTCAATGGAAAGATAATAACTCACATTCCATGAGTTCAAGGTCCTTCATGTTGATCTCTACAACTAATTATTGTTTCAACTTGATGATGGAGAATTCAAGGCTACCAGTCACAACTCTATCATCTACATACAGAAGTGAAATGTTGATGTCTTCCTCGAGAACTTTGTAGTAGAGAGTATGATCTAAATTGGAATTGATGTATCCTTGATCATCAAAATACTTGTCAATTCTATTGTACTAACTTTTGATTGCTTACTTTAATTGATAGAGACTTTTCTTGAGTCAATAAACATGATTCTCTTTGCCATGTTCAACATACATTTGTGATTGTTGCATATATTTCTTCATCTAAGTAGCCATTGAGAAATGCATTTTTTACCTCTAACTTGTACACATTCAATTTGCTTTAATACATCGAGACTTTCCTCTCTTTGTCACGCTTAACATATCTTAATGATTGTTGCATGTATACCTCCTCATCTAAGTAGCCATAGAGAAAAGCATCTTTCACATCTAACTGGTAGACATTCCATTTGCTTTAATCCATAGACAATTTTCTTAAGATAGTAAACATGATTCTCTTTGTCATGTTCAATAGAACTTGCTAAGGGTATTCTTTTGTACTAGCTTATACTTTAATTTGATGCACTTGTTTGTAATTTCCTTCTTTTCTTGTGCAATTTCCTAGTGGCAAGCCACATAAATGGCAAGTATTGTTCTTGTACAATGCATCCATTTAATCATCCATAGAAGAATACCATTTTACTACATCCTCAAAGTACATAGACTCTTATGTATCCAAATACTCCTCAACAAAAGGTAGTAGCTAAAATGAAAAACAAGACTTTAGCAGATAGTGCTAGAGTGATGCTCAGTGAGAAGCATCATCCAAATTAGTTTTGGGAAAAAGCATCATGGAAGATACTTGGATGTAAAGTCACCCAAATGCATCATGGTTGGGTATAGTGAAGAGAGAAAAGCATACAAATTGTATGATCCAACCAAATGGTCATTTTCTCTAGAGATGTAGTGTTTGATTAGGAAACATAATGGAAGTCATCAAATACACAAGAGATAGACACATTGATAGATCAATCACATCTAGAGAAGTTTAATGAAGAAGAGCTAGCATTGCCAATAGATACATTAGAAGAACAATAGCTCAATTGGTCTAGAAAATAAAGAAGACCACCACCCAAGATGACATGTGCTAAAAAAGGCAAATTTATCCAAGTTGGAAGCACTAATTATGATGTCATGAGTACCATTATGGCTGGCATTATTGTCTTTTGATTCCATAAATGTATAAAAGTTAATGAATGGAGATGATGTATTCATCTCCTTGATCTAGTTTGAAAACTTTGATTATTCTACCTATTTGGTTCTCTATCATGACTTTGGTGTTTTGTCAAGACTTTGAAATCTTCAAATTTGGAAAAAACTTGAAATCTCTCTTTGAGAAAATAAACCCAACAATATCCATTGTAGTCAGCGATGAAAGTTAAATAGTATCCTAAATCATTTATGTGGCATGTTTGTGTGTAACCATAAACCCTAAACCAGTTTGCAGGCTCTTGATTGTATGCTTAAAGTAGCATGCTTCGCAAAAATTTACAAGAAATGTAAGTTCCTGAATGCCAATTACCATATTTTGATTTTTCAACTACCTTACATTTTTGAAATTGACATGTCCATAGATCTTGGAACAACAACTCAAGTTTTGAAATTGGACTTGGGTTGACTTAGCGTCATCCTAAAAGTAGTGAGGCTTATTGAAATCAACCCAAGTTTGACTTCAAAACTTGAGTTCTTGTTTCTTAGTGATATTTTTGGAAGGCAACCCAAGTTTGATTTAAATTCTTGAGAGTTTGTGTTAGAAGCGGTCTTGGTGGAGTGTATTTCTCTATTGAAATGTCTATTGTTCATGAGAGTTTTACTGAGCTCTAGTAGAGGATCTTGTGTCGCATGCTCTGTAAAACCAAGGCTGTCTATTGCTAGCACTATTGAAATGTTTATGCCTACCTGGCAATCGAAGTAGTGCCTTGGGGGGCTCACTATATGTTCATCCTTTGCCTCATGTGCATTTAAGGCCTAATTTAAATACTCAATTGACACATCTCTTATGCGATATTGCAGGAAGAGGCATAAATTGATACTCAGTTGACATGGCATTTAATTTTGACACTAGATCTAGAATTCTATATAAGCATCATTCTTTCATCACTTTTTTGTCTAGCTAACCTCCTTTGGATTATTTTAGATTGTACATTCATCTTTGCCAAAGATGACTCAATAATGTCATATGTCCAACTGATAAGAGATTCTTGATGAGTTTAGAAACAAAGAGTACAATGTACATAATTGACTAATCATTTATTCCATATGAAATTATCCATAGGGACTATACCTTTCCCTTGAATAGGATTTGGTGATAATATCCTTAAATCCTTCTATGGGTTGATCTCTTTTGAACATTGTTGGTGAGATGTCATATGACATATTGGACCACTATCAATGTAACTATGATGTGACATAATGCACGACCATCAATTTACCATGGATTGTAATTTGCATCTATTGCATTTTCAACATGATAACTACACTGAGATGTGCAATCACTGTCAGTTTTCATACCCTCAATCACAAGATACATTGTGTTAGATTTATTGGCATAATGACTATGAATACCTTGTCCATGATGATCTCGTCTTCCATGAAAATTTCCTCAATTGTTGTTGGATTGATCTCCTTAATCGTATTACTTGTTTTGGCAATCTCTCTCATTATGATAGTAGTTCCACTATATGTTTGATGTTTTGCTATATGAATTTCCTCTTCCTTGAAAATTTTCTCTTTGGAAGCTGATTTCCCCCCCCCACACACACACACATGTGCACGCGCATGCGCACACGTGACACACACACAAAGATATAGATAGAGATGCACATATGTATACATAGACATATACATACATGTATACACATACGTATACGTATGTATATGTGTATGTGTATACATATACATACACATACACATACACATATGCATATACATATACATGCTCATTTATACAACAATGAGGCTACTGAGGAAAAATTGAGGGAAACACTGTATAAGTCTTGAACCAAGTAGGAGGTGGCCAGTTTACTTATGTTGGAAGAGGAGTTGGAGTACTATAATATTTACATTAGTGTTGCAAGGAGCATTTGAAAGAATAAAATTGAGATCCAAAATAACTCATTATCAGATTTCAAAATTCCTAGAGAGAATGCCAATTTTCTATAGATTGCAATGCTTTATATTGAATGAAATCGGGTGGCAATTCTTGGAGAAAAGTTGCAGCGAAAAGAGAACTTAGAGAAACCCCCCATGGGTCAACTTATAACTACTATATTTAAAGGGATGAATTGAATATTTGGATGAAAGGACTTTCTAAGGAAATCTTGATTCCAATAGGAACAGTTAGTGAGCATCGCACATTGTTGCACAAAATTTAGGAGCAATTATAAGGTGAAATCGTTGCAAGATTCGTTATCTGATGATGCAACAATGAGAATGTCAATGCGAGATGTCGCAAGAAGCTTAGAGTCATCGGTCATTCTTACAGAGGGTTTAGCCAACCTCTACTTAATCTTAATCAAGGCTCAAATCATGTAGGAAAAGCTCACATTAGACATTCAGTTAATCCTTCATCAATTATTGAGTTAACATTAAAATGGGTAACAATGCTGCACATGGATTGGAATTTTTAGCATGAACAATATCTATTCAATGGTTTAGAATAGTTATTTTGGGTCTAGGGGGTGTCATTCTGACCCTAAGTGTGTCATTCCAACCCTGAGTTATTTGGGGCTAAGGGGTGCCATTCCTACCCTAAGTGTGCCTTGATTGGGTATTTGGGGACTACCAAAGGAGGTGCCTCATATTCTACCTCAAAACACCAACAAGATATGCTTAACCCATTGGGTAAATATCATTTGGGAATCAATTGACTTGATGAGTCTATCGTTGCACACCTAAATAGTAAGTGGAACCATGGACTAGATCTTTTGGCCCATACCAAGAATAGTATAATTGAAATATAGCTAAGTTGGACCAAATTGATCCAGTGGCACCTTGGTTTGCCAAGACGAAGATCTCGTGGAGTGTTTTTAGGGAGTTGCTAATCAAAGGCAAGGACCTAGACCTTGGTGAACTACAAGTGACATGGCACAATTAGAGTTGGGAGTTGAAGTTTTCCATGGGTGGCAAACTTCTCTCATGGGAACCATGGTATTGTTAACATGGTCTAATTCCATCAAACTACCTATGGTGGCTACATGTACGATGCAAGTGAGTGCTTGTGCGAGATCTATTTCTAACTAGTGAAGATTTGGTCCCCCAAATTCTTAGGGTTGTTGTGAATGAGTTGCCAAAGCAACATCAACAATTGGATCCAAGCACTAGCAACCATTGACAATAACTACCATACACTAGATCTAGCCTCTTGGAGATTGAACCTCCACTCATGCATGAAGGCCCAAAATTTACCCTAAAATTCCAATGTTTATGGTTATATTTGAATGGGATAGTGATCATGAAGAATTTATCATTGATCGCTATGGCTCTGATTTTCCTTAGGATCTCAAAATAGAGGCTAACAATACTATACTGGAAGACCAAGCCTTTGACAATCCTTTAGCCATTCTCCATGCCCCAAATTCCCAAAGTTGAACCTCTAAAGATTCATAATATCAAAAGATTTCAAAATAGATTGAAGGTGGATACCATCGCAAAGCCAAGATCAAACAATCCAATGAGCTTGAAAGAGTGCAAAATAGGATCATGGAGTTTTACCTCAGTCCACCCAAGAGCTAAAATGCCTCCTCTTGCTTGGGCCTCAAATGGTCTCAAAGGAGTGTGCATAGTAGTGTGAATGCATTGCCTATGGAAAACTTATCCCACAATTCCAAATGTAAAAATGAAAAAAATTCAAGCCACTTGTGAAGATGAAGCTAGATCCTGAGTCCCAAAAAAAAGAAAGTCACCAAGATACTCAAAAGCTTGACCATGGTACCAAGCCATCCACTGATCATATCACATGTCTGGATACATGGTACCAAGCCATCCTTTGATCATACCACATCAACACAATTGGAGGCAAATCTTTGCAAAGTACTGAACTACTTCAAAAATTACACAAGGGGAAGTGTCCCCATAGTAATGCCAAGACCACTATAGTAGTTAGAAGTATAAGAACTGATAGCACTAGAGAGACTCTAGTGTATGAGGGATTGACCAACTAGAACAATAAACCTTGCCATTAAAGGGGAGGAAGAAAAATTGTTATTCATTGGGAAAGGACTTACCCAAGAAGAAGAAACAAAGCTCCAAGTAATTTTAATGGAATACCAGGACTGCCTGTTATTGTCTTACAATGAAATGAAAGAAATTTCACAAGTGGTAGTGTGCACCACACCTATTAGGAAAATTTCTCACCCTAAGGTATGTGGACCTTATATAACAAATCCAAAATAATGCACCATGGCCTATGAAGAACTAGAGAAACTCTTGGATGTAGGTTTCATCTACAAAGATAGAGCACATTTGTTGGGTTCCATTGTCATCCTACCTTAGCACAACAAGAAGCTAAGGATATGTGTTAATTTAAAGAATGTGAATGCCATTACAATCAAGAATTACTATTCCCTACCCCTAATAGAAACAATAATAAAAGTTGGCCGGATCAGAAGTCCTACATCTTGGATAAAATCAGTGGGTACAACCAAGTGCCAATTACTCCTAAAGATCCAAAACAACATTTGTCACAGAATGGGGAATCTTTGCCTATAGAGTCCGCATTTTTAAGAGAGTCACGTTCACCCCTTTCAAGTCATTTCTCAATAGGTTCCTACTACCTTGGATGACTTGTGCATCCATTCCAACAATCATGACTACCTACAATGCCTTAAAGAAGTTCTAGTCAGGGAGGATGGGATCTCCCTAAATCCAACAAAATGTCACTTCATGGTCACCCATGGAGTTGTTCTAGGACACAATTTCTTTCAATATGGGATTGCAATTGACATGGACAAAACCAAAATCATCATGGAATTTCCACCTTCACTGAATGCTAGCTACTATCAAGATTTCTCTTACAGTATGCCATGATAGCTCACCCTCTATACAAGCTATTGGTGTAATTCTTCTAGATGTAAGAGCATGACCAAGCCTTTGAACTTCTAAAGTGGCACCTATTCATAGCACCATTCTTAATAGCTCCGAATCGGGATATTGACTTTCATGTCCATACTAATGGCTCCAAGTATGCAACTAGGAGTGCATTTTACCAACTTGGTGAGCATAAGAAAGACTACCCAATCTACTTTGCCAATCAACAACTCAATGAGGCAAAAATCAATTATACCAACATAGAAACAGAGGAACTAGATTTTGACACTCTTTATTGGCAAATGAAAAGAAGGACTACTGAATCTACTTTGCTAATCAACAACTCAATGAGGCAAAAATCAATTATACCAACATAGAAAGAGAAGCCCTGGCAATGGTTTATAGTGTCAAGAAATTTTGGCACTCTTTATTGGAAAATAACTGTCTTCTACACTGATCATCAATCATTGCTCCTATCTTATGAATCATCCATGTATGTTAGGAAGAATAACTAGGTGGTTCCTTTTGCTTTAAGAATTCAACTTCAAAGTAGTGGTCTGCAAAGGTGTCCAAAATTACATCACCAATTAGTTGTAGAGTCAATTATGACTTTCTTGATATCACACTATCCCAAATAGAAGCTCTCCCAAATTGTAGTATTGACATCATTGAATACATAATGACAGGAACATCTCCACTACAATTGTGACTAGTTAATGGCCCAAAAGTCATTAATCAAAACTGCACCATATCAACTAATAGTAGGCCAATTAGGTAAAGATCAAATCCTATGTAGATGCATCATGCCAAATGAAATCTCACTTAGTATCCATGAATCTAATGAAGGCATTGCAAGAGGACACTTAGCCAAAAAAGCCACCACTCGAAGAATTCCTTTGGTTGGCTCCTGGTTGGCTATTGGTGTCCCCACATTGTGGAAAGATGCCTATTAATTTGTCAAGCACTTTTATGTATGCCAATGAATTACAAAACTCCAACACAAAGAATTCAATCCCCCAATAATAGTTATAGTGCAACAACCCTTTGAAAATTGGGAATTACTAGGAATTCATAATTCCCCATTTCAATTTGAAAGGCAATCTTGTATATGTCTTCTTCTACCATATGAACTTCATGATAATAGATTTAAGCTTGATTTTATTTAAGACCTTGGATGCTTTCAATTTATGCAAAAGATCATCTGCCCTAGGATTTCAAATATTTTTTTAAAACTATGATCTTATTTAGTGCATGATAATCAATGCCCATTTGGTAGGTTTCATTTTTTTCCTTGACCAATAAGACAGGTACTCCATAAGGAGGATTGTTAGGTCTTATCCCTCCACTTGTTTTTAAGATTCTTCTTAATCTATATGGTTCACCAACAAACCAAAGGATACAATAGGGAGACCTAAACTTTTCATACGTGTATTGTAATTATGACTTTGAGTTCAGCAAATACAAGGAAGAAATGAAGAAACCCTTGATAGAACAAGAAATGCTAAAGACAACAAATAAAGGTTGATGGTTGAAATCAATAAACAAATGTCCAAATTCAAATGAGCCAAAACAAAGGGTGAATGGAAAAATACCACAGACCCAAAAAAAAAAAAGCAAGGAAAAGGATGCGGCCAAGCAAGCATGAAGGGGCCCTTGGATACATGAAGAAGATATCAAGAAATCTCCAAGGGTTGCAACCCCACCAAAAGAAGAACAAAGATCCCAAGCAAGCATGAAAGAGTGAGAGACTATGCAAGACCAAAAGAAGGCCAGTAGTAATGAGAGGGATACAACCTCAATGAAGAAAAGAAGACATAGTTGGCATGAATATGATACCATCAAAGAATGTAGCCTCATAGCAACCATGAAGCATGGAAGTGCCGATGTGCCCCATCTTGCATGCGCCGGACCATATGAAGGATCACATTAAGGGAGGTTAATGAAAGGAAACTCCATGAATGCATGTTCATGGAGGATAGTGGTGAAATGTTAAAACATGAACACAACCCATTGAAGGGGTTGGCCCAAAGTTTTGAAGACCAAAGTACAAACTATTGACTATGGAAGGGAGTGGGGAAATATTGAAGGGGCACATCGAGACTATGTGAGACCAAAAGAAGGCCAGCAACTAGGGTGTGATCTGGAAGCAACTTCAAAAACCATATGTTCATGAGCACAATGTTGGTACCAAAAGGATCAACCAATGAAGGATGGGCCAAAATCATACATAAAGATGAAACTAATTAGAAGAGACTAAAGACCAAAGAGTAAATACCAAAGGACAATGACCAAAGCAGCATCGAAATGCTAGCCAAAGAAAGCCGAACACCCCATGACGAGGGCCATCACCAAATCTAAAAGCCAAGAATTGAAACCAAAGTAGGGCCAAAGGTAGACCAAAGGACAAGGAACAACCATTGAAGCATTAGCAAACAATCCCATCGGATGTGCAAGACCAAAAGATGATCAACAATATTGAGGGAAATGAATATGACTTCAACATGACATGGCCATAGGAGCACTGAGGTCCATGATGACATGAATGAATTTAGAGAGGGGTGAAAATGTTAACATCAAAGAAAAGTGTTGTTAACATCAAAGATGAAGGTTGAAGATAAGGAATGAATGCAAAAAATAAAGCTCAATAGATAAAGGACAAAAAGTGAAGGCCTAGACACTAGATGAAGGCCCAACCAATAGACAATAAGATCTAGACTCAAAGGGAAAATGGCAGAAAAAGGAAAAGGGCCAAAGGTGAAGGAAAAAGGGAAAATGTGAAATTTCAAAGGAAAAGGTGAAGGTAGAGGCAAGGGTGAAAGGTGCAAGCAAGAAACAAAGTATCAAAAGACAAAGTCTCGAGGCCAAAAGGGCTAGGAACTTAAGATGATGGTGGTCTGGCCTTGCTAGATCATTGCCATAATTCATGGCCTTAATCCACTCCTTGCATCCAATTAAGTGAAAAAGAGCTCAATGTGGGATGTGATGGGTTGGAAAGCCCTAGAAAAGACTATGTTTGATTGAATTGGAGGGGATTTCCTCAAATTCCCTAGGGTAGGTTTAAATTCATCAACTAAAATTCTTTTGGTCCATTATATAGTCTTTACCTGCTCTGTGTGACCAGTATAGGCTCCTTGGGACGTGAAAACTACGTGAAAATGAGAATAGAAAATGTTTGATTGAATTGAATGGTCAAATGCATTCAAGTTGAAAAATTATCTTTGGCAAAGATTAATTGCATGAAGAGCTAATGTCTTCCTCATTCATTGCTCCAATCCATTGTCTTCAATTAATTCTTATGATAATGTATTAAAAAATGACTAGATACGATGAAAAACGCTAGAAATAAATAATGTTTGATTGAATAGGAGGGGAAATAGATGCTATTGCCTAAAATTCCTTAGGATGGTAGGGTTAATCCCATTAGGAGGGAAATGGATTCTAGTGCCTAAAATTCCTTGGGAGGATAGGCTTTATCCCCTTCTTCTTTAGAGAGCATACCTCTTCTTGTTTTTCTTTTTCCTAAAGTAAATAGTTTAAATAAAGAAAAAATATTTAATCAAGTGTTTCCTAAAGTAAATATTTTAAATTAAAAACCTGAGTGAGCACACATGATCCCATTGAAGCCCTCTGAGGAGGCTTCTCATACATAGTTGAAACCTAAGTGCTATTACATGAAAAAAGACTTTAAGTCTAAGTCCTTTCCACACTTTGGATCAACGAATCCTTGATGCACGGTCAGCTAGATCCCTTTCAAGCATATAGGAGGAATTCCCACTTCACTAGTCATGTAAATATGACTCACATGTTTTGAGCACCCTCGAGCACCACAAATTAAAATGCACAATTAAGAACTCATTGAATAGATGCCCATGATATTGGAAAATATGTATTTGTATTTGTCACGGGATGCTAAGTGATGATTAAGGTAAAGTAATTGTGTTAATATTAATGCATTTGTGGTCATTAGAGAAGATTCGTAGAGATCTAGAATGTGTTGTTTTGAGAAAGTTCGAAATCCAGAATGTTCAAAGCTGCTTCCCAAAGCAAGTATATGAGGAGGGGGAGGAGGGAGGAGAAGGAGAGTAGTATAGGGAGAGGTGGTAGGGAGAGTATGGTAGGGAGAGGCATGGCAAGGAGGAGAGCAGGGTAGGTGGGGGATCGAGCTAGGCTCCATGGCTCCTAATGCAAGCTCTATAAGACCCACCCCTTCCACTACAACCTTGCATTTGAGGGAGTCACTCTCCCTGCTGTTGGTGCACCTGTTCCACGAAATCATGACATAGTCCAGGATCCATTATATGATAATATTGCTACCTGGGCCTTGGCATAGGTACATTTATGTTAGGCACAGGCTTGTAAGTTGGGTTGTGGGGAAAGGAGTACCATTTGGAGCTCCCTCCCAAGTGGTGTATAGATTCAGAAAAGGGACTGTTGGATGTGGTAAGGTGCTCTCCCCAAATCCATTTGATCATTTCCCTACCCATTGGGGCTTGGTGGCCAGAACCTGGGTACCCCAAGGCTCAAACATTCTCATGAAGGATGGTTCACCCTTATAGAATTGAATACACAACCCTGTAGGTTCCCTAGCTGAGATGGGTATGGAATTGCTTTGAGAATTACTATATATGGAAGTTAGTGGGGGGTCTTGTTGTCCTTCAGGCACTCTAGATTGCCTGACAAAGGGATTGACTAGGTCAGAGTCAGACAAGCCGAATCACCCCATGAGATAATAAAAGTGGAACCATCTCGAACATGAAGTATCCTCTTTGGAGAGACATCAGAACAGATATGATTTGCCTCTTGATGTGTATGGGAATCTTGTTGTTGAGCAGCATATGCTTGATTATGTTTACGATCATAATGCCTCTTGTAACACCGAAAGGATGGATGATTTCCACCACAATACTCACAAGGAGAATTTTTGGATAAGCAGGGTTGCTTAGTGGTAACACCATGTTCCTCATCATATTGCCCAACCCAACAATCAAAGATAAGATGACCATGCTTATCACAATAAGAACAATGTTTCTCAGGATATTTTAGATGAGAAGAATTACCACCTCTGTATGGATGACCACCACATCCATATTTGGTGAAAGGACGCTTGCAAGCAACACAAGCTATCTCTGAATCTACATCACCCATTGTTATCATGACAGTTTCATGAGGGTCTTTACGAGGCTCACGTCATTGGGTGTACTCAATCAAAGAAATACATGTTTGATCAAAATCAACTCATTTTTGTTAGAAAGGGATATTGGTGAGACCAGTAGATCCCAGCCCACCATGCATGCCTATGCCTAACATAAATGTACATATGCCAAGGCCCATATGGGTGAGACCAGTAGACCCAAGCCCACCATGCATGCCAGCCCTAGGTCCCACGAGGCCAGGACTGGCGAACCTAATTCCTATCCGGATGACAAATTTGAACACAGCCCATTTGCATTTCTTCTTGTCCACATGAGAATCTCATCCGCAGTTGGTACTATCTGTTGTCCTGCATTGGCTAGATCCGATCTTGCATCCGGCTTCACGTCCACCCCAGTAGCAATATCTCAAAGCTCGTATGCGCTTAGGATGGTCTTCATCTTGAACTTCCAGAGTGGATAGTTAGTGCCGTCCAACTTTTCGTTTTCGTCGAATGGTGGGATTCATAGTCTTGTGAGCTGGTCCATCTCTCACAATCTGCTCGCAAACACAAACACACTACCAAATCTTCTTGCTAGAGCCCAAGCTCTGATACCATGTAAGAAAACAATACAACGTCTGTGCTCAACAGATAACAGGATCTCGTACGCAAGAGAGATAAGCAGATAGTATGGAGAATCAAAAATTTGATTACTGTAAAACTCATACAATAGATGGTGCTACCTCCCAGCCGTGCGCTCCTATAAGAGAAGCTTCGATGGCATGTTGGAAACAGTAGAGGATGGAGGCTGGATGCTAAGGAATCAGGGTTGCTGTAGCTAGTGATGAAATGGGCGTCGGTCCCGAAATAGGCCACTGACCACACAATAGAACTGATGCACAAAATAGAGCAACTCACCTACGATTTTCGTTCAGCCCACAGCCATCCGGGATCATATGGGGCTCCAAACGGGCCTCGCAACCCGAGAGTGGGCTGCCCCGAGAAATGCTCCATCTACCCTTAGTGCAGTCAATCATGGGATGCTTTCCCGCACTTGCATGTAGCCTAGTTGGTAGTGTGCCAACTCTATCTGAAGCCATCTAGCCATCAAGCCACACATGGCCCCCATCCGGTGTCCAAACCAAGACCTACCAGATAACCGAGCTACTCAAATGCCTTCTCCTCATATGGGGGGCTTACAAGTAGAGTTAGCTGGTTCCCACGTAGTTACATGAGAGTGGAGCATTGATATCTAAGAGCACTAACCTTATAGAGTGCTATAAAGGAAAGGGTTAGATCCCCTAACCCTAACCCTAAATGGGTTTGTATATATTCTATTTTTTCAACTATATCTAGTGTACAATTAGTCATTTGTGGTGTGCTCTCTAGCTGTGCCCTCTCTCCTCATCTCCACTCTTCTCCTCTCCCCTCTTCATATTTTGTCACTGGCCTCTACATATTCATCTTTTGTCATCCTCTATTCTTGTGCCAATCTCAAGGCCAGAATCTCTATCTCTAGTGGTAAAATTGCCTCAGTACTGTACACCAACTCAAAAGGAGTGTGACTTGTAGATGCTTTATGGGTGATGTTGTAAGCCCACATGGCTTCAGTGACCTTCTGATCCCATTGGCTCCTATTCCCCGTGACCATTTTCCCCATGGTTTTACAAAGGAGGCCATTGGTCTGCTCCTTTGTCCCATGGATGCTGGATAATAGATGCTAGAAGTGTGATGATCAATACCCATGCAATCCATGAGCAACTCCACCGCTTCATTTAAGAATGGACTCCCATGGTCACATACTATCTCCATGGGTGTCCCAAACCTTGTGCAGATACAATCAAATATGAACAAAAGATACTTCTTTTTGTGGGCAGTCATGGGCAAAGGCCCAACAAAATCTATTCCCCACTTCTAAAACAGATGGATGGACATCACTAGATGATGTTGCCCAGGATGCAAATCCTTCCTACCAAAGAATTGACATGGTTCACAAGTTTTGCAATACATAGTGACATCCTTGAACAAGGTCGGCCAATAGTATCCAGCATGTAAAATCTTCTTAGCTTGCTAGGATTGTGCCTTGGATCCAAATAGGCCCAAGATAATTGTAAAAGAATGAGGAAAGAGAGTGGTATAAATGGAAAATGGTTGTCTCCTCCCCTTCTCCCTCTCTTGTCCCATCTCCCCTTTCCCTCTTTCTCTCATGGAAACACATTGCAACAATCCGGGAGTCACTTGAGTGACACTTGTAGATGGCTTGTGCTTTGCATTGCTCTCCCAAGGAGTAGCTTGGAGTGGAGGATCCATTAGGATTCCTTCAAGATGCCCATGACACGTGAGTCACCGTTGAGGCTACACAAGTGTTCTTACTCAGAGGAGGTTTATGGACTAGTTAATAGCTAGAAAGTTTGTAACATTGTCACTCAAAACAATTGACAAGGTCGAGCAACCTTGTAAAAATATTTAGCATTACTAAAATGGAATTAGACTCATACAAGTTGTGTACGGTTTTGTATACATTTCCAAAGTCTCATCAAGTTCAGAAGCTTGACCCTCAAAATATTCTCCCAAATTTTTTTGTATCACTAGCAATATTGTACTACTGACTCTTCTAAAGCGTGTGGTATCCTAGTCACATGCCCATTGTGAGAGCTTACAAATCCCATATTTTAGTCATCTATAAGGGATGGGACTTGTATTATACTTTGGAAGTCTCCAATATTTTCATCCTAACATAAATGGGTTGTTATCCCAATGGTTGGTAAGCAACGTGCTCTACTTCACAGAAAAACCGAGCTCAACTAAGATCATATGTGAAGGAACATTCTAAATAGGATTGAAGACCACATAAGGGCATACTCTTAGTGAGGATACCACCCTTAGAAGTGGTCAGGTTGTAACCAAGCCTAAAATCACTACTTTTCATTTATGGCAACCATGGAACGTTAAAGGAAATATTATAAGTATACTCTCAACCCTCACATAAAGTTCCTAGGCTTCAGATAGGCAAAAAATGACTACTCTCACTACTAGAAGCCATGGATTGCCACCATGGACAATTGTCTTATAGGGTTACCAAATGGCCTTAGACTCATCCAAGATGTGTAACTATTGGCTTACACTTTCATTTTGGTATAAACATAGAGGACCCAAGGTCCCTCCCATTTGAATGTGGTTTAGAGGGCCATTGTACTACTATAGCTTCTCTTGGATCAAGATGGCACAAAAGTCTAATTTTTGTGTATCTTGCAATATTAGGGTCCAAACTAAAATCTAAAGAGTAAGAAATTTTTGATGGGTATCTAGTAGGCTATTACAAAATCTCAATTTTGGAGCATCGACCCTCCGAAATATTTCCCCAAAATATTTGTATCTCTAGCAAAATTGTACAAGTGCTCCTTCTAAAGCCTATAGTATCCTGCTTATTTGACTAAATCATGAGCGTGAGATCTTGGCACGTCCATATTCTAGTCTTCTATAGGGGAAGTTGACCACATATTCTTCACACAATTTTTTTCCTATTTTGGATGGCATCATTAGACTAGATGTGACTTGGAATTAAATCCCAAGGATGATGATGGATTTGTTAATAAAGATAGTATTCTAGCTACTACCCAAAGAGGAGGGCTTCCTACTAGACATTCATAGGTCATTACTAGATCTTATTTCATGTTTGGAAACAACTTGGATTGAGACAAAGATCGTATTCATGTATAAATTGCGCCATTATTCTTAGCCCATAAATTTATGAAAGAAATAGTGTTTAGAAAATTCAATACACTAGTATCTTAGAACAGAGTTCCATTTTAGAGTACTTCTTTGGCTCTGCTATCTATAAATAAGCAACAACATAGCAATATCCTAGACACAACTATTTGGTGCCACCATATCATGCTTAGGTTCTAACTTTTGTATTGTTTTTAAATTAGCCCAAGTAGTAGTTTTTAAACCAAAATATAGGGATGTTAGCATCCCATGGGTCTCTCTATCCAATCATTGTCATTTAGTTTTTGTATTTCTTATATACCCTCATAATGCATTCAATAAAGTAAGCCTTACCATCATACTTTATGATATTTTGTAAATTTAAAAATAGAATTGAAGATGTGGTAAAGTTTTCTTATAGCACATTGTTGGCATCTATGCACTAGTTCCTAATGGCAAGGATCCAACTATTAGCATCACATGCATTACAAGAATCAAGTTTTCCTAACATGTTGAGAATGATAGCATCCATTCATGTGCCCAAAGACAACTGAAGGATGAATTTCAAAAAACCATTTTGCCACAAAGACATGCTATACTAGCTACTACTTCACTGTGCATGCTAAAACACCATTGTTTGCAACAAATTTTGATGGAAACGTACACAATTTTGACATTTTGTACCACAAATATTAAGGGAACAAATCCTTATTTTTTCACAAGATAACCTCTAGTGACCTTAATAATTGTAACCTCTAGCACATTATTCATATCTATGCACTAGCTACTACAAGTGACAAGGAGGGCCAACTAGTAGCTTTAAGTGCTTTACATAAATCAATCTCTATGTCAAAGGGTAGATCTATGTTATGTAAGCATATTGAACAAATAAGCAAAAATATAATCCTTTTGTAAAGAAGTATGGTTTGGACCAATTATTTTGTGGGGTTCATGTTCATGATTTTGATGTTGTATTTACTTTTTCTTAGTTAAGAAAACAAATGCTATAGTCCTAATGGAGGGGTATTGTATTGTAGATTGTTGTTTGTGATTTGTTTTTGGTTGATTTTGCTTTAACTTGGTTTGTTTTAATTGTTGTTGAAGCCTATGGCCAAGATCATTTGCTTGGAGGAAGGGTATTTAATGAATATGAGTCTTAGAAGTACTAGTATGATGAGTACATCGTTCTTTGTCTCAGAAGTACTAGTATGATGCTCATTTTAATGTGTACACCGTTCTTTGTGTAGAGTGTACTTGGCAATTCATATGATTAAGAACGCAAAACTAAAGATGTTTAAGAGTCCTTTGGATGATAGTTTGTGTGGGTTTAGTGATTTGGTTATGCATTTGAGTTGTGAGGCTATATATGGAAGTCCCTCTATTGGTGCACCTACTAGACTTTGTTTATTTGGCATGGTTTCCATCTAAGATGTTTTAGGAGGTTTTTGCATGTTAGTTTAGTTTTGCTTTGTTTTGGTATGTTTCGTTAGCTATGATATTGTTGTTTTAGATCTTGTAAGTTGCTCTTTTGCTCCTCTTTTTGGTGGGTGGGTGTGTTACCAAGAACATAGCACAAAATGGAGTGAGCCTTTGCCTTATTGTTCCTCCTCATCAACACAACTTCTCAATAATCTCCTTTGTCAACTTTGAGTTCATTGATAGGCATTCCTTCCTATTTGGAGGTCATGCCTATTAAATCAAGTGACAAGGCAGCACTTAATGATTGTGATGGAGGCACTCGAGGATGCCATGATGGAAATATGCTCAACTACTAGCAAACATTCAGACTTAAGGTGCTAATACCATGTAGAAGCAAGAAACTAGACAAAAATTAAAATGCAACTTTGTTTATTCTAGATGCAAATATCCAATTTGTCATTCCATAAAAGCCTCAACAAGCGAAGAGCAAGGAGCGTGACTCTCATATAAATACCTATTGCATGTGATTGTCATTCTCAATTGAGGATTATACAAGGTAAGTTGGCCTTGCAACTTTGGATTGACTGCTGCTAAATATAGGGACAATCGACCCCTTGCATGATCAATGCGGAATCACCACAACATCCTTACAAGAGGCGAGCCATTTTATATCATTCTCACTTGGAGACATTACATGATTATATAAAATGTTTTTGGTCTTTAAGAGGAGCTTTGATGGCATGCCAATAGCACCAAACAGGGGCTCCTAGTGGGGAATGAATGTGTGCTTCCACCCCAAGGGCCACCCAAATATGGTATAGTGCCAACCCCTCAAGAACCTCTTCCCACACCAAAACAATGCTCATGAATGAGGCAATATGGATCCTAATGCAGCACTAAGAAGTGGGGTTGCACCCCAAGTGGTCATAGGGAGAGACACTAATTCTTCATGGAGCCATCCAGTCATGATCTCTAAGTTTATCACTAAGTCTTTAGGAGAAGGATACCTCGTCTCTTATGTTGAAAGGCTCGAGTGGACCTATGAAACCATTGGAGACATCGATGACTTGGATATAGTGAATGCATTTGGGCTTAGCCTCAATGGTAAGGCAATCCAATGGTATAGTGCCATGGGAGCTGAGGACACAAGATCAATCAGGGAACATTAAGGAAGGCCTTTATAGTGGGATTTGCTCCCATAGGGCCGAAATGGAGTTTGATCAACTAGTTATATGAAGTTATGCAAAAGGAACACGAAACCCTATGGAATACATCACTAGGATTAAATACTTGAATTCCTATTGAGAACTGCATGAGAGGATGAACAACGAACATCTTCCACCTTGATTCCTCATTGGATTAAGGGATTTCAAGTTACATGGCCACTTGTATACCTTGAATCCCACATTCTTTGAGCTATGTAGCAAGACTATCATGCTCCTGGATGGCAATATGAAGGATAAAGCACCTCTAATATGAAGGATAAGGTAGTATCTCATATTGACAAACCAATTAGCACTGTCAAGGCCAAGGGTGCCACCCAAGTGGCCAATGGCATGAACAGAGATGAGGTAGCCATGGATCAGTTAAATCGAGTGGCTCAATAGCTCAAGGTGGGTTGTGGGCAAAGAAGGCCCAAGTAATCCACACTTGTTTCCCAAGAAAAACAATGTGTGGTATGGAATATGTACCGGCAAGCACCCTATGAATGAGTGCCCTTGCCTATGAGCAAGGCTGGCGCTTTACTGTGCCCATTGTGCTAGATGGGGACATCATGAGACTTCGTAGTGTAGATACCCCAAAGCAATTCCCACACCCATGTACAAGAAAAGGCAACCATTGTCACTACCGGCACCACCAAATCAATACAATAAGGGCCAGCTAGCCATACAATGAGCCCCCCGACCACCAAGGGCCATTACAGGCTCAAAACCTACCATTGCCACTGTCGATTCTAGGTCCACAACCCCCACTGCCCCCAATTACTCCCATAAACTAGGTTATCATTAAGAGCCACCATTGAGTGAGTGGGTGGACCCTGGCTATGTTCTATCGACACCTAACCCATCTTCTTATGAAAGTCTACATATCAAACAAGCTAGATAAGTCACTATGTCATGTAGGACGAGCAATATATTTTAGTGTATTAGATGGCTTGCATGACACAACAAGCCAGGGACATGAACATCATGAATCAAAGATTGGATATCCAATGCTACAATTGCCAAGGTCCACACACCATGTAGGTGAGTGTCCGTACAAGGCAGTTGCCAACAAGTAGATCATAGCTTGTTATAAATGCTAGGGACCTCAATTTCTTAAAGAATGCCCATACAAGGATGATCCACCCACATCCAATACAACTTAACATATTCAAACACAGCCTTATGCTCCGATTGTGGGGCAGACCATCTTTACAAAGATTGCCCCATGAGGAGGACTCCCACATTAGCTCCTGACCCTCAATAAAGCATTAACCTATTGAGAGAGGCTAGGTGTCCTTGGTATCATTGAATGTGATCATGAGGGCCCAATCTAAGGCCATGAGCAAGGATCTCCTTAAATAGGCTAATAGGGAAAGAGCAACCACCTCTTAGTCTAAGGGAAAAGGTTGCGCAAGTGCAGTTAAGGTAGGGAAGGGCTGGATAGAGTAATCATCTAGAGCGTCTCAGATGAGGAGAGTGCAATTAGTTTCCACCTTGACATCATCAATACTTGCACAGTCAATCTTAAACCCCACTACACCATGGCCTAGGGATAAGGGTAGGGAAGGTGAAGCACAACCACATAGATGGGATGTAACCCTAGTGGGTCAAAATGAATACCCCGATCCAACCATGGAGAAGCAATTCTTGGCAGAGGCACATTGGTCAGTCTGAGAATGTCAAGAAAGATTTGAGTAGCGGCTCAGGACATCCATCCCAACCATCAAACCCCAAAAGGGCCTTTAAATCCCTTGCATACCCTGGATAAGGTAGATGAGATAGTTGCAAATAGCACATCATCGGGATAGTCTCTCCTATGTCATAAGATGTTTGACGAAGAACCTACTTGGCAACATGCTATAGATGAGGATCCCATATCCTTTTATGGGTTTGAAGAACCATAGTCTGAAGAGGATAAATCATCCACTGCAACCAATGCATACCAGGAATGCATGCACACTACTCAAACTGCAACCAGAGTGATTTGCATAAGGTATGCTCAAGAAATCATAGTCCTACGGTAATGACCGCTACTGAAAATAGAACCTGAGATGCCTCAAAACATGGGCGCCATTGCATAATCGGACTTAGTAAGAAAATCTGCAAATATCTCTCTTCTGCTAGAACTCCAAAATCCCAACCGATGAGTGAGAAATGGGAGTCAACACTTATCCACTGCCATGTGGCATAAATCTAAGGTTTCAAAACCTTTGAATGAAAAATGCAAAATAGAGAGACAAAATCGAATACACAGAGATCTATAACTCTAAAAATCCTCCACCGAATCGTGCAAGAACTGACAGGTAGGGGTTTTTGGGTGTCCGAAATGCAATGGGACAGACGGTTTTGGAAACCGTGGTCTCAATCACTGGGTCCAACACACAGACTGAAAAACGTTTTTGGAAACAAAGCTGTTTGTAAACTCCACCGGAGTGCGAATGATGAGCAACATAGAAGTTTTAGGGCCTCCTGAGTCCATCGGAACTGACAGATCTACAAATGGTTGCTCCAAACTTGAGTTCCAACACCCGGGCAAAAAACACAGAAACTGACACAGTGAGTCGAAAATCCAATGAAATGATCCCAGATTCAAGAATGAATGTGTTTCCAAGCTCCTGAAGTGAAGTGGACACCAAAAGCAAGCAATAGTTGCCTCTACAAGTCAATATGGAGTCTCTGTCATCGAATAGAATAGGGAAAAGTTCAAAAAACGACTTTTTCTTTGAAAACACTTAACAGGCTCTCAAAACCACTTCGCAAAGCCAAAGTGACTTTTCCAAAGGTTCCTCCAAGGTCTCTGCACACTCGGATGCAAGTAAAGTCGTCCACAAAGCTTCCCACAAAGCTTCTCCTTCCTCCCATAGAGCTGCTGAGCTTCAAGCATTCATGCACGCTTAGCTAGATCACCCGACCTCTTATACCAGTTGAGAGTGCTCTCAACGAAAGTAAGAACGGAAGAGGGAGAAAGAGAAATAGAGAGCCACACAAGTTTTGGTGGGTGCAAAACCACACTAATCTTCTTTTTCATTCATTTATATATGTATTTAAGTATTGTACATAATCGGGGTAAAGGCACAGTGACCTTTAACCCCCACAGAGTGGCGATACAAATGCAATACTACCCATATCACAAACAAGTAATGGCAATCTTGGATGGAGGGTCTAGTGTAAGCATAGTCACTAAGCAGTGTTGGGCCAATTGGGAATGACCTAAGATAGATAGCACAAACCTCATAGTCAAATTAGATGATGGAGCAACAACTCAAGCGGTAGGAGTTCTAAGGGATTCCAAGATTAAGACCTTCGGTCTAACCTATCGAGTGTGGTTTGTCATAATGGACTTCCCCAACCAACTGGATGGCTATGCAAATGTAGGATTGGTGGTCCATGAATGGAGCTCAAATAGAATATATTTACATAAGGATGAGTAAGTCATGAGGATGGATATCTAAACTTAGAAGTCTAACCCTATGTTAGGGAATCTATTCATAGCTAAATCTGACACCACGAATAGGTTCACATCGGTAAATGTATTGAATGATTATAAGGAAGAGGACCGCAGAAAGAGCCTAAAGACTCTTGGTGTGCTCCTTTACAAGAGTTAGAAGACTCAACAAATTTCATACAAGATCTACCAATTGCTAAAGGAACTCAATTTATGCACCTCGACAATGATAAACCTACCACCATCACACCTTTTTACACCATAAGAGCGGTACTACCTAATGAAGTTGAACCTACAATTGATAATTCCATTGATACTAAGGAGATAGATATTATTCCATCTAAACTTTGGGTAGAGATGACATCAGTAGGTGCAACATGCTTACATAGCCTTGGTAGATGGTTGAGGAAACAACAACCTCATCTCCTGGGAAACATTAAAACATCTTGGGCAACTACTCCTTCAAGTCTTTGATTCTGAAATTCAATCCATAGGAGGTACCTCAATTAAGGTTGTCAGTCTTTAATGCTGAATCTTTCCATTGACAATCATGTTGTGCCTTGCAAGTTCTTTGTAACTCCTACATGTACCTTAACGAAAGCCATGATTCTTGCTAAAAGCTGGATCCAAGACACTCACAAAGGGTTGTTTGGTGATGAATCATCCCATCAAGATGTACTAATCACTACCAATCGGTGCAACAAAGCAACCAAGAAAATGTGGGTCCAAAAGGATCTACCACAAGCCCAAGGGTACTTTGAAGTGAATCATATATTTGGGTTCCAACAAAAACCCAACATCAAAATCCATCTTAGTATGTAAACAACAAACCCCAACATCTAAGAACAATATTATGCCATCCAACAAGCAATGTACGATACCAATGGGTTCCCACAAGAATACTAGAGGCCTAGGGTTACTACCTTGGAAACACTTATATTTGGGTCTCGAAGGTAGCAAGTTGATCTTTATCCATGATATGAGCCTCTTATATAGGCAAGAAATTACAAAGCACCAAACTCCTCAAATCTCTCAATCAATCCCTACATTCTCTCAATTACTTACTAGATTCACTCAAATCACACCTACTAGGATCCTTACCCACTCTAGCACACCTACTCTCACACACTCCTAGCATAGGACTCCTAGCCCTTAGGCACACACCCATACATCAATACATACCCCCCCACAAATTGATGACCTCATCCCTCGGCAATAGTACATGGATGCTCCATGATGGCCCCTACCAATATCTCACTCCTCTCTCAGCAGTAGTATCTGGGATGCTCCAAGTCATGGCCCCAACTAGTACTCACTCCTAGGACTCTTGGTTTCTTATGTATCTTGGGGTTTTCTTGGTAAATTGACTAAGGGATAGACCTAGGACCTAGACATCTTAAAAACACTCAAAACCCAATACAATCATTTTAGGAGGACTATCCATGGTAGAGTACCATTGTTTGATAAACACAAAAGACTTTATTTCATTAATTTTATGCATATAGCAAACACAGAGGATCCTAGTATGTTGAACCTAAATTTTTGATATGGGGAACAATCCCCCCTTGATGAAATATCGTGTCCTTTTCCTCCTTCTCTTCCAAGCTACCATAGTGTCAGTTCCATATATGTAAATTGAAATATTCGATGACATCCATGTGGATGATGATGTCGATTGTGACCATGTCGATGTAGACTCTTTGCCATTGTTGTTGTAAAGTCCATGTTTGGTACCATAGTGCTTCTTTCCACAAGGTATGACCATTTTCAAGAGTGGAGAATCCGTGATTCTAGCCATGTAGAGCTTAAGAAACTGAGCAACTTTGCCTTCTGTACCTCGGTCAAATTCTTAATAGATAAAGAGTTTTGAGGCTTGGAAAATTTGATGATGTGATGATTTGAGATATCTATGTTCACATGTAGTAGAATAACTATGCTTGTAGAGACCTGTGTGCCATGTGGCTACTGCTAATGTGATAGCTGTTTCCTATGCAAAGGAAATTGTGCTTCACTGGAGATTATTGTGTGCCAAGTGTCAGCAATCTAGAGGGTTTGGAAATCTTATGATAAAACAAGGGAAAAGAAACTAATTTAAAACTAGATGACGATGACGACTAGATTCACTCAAATGATAGAATTCACTTGTCTCCATCCGTCGAGGCTTGCAGTAGAGCTGACCATACTTGACCATGATAGGAAATCCAATTTATGTCTCCTCCAGTGGCTTCCATCTCCAAATTGTATCGCAAAGTCCCCGTGAGATGACTCTACCGCGATGCCAAGCGTTTCACCTTCAGAGTAGATCCATGTAGATATGGGCAATAGCACAATCTGAGCAGCAAGTCTTCAAAAAAATAAATAGCATGTATAGCAATAGCCTTGTCAATTCTATTATCGGCTAGTAATATCAGCTAAGAAGATCGAAAAATAGTTCTTCAGCATGTATGCACCAAATTGTGTTGCCACGACCACAAAAGTAGATGCAAACATCTTGCCAACTTTGTCTTCAAAATTGTTGCACGATTCTGATTCATTGGCGGCCCAGCAAGTGATGCATTTCAGAACATTACGAGAGAACTTGATAGCCTTGGATCAATCGGCAGGTTGAGTAGCAAGACCAAAGGCATGTGAAAGAGCTCCATCATAATGGTAGTCAAAAGATGCGCTGAAGCAGTTGCTAAGCAAAAGTGTCACATTGGGTAGTGATGAGGAAACAAAGCAGGTCTGTGTGGGGAGAGGAATGCCATTAGCAGGAGCTTCAAGGTGGCTCTCATACCACATGTTGGGAAGTATGGGAGCAAAATGGAGGCAAAGCAAGTCGATCTTTATTCATGATATGAGCCTCTTATATAGGCAAGAAATTACAAAGCACCAAACTCAAATCTCTCAACCAATCCCTACATTCTCTCAATCACTCACCACACTCCTTGATTCACTGAAATCACACCTACTAGAATCCTTACCCACTCTAGCAAACCTACTCTCACACACTCCTAGCATAGGACTCCTAGCCCTTAGGCACACACCCATACATCAATTTGACTCTACAAGAACCTTCCTTAGTCAGAAATTTAACATCAAGCTTTCGGTGATAGCTACACATGTCACACCCACCATGCCAGACATAGTGGACGTTACACAAGAACCTTCCAATGAGAATGATTTTCACTGGCAACTTTATCAAAAGCAATTTGGGCTCAACAAAAACAAAAGATCTCCGAGACACTATGGTCCTACTCACATTTTCTCTAGAGGACATATATCACTTTATTATGGTGAGACAATGGAAGTTGAATAAGCTAGGGGATGTAATTGACAAAACCATAAGAAAGATGGGATCAAGATGGAACTATTACAAGATTATTATGACAACAATGTGGATCCCTAAGCATCATCAACATGGCAGCCCCCTTCTTGTTCGTGTATCATGGTCAATTTCACCCCTCTAGAGCCACTATTTGCTCCATAAGTGACACATATATTTATCAAGAAGATTTTTGTACATCATGGAAAAAGTAATAGTGCCTAATTGAGATTCTAAAATTTGTAGTAACTTTTTGGACTCCACTATTTGAAAATCTACAAAGAAGATCTAATACCAACTTTGTGGGTGAATGTAGCCCGAACACACTTATAAACTCTTTATCTTCAGCAATAATATAGGACATATAGAAAACCTTAATAGAAGGTAGTTGTGCAACCGCTAAGATGAGGTGCGTATGCAAGTTAGTAAGAAACTGCCATATGTAGGAAGTTACATGTTCGGCTCAGATGTGTGTAGAGCAGTATTTCGAATGCGGATATGCTACTTCTTATCGGACTATGTGTCCTGTCCAGTTCTATGTCTATTCTCTATATGCTGTAGTGACAGAAGCATTTATAATACAAGGAATATGCAGTTGTTTGCCTTAATCGAATATCTATCTTGTAATGAATTTTGAGTTGATGTATTCTCTTTCGGAAGTTCTGAATGTATCCTTGATGATGTTATATTTATACTAATAGGTAGATTTTGGGATTTAATCTCTACTTGTTATACTAGTGATCTTGCAAATAAATTGGGCATTTCGACCAGATGCGGCAAAGGAGTTGAAAGACAATGAAGGTAGCCACCATGTCGAAGTTGCCTAATCTGCAAACGTTCTACCCACAAGGGGATGGACAATCAGAACAAATGAATCGAATCTTAAAACAGTTCTTAATCAAATCGTTTAAGTCAAAAAAATCCACGCCTACAAACAATCCAACCCTGCAAAGCAATTAGGCACTTTTGATTGTGAACATGAAAAGAGAGAGCATATGGCTCCTTCGTGCAAATGCTGTGGAAACGGAGTGCATGTGGTAGAACATGCACACACTACATCTAGCCTGAGGAATGAGAACGTTCAATACCTGTAGGGAGAAACTAATATGCTCTACCGTGCTCTCCAGGTCCTAAGGAACCTCCAACAGGCAACTGTGAATGGTGGGAATTGTAAAGCACTTCAAGTGATCACTAGGAATGTGCGGGAACTAATCCAAGATTTGCAGCAGAAGAGGCGAGAAATCGTTGCAGGTGAAATCATGGATGGAAATGTCGAGGAGCATTGAGGCTGGCATAGACAATTCAATCTGCAGATCGAAAGGAGGAGTCGAGCAATCTCATAGAATGTTTATGGAGAGAGTGGTAGCAGATGTCAGACACAGAGGAAACGGAGTCATCTCCTCGGCATATCAGTCATATGTACTTTACAAGGGCTCGGGCAAGGGGTCATATTAATACAAATGAAGAAGGTCTTGGCAAGATGGTTGGAACGTCGGAAGAGGAAGGAGAACCATTTGAAATCTAGCTAGAGGTGGATGAAATTGCCTCGAGTTCGGAGGATGAAGACTGGGTTCTTGGTAACACGACGTCGGGTGAAGATCCTTCCACTAGTTCTGGAGGAAGTTCAGAATACCAAGATGCAGTCAATGTAGAAAATCCTACGTGGTCTCCATCAGAAACCTTCATGAATGAGAATGCTAACCAGACGAGAAGACCAGCATATCAGAATTGGGGAAATAATCCTCGACAAGCCAATATGAGTAATGATGCACAGAATTGCACATATTGTGAAAAAGATGGACACCGGCAAGGTCCAGGATGTGAACTCTCATGTAAACACTGCAATGAGAGGGGCATCCCGATTGTTCAGTACCAGAGTTGATCACAAACGTAGAATTCGCCTCGTCCACCACCAACCCAAGCAAATGATGTGATCATACAGCTCAAGCAAAATGGGGTAGAGAAAGGACCTGTGAAGGTGAAACAGATAGTAGCACAAGAGAAGAAGGTTATGGAGCTGGTATTGGCCATTTTATGTGATTGTTCAGGGTGCAAACATGAGAGTGACATGCCTGAGGGATAAAGTGATCTTGTAGCGCTGATTGTAACAGGGTCTAAGGGACCAATCCCGAAGGAAGAGAAAGTGCCAATGGCAGACAAACGCAAGCACCCAATTGATTGGGATGAGCAAAAGAAAGTTCAACATGAGATTCTTAAAGCTTTGGATAAGGTAAATGCAGATAAAAAGGTTAGGTGGGCATTGACAGACACCACACAGCTTATACTTGCCACAATAAAGATTGATGAAGCAGTGCAACTAGCAAAGAAAAAAGTACAGCCTCAATGTGCAAAGTCAACATTGATTGAGGAGGAACAGAAGGATTAGGGTGATAGCAAAGGGAGCATAGTGCAACCTGAGGAATTTGATATGCAAGATAAAAGCTAGAAAGTAAACATTCCAAACAAGAAAGGGGCTTGCAAAGAGGCTCAGCCGGGGAATGGTGTACTTAAAGAATTAAAAAATGAGGTTACAGGGGAACAATAAGAATTGTTTCATACCTTGCTGAAGGGTAAGATCAATATCACGTTGGACCAGCTTCTTAATCTGGTACCAGAATTCAAAACACAATTGTTGGCTAACAACTGCTGGATCCTATGATTAACTGACTCTTCTAGAGATAATCTGCATTCAGCCCCGCTATACGAAGACTTGGTATAATGAACTCCATCGGGACTACAACTTCACACCCATACACCAGACGAAACGGTGTCATTCCAGTAGTTACCTTGTATGCTATCCGGAACGCCACAATGTTGAATGTAACTTCTAGTCCCAATCGGTTCTATTCTTTGAAACCGTTCTCCTAAGAATTTTCTTGAATGTCTTATTTGAATTTTCAGCTTGACCATTAGCTTGTGGATAATACGTAGTTGATTTCTTATGCACAATCATATATAAGCTTGTTAGCTTCTTCATCACTTTATTCATAAAATGAACTTTCTGATCAGATACTATCTCAATTGGACACCCAAATCTAGTCATAATATTATAATAGAGAAACTTAGCTGTGCTTGCAGTTATATTATCCCTCAAAGCAATTGCTTCCACCCGCTTTGTACAGTAATCCGTAGCCACTAGAATATACTTGTTTCTAGTATACTTGGCAGGAGGTTTAATAGGACCCATAAAATCAAGCCCCCATTTTTGGAAAGGACCTAAAGGTAGTACAGGTTGATGTGACATTCTATCTACATCTATTGTTCTTCTATCTCACTAACAAGGTAAACAAGTCTTGGCAAATTCATGAGTATCCTTCAAGACTGTAGGCCACCACAAGCCGGCATGGAGTATCTTTTTCCCCCAGTGATGTCACCCGAATAGCGACCTCCCAAACTTCTAGCATGTGCTTACATCTAAACAGCTTTTCTTTCATAATCTGGGACACACCTCCGGATCACCTGATCAATGCCTCTCTTGTAGAACACTCCAGCTATTACCAGAAATGGTTTACTTTGTAGCACAAATTTCTTTCTCTAGTCTCGGGACAATGACTAAGGTACCACCCATCTATCAAAAACAGCAACATTCGATCATACCAATTGTGCCCTTCCTCCATATTGATAGAAAATAAATGAGCATCAGGTAAATCATCTTGAACCCCCAAAGGTTCTTCACCATTTAGCAATCGGCTTAAATAATCTGCAACAACATGCTGTTTACCCGATGTATGAACAATGTCATAATCGTATTCTTGAAGCGATAATATCCATCTAGCTAGTTAGCCAGACAATTGTGGTTTATTCACCAAATAAATAAGAGCCTGATGATCCACATGTAGTACCACTTTATTTCCCAATAGATAATGTCAAAATTTTTGGAGAGCATACACCATTCCCAATGCTTGCCTCTAAGTCACGCTATAATTTTGCTCTACTTTTGTCAATCTCCTACTGGCATAGTATATGGGCTAAAACCAGCCTTTAACAAATTGTTGCATCAACACTGCTCCAATAGCCACATCTAAAGCATCCACAAAAATGTGAAATGGCAACTTCCAATTAGGTGGTTTAAGGATAGGTGCTACAACTAACATTTTTTTTAACAAAATGAAAGCCCTCTGTTGTGGTTCCTCCCATGTAAATAATTCTCCCTTCTTGGTAAGTTTTGTCAATGGTACACAAACATGAGAGAGATACCGTAAAGATCTGCTGTGCCATTTAATTTGCCTAACAAAGCATGATAGCTACTCCAAAGTTCTCAGTGTAGGAGCGTTTTGAATGACTTCCACCTTTCATGGGTCTATGGTCATCCCTTCTTCTAAAATTATGTCCCAACAATACACCCATCTTTACAACAAAATTACACTTCTTCGGATTTAAGCTAAGTTGTGCAATTCTACATCTTTCAAGGCATAACCTCAGATGCTGCAAATGCTCATTCTTTTTTCCAAACACAGAAAAATCATCAAGAAAAACTCTAATAAAAGTAGTCAAGTAAGGAGCAAAAACTTCTTGGATCCATTTCTAAAATGTGGGAGGTGCATTCTTAAGACCAAAAGTCATAACATTACTAGCAAAAACTCCCCACTCCGTTATGAAAGTTGTCTTGTCTCTGTCCTTCGGAGCCATCCTTATCTTATTGTAGCCACGAAACCATCGAGGAAACTATACATCTCGTGACTAGGCACATCATCAAGCATTGTATCACAAAAAGGCAATGGAAAAGGGTCTATTATGCTGTATTTAATTTTCTATAATCAACACACACTCTAAGCTTACCATTCGTCTTAGGTACTATGACTATAGGTGAAAGCCAAGCCACCTTATCCACTAGGTAAATGAACCCCACCTTGAGTAACTTATCAATTTCCTCCTTCACCCTCTGAGCATAGTTTGGATTCATTCTATATCTTTGCTGAACCACTGGGACAGCATCTTTCTTCAAATTAATTCTATGTTGGCAAAAAGATGGATCAACCCCTTTCATATCTGTGTAATGCCAAGCAAACACATCCTTGAATTCCAATAACAATTGATGTAAAGCTTCAGAAAAAGTTGCATCTAACAAAGCACTAACATGCATTAGCTTTGGATCTTGTTCTGTTCCAAGGTTCATCTCACTTAAATCATCCTCCTGTACTCTTGCACACTTCCTCAAGTGATCCTTAAATGCTGTTTCAACTTCAATGATTGCTTGAATATCTGTTTTAATGTATACTTCCTCCTTCTCATCATCAACATCCCACTGGTCTACATAAACTCCATCTAACTTCTTTTCTTTGCCTTCTTCTTGGGCTTCCTTCAGACTGGAACTGTCCGAAATCGGAATTGCGGACATCTCCATTGCTGGAAAACTGCGCACTGCAAGACTCTCGTATTGATCAAGAATACTCAGCACATCCACTTCAAAAATTGGCACAAGAGATGGATTTCTTTTGAGGAACCATTCCTCCTCATCATCTTCCACTTCGGCCACCATGTTAATGCCTTCAGCCCCAGCAAACCCTTTTCAGTACACTTCTTGTTGGAACCATTACCATTTTAAATTTCTTCTTTCTCTTTTTGATGTCACCCTATTGGCCCCCCAGTCCTGCTTGAGGATCTTGGCTACCCGAAACCATGGCTTGCCAAGTAACATAGAATAAGATTGCTCATCTCCCTCCAATCTAAGGACAACAAAACTGACCATAAACGTCAATCCACAACTCCAATTTGTTGATTCCTCAGAATTCCCAAAGGTTGAACCCTCCTTTGGTCTGCCATCTTCACCTGAAAAGGAGCTGTTTCTAATTCATTGAGACATAATTTCTTGTAAAGGTCTTCGGACAAAATGTTCACACCCAACCCTCCATCTAACAGGACTTCTGGTATCATCTGTGACTTATATGCCACCTAAATAAGTGGTGCAGTATAGTCCACATCCTCAATCTATGCTGCATTAACAGCTGGGTCAACTTCCAAAGACTCTCCCTCTTCCTTTTTTGCCTTATCCACCATTAGGATGGAGGAAGATTGGGTTGTTAGTTCATACATATCAGATGTGATCTAGAGATGGAGGCAAGCATGGGTCAATAGGAATATCAAATTTAAGGTGTTCCAAAAATCTGGTGTTAATGTTCAATTCTAAACTGGGCCCTCGTCCCGGTAAACTAAAGTTAAGATATGACGGTCCCTACAAGATTGTTGAGGTCTTGGGAGAGGGAACATTCAAATTAGAAGATATGTATGGGAATGCAATTCCAAACCAGTCAATGGGTATCGGTTAAAACCATATCATGCTCCAACACTTTCTTTTGAGGTTGTGGTAGAGGTCTTAGTGGTACAATGTATGGTGGCAAAGTTGTATGCAGTGACTATTTGTAGGTCTGAAGATCCGAAGTTTCAAAGTGACGCGAGCTCCGAATGCAGAGTTCTGAAGTTCCGAAGTTCCAAGTGCATTAGCAGTTTTGTCCGTACTATTGGCAACGTTTCAAGCATGCCAGTGATGATTTTATGTGCCTAAGGCTGGAGACTGATGCGACGGTCGGTATGGTCGGTTCGCTTAGTTCGATTACTGTCAGTAACATCTTGTCACTATAAGAATTCACTTCAGTTTGGGTTGACATGTGTGGAGTTGAGCTATTTTTGTCCCTTACAGTATCAGTGTGTTGTGACTTTTATTCGAAGTATTTTTCAAGCTAATATCTCTTGGAGGATGTCCATTGTGGGTGTTGATCTTCACAACAATAAAGGGGAGCTACCAAGATCATGTCATGAGCTTGATTTGCTGTCGGCAGCGGCGAGTGACCAGATGGCTCCAAAGTCAAAGATGGCACCTGTGTGATGTAGTAAGAGGGAAAAAATGGAGATAAAAGTGCCGGAAGTTGATTTGCAAGATGTTTCAAAAGATTCAGAGATGGATTCAAATGAACCACTGAAGAAACAACCATGGAAGAAGCAGCAGATGGTAGAGAGTCTGCCGGTGTTTCAACAATCCAAGGTATTTCTGAATCTGTCATTGAACAAGGCATGGCTAAAGAAGATCAAACTGTATGAGTTTGCATGTTTACCATGGGAGTTGTGGAAAGATAACCCTGAAGTGCTAAGTCAGTTTCAGATTTTACAGTGTACAGCGGGGGAAATTTTTGTGGGGGTCAGAATTACGCTAGAGTTAGTGGATGTAGTTTTTTGTTTACCATATTACGAGGAGAAGATTCAGCTAGATAGGTGCTTAGATGATGTGATGATGGCAGAATTTGGGAATCCCTATCTAGTCAAAGTTTAGATGGTCTTGCTATGAAGCAAGAGGGTTAGTGCTTAGTTGAAGGCTAGATGGATCTTGCTAAAGAAGTAAGAGGGGGCCCAAGATGAAGTATATGTAATTGATGTGTATGTAGAGGCCTTTTTAGGGAAAACATATTTTCCTAGGAAACTAATAATTCATGTGTGCATGATCACTAGATGGGGATCCACCTACGACATGGGGTCCGCGACCTGTAGGTTTCATGAGGTATCTCAATAAGATCTTGTGATCTTGATAGTTTTGGGTTTGATCAACCCAAGACTAAGGGTTGAAAGTGGTCATTTGGAGCTTTGACCAATGCATGTGAGAAGAAGAAAACAGACGATTCTAGTAATCCTAATGGGTAAACATCAATAAGGTTTTGCAGGAAGATAGGCTCATGAAGATGACAAGGGATGCATCATTTTGGGCATCAAAGATAAGTACTCTACACTTTTTATTTTCTATTTGGAACTTTTAAATGCTTGATTTGTTTGGCATGAAGCATAAGATTGAACATGAAGATATGACACGGTGAAGACGTATCAATTGAGGACAGCTGATTGCCAAGCAAGGGGGCATGTCAAGACAAAGTTCATGGCCTAGATTGTATTAGGCTAATTGATGAAATGTATTAAAAAGAAAGCAAGTTTGTCCAATATAATCGCTCCTAGCCACTTTTGAATTAATTAATTTGTTTGCATAATCGAGCGTGTCCAAATTAACCAAGCTAATGGTGAAATTTATTTAAATCAATCAATAACCTAAGGTGCACACCCGCATTAAACCAATATAAATTATTTTTGCTCAGAGGCACTGCAAGAAGATTGTCGTAAACATATGTGATTTTATTCAGTCTATAAGAATATTTACAAACTCCTTTTCCAAAACGGATTCCCAACTATCACATTGGCAAAATGGGGGATTCCCAAATACAAATTTTTTGTTCCAAATATATTTCAAGCGATGTGAATTCCACCGCTGTTTCTGACCATCAGAGGTAGGAAGTGAGATAAACAAGGACAATTGCTACTTGTCTGGCTACCATCAAAACTCAGTACAGGCTCCTTCCCAGGTCGATGAACTCATATGAAGTGGACTCTCATTCGCAAGGAGGAAATTTTCTTTTGGCACACCAAGAGTACGATCGAAGTATCTCAGGGCATTGAGAACCCCCCCAAATATGCTGGTTTGCTCATAGGTACGTCGACCGTGGTTCACAGGAGAAGAAAATGGAGCTAATATCACTGGGCATGAGAGATGTCGGTGAGGTCATGCTTTTCCAGAGGCTCTGAGCACACGTAGCATCCATCCCTCTTCCCTAAAAAGGAATAATCCATGCCGCTGACGGATAATACTGGCCGGGACCTTAGCATCTTTAGCAAACATTTGTTTAATGGCATTCCTAATCTGCATGCTTGCTTAACTTCCTGTACATTATTAGAAATGTCCAAAACAGAAAACCTTATTCTATTCCATCTTGTTTTGTTCAGGGGATATGACAACTTTATTTCATGACATTGTTTCTAATATTCGAGATTCAAGCAATCCATGGATAATATTTCTATCAATAGTGAATGAATCTTTGCTCACAATGGAAATAGTTAACAAACTTATTCAAAATTCTTCAACATCCATTGCACTAGTGATTGACATCTTGTAACGATTTCATTCCATTTCAGTTCCATCCATGGCCTCAGCACATGCTTGTGGAATTCTAGGATGGTCAATGCAGGATCAAGGACCCAAAGAAAGGGTATGAGATTGTGGCTATAGGTTCTTATGAGGCTAGCATGGGTCTTTACAAGCTTGATGCTCAGCCCTATAATCAGCATGCTATGGCTGTCTCTTCTGCTACTCAAGGTGATTTATGGCATGCCAGGTTTGGTCATGCACATCACAGAGCTTTGGCATATTTGCATAAGCATAATATGGTTGCAGGTGCAAGTGGGACAATGCACCTCCCCTCTCAACCACACAAAAACTATACATGCACGCATCCTCCATAAACTTCTCTACCTTGCTAAGAATACTCAAATCCACGTCCGCACCTCCAATACCCACTGTTACACTCAGCTCAAAAACTTTTGGTTTTGAACTCTTCTTCCAAGCCGACCTCGCGGACTTTCGAAGCTTGCTCTTCATCAACAACAATAAGAACAACAAGTTAGACAACCAAAAAACAGAAGCCAATCGAACATCCAAATAACTAACACCCTCAGTGATCCACTGAAACTCCATCGACTACAGCAGCTTACGCATCCAATCTCCTCGGTATACGATCGCCATCACCATCCATGGATGATTTTTTCAAGTTAGTTTTGTTAAGAAGCTAAACTTTTATATTGACATCGAAAGTTTGTATGCCCTAATAAAAATAAATGTTTGAAACATTCACCAGGATTTGTCACTTTTATGCAAAAAAATTTAAAGTTTCGTTACGATTTACATTTTTTCCTTCAAAATTAAAAAGAACATATATAAAGAAGTACTACATCTTACTAATATTGTGAAACTAAAAAAACAATCTTGAAAACTTTTGCCAATATTTTATACTAATATATAAGCATAGCTTTGATAAAAACATTCCTGTCACCATCATCTTCGTCCTCCTTCTCTTCGCCTCCAACACAATGCTGAGCAAGTGCCTTCCCCTTCATGGTCGCGGACGATGTACTCCATCCCTACAAACCAGATTTATCGATCCCAACCCCATCAGTTGCATCGTGGACGTAAGGAAATATGATTGCATGTGGAATCATGCAATGTTACCCTATTTAATGACCTACGAATCCTCTAGAACCATCGTGGGGGAAGGGGGGGTGGATGGATGGATGTCCTGTGGGAGAGGAGAGCACACACAAAGGGATAGGAGACACCAAAAGTGGTGGAGCAAAAAAGCTACTCCAGCTTATTCCTCTTTCATATATATATATGAGTATACATGGGCACTGTACAAGTGGGTGGGCACACTGCCCTTTACCCCAACAACCTCCCACTTAAAGGCAGTGTGCCTTTAAGGGAGTATAGTACACATATAATACAATCAGCCATAGGCTGAAAAACAAGATGACCAGACCGTCATCCTATGCCCATCGGCACTTTACAATGTGCAAAGTGCATAGAGGATAAGCTGCTAGCAGACATCAGGTTTGCAGGATAGAAAATGACAAGCTGTAGATGCCTGTCAACCAAGATCTCATGCCAGATCTCACTGGGAGAGTGAACTCTCACCACCACGTGCTCCTGTGCTAAGTCCATAGCACCCGAACTGTCACTATGCAGAGCATAAGCACATAACCTATAATAGACCTCTGCTGGTCTACCCGACCTGCATCACCTGCATGCTGCTGCTGGAAGCATAAGGACCTGATGTCCACAACCGCTTCCCTACTGTCAAAATCTACCATAATCATGCTACCAACTCCCACTACAACGAAAGCAAGAACTGGAAGTGTAGCCCCAATGGCAAACATGTGAGAACCAAGTCTCAACACAGTCATGGATGCATGAAGTACTATGGCTGCCATATCAACCATAGCTTGCTGCTCAACTAATCTGTGATCGTCAAACCTGCTGTGTTTCAAGTATGAAGCCAATACAGGCAATGGAGTACTCAGTAACTTCCCCCTCTCCATATTGAAACAACCAAGTATCTGACAAACATCATCAAGACCATGCAGCTCCCACTGTAAAGCATCCCTGTCCATAAGGAACCATATGGCAAGTAACCTCAGAAGGATAGCAACCTCCTGAATACTGAGACCATAACCTGTCTCACTGCGCATCACATCCTGAGCTCTCATAACGGTATCAAACCTATGAAGCCAAGCTCGAGGGGATTGCTTCTGGCCATGGAGGCACTTACAAAGCAAACATATCAATGATTCCTGCCCATGCGCAAATATGACCCGAGTCAATAACTGCAGAAACCACATCTGTCCTGTCATAACCAGCCAATGGATCATACCGAGCATCATTAGCCAAGGTATCCTCCTCACCATGCATAGCCTCATCCTCATCTGCAAGAGGCACTCCGCATCCTGGGAGTAAACTGTAACTGTCCATAGAAGATGCATCAACAATCTCCATAGGAGTATAAACCTGTGGAATACTCGAGACATCTGATCGTCTCTGACCAAAATCAGGAAGTAATCTGGCTGTCCTAACTTTATAACCTGTTCACCATGGGAAAAACCTCCCACTCCAAGGGATATGGGCTGCCCTTGCATAGAATTCGGAGGTATCAGTGCACTTACACCCTCCTGGAACACCACTCTCCTGCTATCCACAGTCTTGGGCTGTCCAAACATAGCATCCTCTCTGAAATAGACATTATGGCTACGTATCAACTCTCTAGTTGAAGAATCCCATAACCTGTAGTCCTTACTGGACTCACTATATCCAAGGAAGATGCACCTCCTCGATCGGGAACCATGAACATAAGCCTCGCAGCCAAACACACGTAAATGCTCATAACATGGTGCCTTGCCTGTCAAGAAGTCAAATGGTACTCTACCATTCAAAGATCTCCTGGGTGACCTGTTAAGCAAGTATGCAGCTGTCTTACATGCCTCAGCCCAATAGCATTCGGTAAGACCTGCATACCGTAGCATGCTACCAATCCTGTCCAATAGAATCCGATTTATGCCTTCTGCCAAGGCATCGTGAGCAGAAAGATGAGGAGTGGTCAACACCCTCCTGATACCAAGTGTATCACATAGATGCTGAAATCTAGGAGAGGTAAACTCTGCATCACCATCAGTCATCAAGCTCAATAGCTTCTTTCCTGACTGATTTTCAGCATTACCCAAGAAGCGCTGAAATGTATCATATACATCATGCTTCTGCCGTATCGGATATACCCATATGTACTTTGTAGCAGCATCAATAAATGTCACAAAGTAAGAGGCGCCACCTAGTGAAACGGTAGGCATAGGCCCACAAACTGCACTATGAACCAACTGCAATGGCTCAAGATACCTCTCACTAACTGTCTTCCTCACAAAGGAGGATCCTGACTGCTGACCATCATCACAATCATGACATAAAATTTGAGAGACATCCATAAGAGGAATGTATCTCAATGTTGTAAGGGCTTCCATACCTGCAGTAGACATATGTCGAAGTCTGGCATACCATAAACTAGCTGATGGCTGCTTACTAATCATAAGCATCTTATCCTGGACACCTGATACATGCAATGCATAAGAGAATCCAACCCGTGATCCCCTAGCCATAACCAGATTGCCTCTAGCAATCTTCCATGCATGATCACCCAAAGAGACATGATAACCTGCCTCAACCAATTGTCCAGTACTCATCTTGCTTATAGCAAGTCCTGGTATATGTCTAACCCTCTGTAGAACAAGAATAGAGCCACTAGGCATAACAAGGTGGATATCCCCATAACCATAGACATCCATAGAATGATCAATGCCCATCAAACCACTCTCCACAATATGCATTCCTGATATGCACTGAACCATGACCTATGAGGGGTCATATGACATGAAGCACATGGATCTAACATCCAATCACCAAGAATGGGTACATCAGTGGCCAAGAAGGAGGTGTCAGACATAGACAAAAGAATGCCTTCATCACTGCTACTGTCAGTGGAAACCCTGGCATCCATGCCTTGAAGCTCAACATGCTTCTTCTCCTTCTTCTTGTCATTCTTAACCTTGCTCTTCTTCTTGTATTTTCTCAGCCATTTCCAGCAATACTTTTTCATGTGGCCATACTTTCCACAATAGAAACATCTAACACAAGTCCGAGAGCTAGACTTGCTCCTGGAATTCCCCCTTGAACATGACCTGTTTCTACCAATTGATCGACCTTTGGAGTGCATATCAAGGCTGTAATTCAGCCCATCAATACATTTTAGCCCATCATGCTGTAACATAACACTATCATGGTCATACATCCGGCATATACGAGTATAAAACTCATATGCATGGTAGTCTACACCCTGTACACCATCCTGTACCTGCAAGTAGACTGACTTCGAGAGTGATGACTGAATGATAGAGCATGCTTGCTCATCCATGTCATCCCAATCACTCTGTTTAATGCTATTAGGCTTGACACCTTTGCATTGAATGGGCTTATGCTGCCTCTTCTGCACTAACACATCATAAATCTGCTCTTTCCAATACTGAAAGTTTGATCCATCCAACCTCTCAATATCAAAGAGGGCACTACCAGCTGTAGATGCCATATCTGTGGCACAATAGGTCACAACCAAAGAGCAGTATAGTGCAATAGGCAACCCAAATGACCAAAAAATATAGTGTTGTCCAGACCAATCAGGTCTCCAAATAAATTGGCTGATCCAATGCTCAAAAGCACTCAGCCATAAAGAGGCATAAACAAGAATATATGCAGCCCAGTAACTTGCTAATGCCTGGCAATCCAAGTAAGAAATGCACTGAACCAAATGAGCAATGCCTGCTCAACCAATGGCAATAGGAGCCCAGCTCAACTATCCATACACATCAGTGCGGCATCCATTAATGCAAATCCATAATGCATCGAAATGGCATTGACTGCAACACCAATGCATCACCTCAAGTGTGCAATCCTTTGGCAACAAAATCAAGCATTCACCACTTGCCAAATGTGCCAAAGTGACTTGCCAAAATGCCAATAATGCCCTTGGACTGAAGTGAGATCCCAATCACTTTATATAATTTACTGTGAGTTCCCAATTCACTGTTGTGCAAGAGAAATCCCTACAACAATACCTCACAGCCACTTCGGGCAAAATAACACGCTGTCCCTGTTTTTGAACAGCGATATCTTTCCACTGAAAGACCGGATGCCAAAAATCCTTCTGGATTCTCAGATATTCTCACCTGAAAAACAGCTTCCTGCACATTGGTTACAAATAGACAGCAGACTGCAACTTTTTGTGGTTTTGCAGAGGCTGTAACTCATGCAGCTTATACCGGATCAACTTGCTTCCAAAAGCAAAGTTGTAGTATGTTCTGTGAACTACAACTTTCCAGTTCGGCACAAAGTGCAATTCCACACCAGGAAAGAGATATTCAGTCCTGAAAATGACTGTTTTGTCATAAAAACAGCAACAGCAGCTTCCTTGAATGTTTGCTGCCCTTTACAGCACTCATCTGCTCCGGCAAAAAACAGCCCCAAAAATGGTCAAAATACATCCAGCAGATCACCCCATATGTCAACTACAACACCAACAAAATGGCAAGTACAATGCCCAACCAAATCAGCCCCGAGAATGCTCACAGATCAGCAATAAAATAGCCCAAAAGCACTGGTAAAACAGCCCCAAAATGTGCTCCAAACAATGCTAATCTGACAGGATCTCAATACATCACCGTACCACTGTATGTATCCAACATAGGCAAATAACCATGCATCCAACAAACTGTCAATGCATCTCAACCAGGCATGTACCACTGTCAAAGCATGTGTCACTGCCACTGCCAAAGTGATGTATCTGCAAAAAAGATATGCAACCCACTGATTAAATGTAACGGAATGTTCACAAGGACTAAGATGCACCAGAGTATGTCCGTACAAGGACCCATATGCACGGGAAAACACGAGCTAACAAAGCTCAATTGCAACCAAAAGAAGCTGCATAGTGCACAAGCACATATCCCACACAATGTCCACAAGGCGTACTTCTGCAAAATGTCCCGCAAAGAGACCAAAATCAGCCAATGCTCAGCTCCAAGACCTCAAATGCAACACCGGCTATCCCCCAAGCATTCAACTACATCAAACATGTAATCCAGAGGCTCCCCAACAGCTCCCAGATGAGCTAGAGACAATGGCAAAGAACTATGCCAAGACTGGAACATCTCCAAAGACTGAGGCAGCTCCAGCTTCATCAATGTGAAGCCTTCACAGGAATACATGCTCCAAGCGCCCTCTCGGCCCAGCCACGTTCAAGATGGTGACTCAATAGAGCAAACAGCTCTACAATGGCTCCTCGGCATCGTCAACTCTTCTCTCCATGCAGCTTGCATCGTCCAACGCCATCTCATTTTTGGCACCCTGAAAGCAACCATGACTCACAATCGCCACGAATGGGCTCACAAGCCAAGCGAAGTCCCATGATCCAAACAGAACAAGCAATAAGAGTGCCTCTCTAAGTCACAACACAATAGTCAGGCTCCCAGCCACCGAGACACTTCAGCGCCTCAAACTTCAAACAAGCGCCCATGCGACTCAGTCGATCTCAAAGGAGTTTGCAGTAGCAAACATGCCTAGAGTAGCAACCAAGGCTTCAGCTTCTCCAACGAGCTGCAAGAAAGCAGCCGCCATGACGGTTCCTAAGCCGGCCTCTATGCAACAGTAGCTCCATTGATGGAACTACAACGAGCACCTAACGCAAAACTCCCGGCTCAACCCACAGTGCACCTTCAACGCCTTCATAGCATCTTCAATGTCAATGCTTCTCTACCATGACGAACGAGCTCCACGAGCTCCACCATCGCCATAGCCACCACTCCCAACAAATAGCTCCTTCCATGCCCGTGCTCTACGGCCATCAGCCTCCCGACAGCTCCATTGCTAAGCTCAGAGAGCTCCTCGTAGATCGAATGCCATGGGCTCTGATACCAGTTGTGGGAGAGGAGAGCACACACAAAGGGATAGGAGACACCAAAAGTGGTGGAGCAAAAAAGCTACTCCAGCTTATTCCTCTTTCATATATATATATGAGTATACATGGGCACTGTACAAGTGGGTGGGCACACTGCCCTTTACCCCAACATGTCCCAAAGCCACAAATTAATTAATGCCCCCTTTCCATCGATTGGGGGGTCCTGTTGGTAGAGAGGCATTGATTATGTATTTGACTATTTGATATTTATACAACACTCACACATGCTAGGTCTTAGGGGGTAGGAATGGGTAGGATGCATGGGTGCATATGAATGGTCGGCAATGAGTCATAGGCTGAGGGTAGTGAAATGGGGTAGGTGAGCCTTGGATCCTAGGTGCCACTATTGAAAGGGTGGTACCCTTTCATGTCTCGCATTATTCTTCCTTCCCTTGCATTCTCTCAACTCCCTCTCAATTCTCAATGTTTCTATGCATGTAGAGGACTCCATAGCAAAATTACATGTGTCCCGCACACATGGGCACTCCCCCCATTGGATGGCCACTGCAGCTTCATAAATGCTTTTGGCTCTTCTACCTTTTTGTGACAATTTGTTTCAGATCCCACACAATGCTATATATACTAGAGACACAAGTACCCACCATTGTTAACTACCAAATCATTAGCTCATAAGGCAAACCTATTACCTACTAGCAAAAAGGGCCAACAATATTGTAGAGCCAACCAAAAGCTGCAATCAACAAGAAGCAACAAGCTACAATTACCAACTTGCAAGGAGACTTGCCTAAGGAAACTAATACCCACCAACAATATTGTAGAGCCAACCAAAAGCTTCAATCAACAACAACTAACAAGCTACAATTACCAACTTGCAAGACTTGCATAAGGAAACTAAGACCCCACAAAATGGCAAACACTACCGATTGGTTACTTCCTAGAAAAGACCAAATTTCTAAACGACTTCTCTAGACAACTTGGGAGAAACAACTTATGCAAAAAACAAATCCCCATCTTCTCAAGTTAGGATGATCAAAGAAAGTAATTGAACCATTAAGGTAGCTTAATGAACACATTAGTTTGATGTATTCGTGACTTAATATATGAAGAATTGGAAGTATGGATTTGAAAGAGCCATTATTTATGTTCCTTATTGCTCCAAAAAAGCAAAAATCCAATTACCTTAAGGGAAAGGGAACGCAACAAAAATTAACATAAGAGGAACGGATGTTAGGCTCATCTTGCCATGGTGTTGTTTAAATGAGGGTTCCCCCCCTCCCTCCACACATTTAAGGTAAGGCCTATATGGGCACCTTTAATAGGACCCAATGAATTTGGGCCTCTAAAGCATGGCTTTCTAATGGACAAAAGTTAATGGGAAATGGCTTAAATAAGATTAAGTTACTCCTAGGGCATAGGTTCATTTGCTAGTAATTAAGTTAGAATTATTAATATATGTGAGTGAGATGAGCCACTTATGTGATTGAGGAGACTTTCATCATGTGAGCGAGATGAGCAAGGAAAAGGCTTTAAGAATATAAGTGACAATATCTAGAAGGCAATGTGCACTTCTAGTAGTTTTGAGTTGATAGTTTAGAATGCTTCCAATTTTGAGTTGATACTTTAGAATGCTTCCAATTTTAATCCCTAAGACTAGGTTACAATGCACCCAATGTTAATTCCCAAGCAAGGGCCCAAGGAGGTGCTATTTAGAGAGATGATTGCTTTATTAGCACTAACTTTTTAAAGGTAGCACTATAGTGGAGAATTTAATTCTCGTTTGTGAATTTCCACGTATAATTTTTATGATGATCATTATACAAAGCTTTAAACTTTAAGCTAAAATTATCTTTTAAGAGCCCAACGCACTAGAAAAATCGTTTGCTTCCTCTTAGCATCCAAAAGCACCACTTACCACTATATTACGAGGGAGTCCCCACGTCCACTCTTGGTCCTATTGGCCTAATATTCAAGGAAGGATAATCCTTCCCCGATGTTATAATTTTAAAGGTGGTGGATAATCTAGAATAGGTCGTTCACAAACTCATACTATGTAGGTTAACAATCTAACCCATTGTTAGATTGTACTATGTAGTAAACTATAATCGAGCACAAGTTCGATCTGCCTTTTTTCTCACACTGACCCACCCACGAGCACATCTGCCTGGAGCCTATGCTGTCAGGCAGTAGGGTTTAAGCCCACAGGGTTTGAACATGGGCAGCCAGCTCCAGTAGGCAGGCGCCCTATCATGTGAGCTGCCAAACCACTCCATTGGAAAGGCAGACCTTAAGGAAGATCCTCAAGCCGGTAGTGGGGGGTGGGGGGGGGGGGGAAGCAACCGGGAACCATGGTTAGAGAGGTTGAAATAAGGCGGAGGTGAGATGGTATCCCCATTATAACTGTGGTTAGGTTAACTTCATCGTTGATTTGTATACATGGTTTTTTACAGCTTGAGCTCTTTACTGCTCTGGCTATGGCGATGGAGCTTCTATGCTTCTAGCTTTTCCTGTGTCTATGGCGTTTTTCCATCGTAGATAGATCCCCTCCACGCTACAAATCCTGCCGTTATCCCTCTCATGCCTCATTCTCACTTCCCTTTTCATGCCCTTCAGCCCCTTGATCACTCTCGCCAATGAAAGAAGTGGATCCTTCCAAGGAGGCTGCCTCTCTGCCTTGCACTTCCCTCGGAAGAAGCCGCTACAAGATCTGGGTGCTTCTCATCATCCTCTTGCTAGCTTGCTGGTCTGTGCTGTCAGGCAGCGCTTGGATTGCGGGAAAATGGTGGGACTCCGATGCTTCTGGAGTCGCAACGCTTAACGAGAAGCTGGAACACTACTTTGATGTTCTTGTGAGTCTGCTTTCGAAGCTGAGGCTGAGTTTTACGTTTGATCGCGTCTTCCCGGAAATATAGTTTCCACAATGAAGCGAATGTTCTTCTGGCTTCCGTCTTGGGTAAATGGGAAATTATATTCTCATATGACTGAGTCAAAGATAGCCGTTCGGTGTCTACATACTTCGTGGTTTTAGTTGTGGGTGAAAATTGCCTTCATTCACCCACCTGTTGTTGGAATGTTTTACTTTGGAATCGGACGTGTTTCTAAATAACTAAAAGCTTCGAATACTATGTGTTTCCCTTCCATTTTCTTTTATCTGGGAATCGGAACGGGTGGGAAGTTTGAGTTATGTTCATATAATGCAGGACTTGGAACTGAGAGAAAAGCTGACAAGCCACATGTGGGACAAGTATCAACATAATTCTAAAACGAAGCTCGATAGCTTCTGGCAGGAGGCGTTTGAGGCAGCTTATGAAGAAATGGAGAGCGAATCACCTGCTGTCAGACAAGCAGCTATAACAGAAATTGCAAAATTATCCACAGAGTTTTTTGATGTGAGCTCAAGGACAAAGAAACCTGTAACTCTCGAACTCTTGTCTATTCTGTACAGAAAATTAATGTGATTTGATATCTTGTGATGCTATATCTTACAAACTTAAGTATCTTCTTATCCTTCCCTATGTATCCTATTTAACCTATTTTTCTTCTGCTCATGCATTTTCAGAATTATGCTAGGCCAGAACGGCTGCCTCATCAAAGCATTATGATGGGAAGTCGAGAACAGTCGTAGTTATGGTATTCTCACCTGTTCACCGCAATGCAGTTGAGATCCTTCTTTTCCCCTCATTTGTATTTCGCTACTTTCGGACCATCTTCTTGCCTTGTAACGTTGAGAGTTGTATAGGGGCAACGTCTCCTCTGCAGCATCTTTGGCAGCATAGCATTGTGTTTTCGGTAGTTGCCATGTTTGAAAAGGGTCTGATCTCTGCATATGATTTTGAAGGGCGTGCAAACTCTATGTAAAATGATGGAGGCGATGTTGAAAAAGTGTCCGAGGCTTGATATATGGTACTTGGAATGGCCTATTATATGGGCCATAGGTTTGCGAAACTTTTTATACCAAGTATGATGATTCCCTGGGAGCGCATTTTTTACCAACAAATCATTGGTCCTCTGTGCATGAATGCTGTGGAAATGGAGACAGGCATCAGGAACTGATTTGTAGGCAGATTTAGGAGCTTATGGACTTTGAATGGGTGTTGTGATGTTTCTTTTGAGCCTATTCTTTGTCAGCATTCTTTTTTCATGTCCAGGCCCTATTGCAAGTCTGATCATTCATAGGCACTATTTCTGATGGAGATGTTATTGCTGCGAGCTGACCAGAAAACTGGTTTGATGAAACTTAGTGAACATTCTTTTATATCTTGCCAGTGTTACCAACGAGAGGAGGTGTGGAGGTTGTGCCTCCAAATACAGTCAATATACAGGCAGGTGTAAATTGTTTGATGTGTCTATTTTTGGATCAATTGCAAATTCATAAATGAAAGCAGGCATTTCTTCTGAAAATGGTGAATTTAAATAACATTCAAAGGTCATGCCAGTTGGGTGTGGTGGAAGTTAAAGAGTGTCGCTCTCCCCCCCCTTTTTCCCTTTTCAGGGTAACGCATACCTTAGTGGCTAATTCCTTTACTACTGTCTTCCATTGCTCAAGTTAAAAAATGGTGCTTCTCGGGGAATGTTGCGGATACACACTTTTATGACATTGTCTGATAAGAGCGACAATGGTTAGAATAATTGCGTGACCATGCATTATTTGGGAAGCAAACAATGTTGGAAAGAGTAGTCAGCAAATTGGGGATATTTCATGTGCAGGCTGTAACAAAATCAAAGCCTTCGATGATGATACGAGTTTGAATGAGCTTTGTAATTCTGGTCTGAATCTTGAGGGACATTACCATGGTTTAAAATTTTCATTGTATTTTTGTGAGCTCCTAATTCATTATGCTTACTGATGGTCTCTTATTGAAACAAAGGTCTATATCTATGGGTTTGTTGATTTAGAAAAGCTGATTTCTTTCTGGCTGAGCCAACTTTTGGACAGCATAACTTAGCTTGTTTCCCCTAAACATAGCCCGCATCAGTGTGCTGCTGCACCATACTTTGAAGCAAGTCAATCGTCGTAGTGCTTTGATGATCTTGAGCTGCCCAAGCCTGTTCTCGTGTCACCAAGTGATTCCTTGTCAACACAACGTGCTCAGGCTGAAGTCTCCTCTATGTTGTACGGCCAGCCATGACACAGACGGCAGGTAGACTGGATATCTCAAGCACCTTTGAAATTGGCTCTATCGACTTGCTACCATTTGAGGATAGCGAACCACAACGTGCTCAGACTGAAGTCTCCTCTATGTTGTATGACCAAGCATAGCAAATCGATGGCAGTAGACTGGATATCTCAAGCACCTTTGAAATTGTCTCTATTGACTTGCTACCTTTTGGAGCATTTGTTGGTGAGCTCATTTGCCAGCCACAGGTTGAAGTTCTTCTTGAACCGTCCCCAAGCTTGAGGTATAGACCATGAGGAAGTTAGTCTTCTTGGTTGCTAGAATGTGTGTCCCACACCACACACCCCTTCCATTAGGCTACTACTCTTGACAAACATGCTTAGGATCAACATCCCAATCCCATGAGCCTCCATTTTGTATTTATAAGACTTTCTTATATTTAGCACACGACCCTACTAACAAAGGTGCACCCTAAATATCTTACAAGGCCTTGTTTTTACTAGAAAGTTAACCCTTAAGTGATCAGGTGTCACAGACAAGCTCCAACTCGACGTGGTCATTCCCAACCCACAATTAGAATGTGAGCTAAATCTTAGCGTATTTGAGGTTGATCTCAACCTTATTTATTAGAAATCCATGGGTTAGACTATGGGAGAAGACAAGCTCCAACTCAACGTGGTCATTCCCAACCCACAATTAGATTGTGAGCTAAATCTTAGCCTATTTGAGGTTGATCTCAACCCTATTTATTATAAATCCATGGGTTAGACTACTCGAGAAAGCCAAGGTCCTTCTCAACCCTAAATTTACCTAAATCATCCAACCTTGGGTCAAGTTACGGTCAATCCGATGTACCATCCTTGAAGCACAACACATTCCAAGGGCCTTAAAGGATACAAGTCCGAAACTCACAAATATTTTATTGTATGTTACAAGCCTCAAGTTCGAATTGTTGGTAATAGAAGTTCTAATTGTTGGTAATATGCCAACCTCTAGTTAAAAGAATAAAAAAAACCCTTGACCTCTCAATATAGGGAATTACAATACTATCCTCATTTAAGACTTCCATTATTACCTTTGGATTGAGTAGAGATCTTAAACTTGATTGCTTTATAGTCTAATCAATCTCCAGTTATGGATTCAAAAGCTAGACCAAATTGCTACATTTGGCCCATGTAATGGGATATGCCTTCAACCTTGATGCCAAGGAAATAGTGAAGAACTCTATCTTCTTCTCATGGTGATCATGGTCCTTTACATATAGGAAGAGGATCAGGATTAGCCCCGGCTCCATGGTTAATATTGTATTCCACAAAACAATGTTTTATCGGGGTATTTAAATAATCTGAAACATGAGTTTTAATATATAAAAAGGTGCGGTTCTCAGTAGCACATATAGTCATGTTTATGTGTATGGAATGGATAGCCATTTTGACTTGTAGTAAAATGGTCCTCACAATCATTGTAAATGATGGCTCATTGTGAAGCTATCAAAGATATTAAATTATTCAATTCAATGCAATACTCTGTGCTATATCGGGACATCATATTGAGGTGTGAGCCTCTCCCTATTAGCACGTGTGCAAATATTTGGTTAAGAGGCATATAAGGTGAAGATAATGCAAAGGAGGGCATAGGCTAGTGTGAGTGCAATGTGGCATGACTTTGTGCTATGTCGGAACATCATATTGAGGTGTGAGGGGAGAAGAGCACATGGCATTCCCGAAAGGCACTATGAGGGTACAAGAGACAACTCCATAGAGGAGGAGGAGAGCTTTTATTCCAATGTGTGCAACCAACAAGTGAAGACCAAAGTCACCCATTTGGGCTTTTATACATGCCACTATTTGAAGGGAGGGCCAACCCTATTTCCTTTATACCACTCTCTTTCCTCATTCTTTACAATCATCTTGGGCACATTTGGCTCTAAGGAACACTTCTAGCTCTACAGGCTTGCCACTATCCATCAAATGACATTGCCACCAACTAATGTAGTTAACATGCCCCCCTTCCTGTTCTTGATCCAATCCCTTGGACCATGCAAAGGGCATTGTTCTTGGAGCATTGTCGATTGAATATCATTCCTTGTGTGCACTCATATGAAATTTTCCCATTCACAATGCATCATAGATATTCCACTAGATCCTTTGTTCTGGAATGGTAGATGGATGTTTCATCTAGTAGCATCGGATTCCACTATAATTGGCATGACATGGCTTGATTGATTGCAATGGTGAGACATTGGGTAAATGGATTGAAGTTGAGTACTTGTGACCTTTCAAAGAAAGAGGAAGAAAAAAGGAAAATCTACGATGTAAGTTAGTACGAAGAAGGTGTTAGTAGGGGTTGATGTGAGATACTATGTCACTGTTAGCAGAGTCAATACATTATATTCTCATGCTCCTATCTAAGTTCCATATTTCTTTGAGTGGGATTTTTATTGGATTCTCATAAGACTATGTCTTTGACAAACCATGTTTGAGCATTCGGGGTTGTGCATGACATTGTGTCTTGCTTCTCTGCATTTATGGATTATCTTTCATTGAGGGATTTGCTTGGAAGTATTTGAGCCCAATAAGGTTGTGGCACCATTTGGAAGTTTATTTGTCTGAGTCATCAAATCAAGAAGAGTATGATAATACACCATACAAACTCCTAAAATGAGGACTATGGCTGAAAAGGTTCATAGCATTTTGGGTTCTAGAAAAGTCCTCTAAATTAAAACTAATAGTACATTGGGAGGTTCAAATGTTTAAGTGGGTACTAGTTTTAAGCATAAAAAAGAAAAATAAGAAGAAATAAAAAGAGGAGGGAGAGTTGGAGCTAGCTAATGAAGGGTTAGTAAATGAAAGTGAAAAAATCTTTGAGGACCACAAGGAACTCATCCAGTCTAATTTTGATGTCATCAAATGCATGCCATAATCAAACTTATCCCTTGGAGCTGTTGGTGTGGGACCACTTGTTGTTTCATATGTGGAGAAGCGACTTGGGACACTGAGGGTTGATGTGTCTTTCATTAGCCCCAGACCATGATGAAGTTATGAGGGCTGTGTACCCTTTGTTCGTCAGGATTTGCTTTCCATGGTAGCAACATTTCATGAAGGTCTCTTGTAGTTTCTACTGTAGCAGGTTCTTGTGGATCTAGTCCATTTTTAGAGGTAGGTTCTTGTGGTCTCTAATATGGATTTGGACTAAATGTCATTGCCTTGCCCTTTCTGGACCTTGTAGTAGGTTCTTGTGTCACTACTCCCTTTTTAGGAGTAGATTCCTGTGTAGCTACTGCCGGTGTATTCTTGGTTTTCCATGTCGTATGCTCAAACTTTTAGGGTCTCCACTTGGTATTTTGTGGCTCTAGAGGGGTGAGATCGACCATGATACAAGCACAAGAATGTGGGCTACCATGTTGATGATGCTTAGGGATCCACATTGTTGTCATAATATCCTTGAGCTTGTAGTAGTTCCATCTTGATCCCATCTTTCTTGTGGCTTTGTCAATTACATCCCTAGCCTATTCAAGTTCCATTGTCTCATCGTAATAAAGTAATATATGTCTTCTAGAGAAAATGCGAGTAGGACCATAGTGTCTCAGAGATCTTTTGTTTTTGTTAAGCCCAAATTGCGTTTGATAAAGTTGCTAGTGAAAATAATTCATCATTCTCATTGGAAGGTTCTTGTGTAATGTCCACTATGCATGGCATGGTTGGTGTGACATGTGTAGCTATCACTGAAAACTTGATGTTAAATTTCTTACTAAGGAAGGTTCTTGTGTAGCTTTCATTCTTTTCATGGCAGGTTCTTGTGTGACTATCTCCTTTTTGGAGACAGGTTCTTATGTAACTGTCGTTTGCCTTGAAGGTGATGCATTGAATTCAATGGCATCTCGATAGACTAGTGCTCGAGTAGGTTGTGTGACTACCCGCTAATAGGAGCTAGAGGATGTTCTCTGTGTGAAATCCTCTTATATTGGTGCTTTCCTTTTGTCCTTGCGAGCATATTCTTATGGCTCTACCTTTTTTAAGGTAGGTTCTTGTGGTTTTGCTCTCTAATATTTGCCTTGATTTTTCATAATTGGTAGGCCTAAATTTGATGTTTGCCTCTCATTTGTTGTTGATGAGATGACTTTAGAGGCTTTGCCCCCATTCTTTCTTTTGGACTTTATTGAGCACATTGTCGTTTGCTGCTTGAAGAAGATAAAGGTGGTCTTGTTGCACATACTACCTTCGAGACCCAAATATAAGTGTTTCCAAGGTAATAACCCTGGGCCTCTAGTAGTCTTGTGGGAACCCAATGGTATTGTACATTGCTTGTTGGATGGCATCATATTGCTCTTCGATGTTGGGGTTTGTTGTTTACATACTGGGATGGATTTTGATGTCGGAGTTTTGTTGGAACCCAAATATATGATTCACTTCAAAGTACACTTGGGCTTGTAGTAGATCCTTTTGGACGCACATTTTCTTGGCTGCTCTTCTTCTTTGGTTTCTTTGTTGGTGAGGTGCTTGCAGAGGCTGAGAGGTGGAAGTGGATGTTGATGTTGATGTTGATGCTTGAATGTTGGGCGGGTTGGTAGCGATTAGTACATCAATGATTCATCACCAAACAACCCTTTGTGAGTGTCTTGGATCCTAGCTTTTAGCAAGTTAAGGTACATGTAGGGATTAGAAAGAACTTGCAAGGCACAACGTGATTGTCAATGGAAAGATTCAGCATTACAGAACTGACAACCTTAATTGAGGTACCTCCTATGGATTGAATTTCAGAATCATAGACTTGAAGGAGTAGTTGGCCAAGATGTTTTAATGTTTCCCAGGAGATGAGGTTGTTAGTCTAAGTCTAAAATGTTCTTTGGGAGATATATCTTTTGTTCAATTATAAAACGTTTTGATTAGTTATACTAGAGTCTTATACCCTGTCCAAAACACTCACAATACTGCCCACCAATGTGTGTCTATGGGTTGCCACCGTGGTTGAAATTTTGGAGGTCTTATCTACTCTCTTCTTCATAGCTCGTCACTAGGCTTGGTCCATTTCCAATGCAGTGGAGAGGGCAAGTGGGATATGCTAAAGTTATGCCCTTGGTGAGTAGTCTCCAAATACACTCTCCTTGCATTTCCTTAGTGATGCTTACTAGGGGGGGGGGTTCTTCTACATCCACTGTACTCATTTCCACAGTAAGAGTTCCCTCACACAATCGCTCGATGATCTTTCTTACAGACCTCCTTATGTTGTGCAAGCAAGGTTTGAAACTCCATCTCACACTCCCCATCGGTATGCCTTGTGGTGGCAATATTCGTGACTACATTTGATTCACCTATTGCTTCTATTGTCCCATTGCTCATGGCTATCAAGGCGTTCACATTATTTGCCTTCTTTGTTGTGGTGTGCTCCCTCCTTTTAAGTGGCCACTAGGCTACTTGCCGTTGGAGGTACCATGCTTGGATGATTTTACTATTGATGAGGTGTTTGGGCCTATTGCCCCATTGCCTGCCTACCATTCATCATCCTTTCAATCCTTGTGTGGTTGCTCTTCCTCTGGTTCTTGGGCCCACATCACTTGTGCACATCTCTTCTACCTGCACATCTGTCTACTAGAGGATCCCCTCAGAGACTTTTGGGACTCGTTGGTGAGTCTTTTGTGTTCCTTTTAGAGTTTTTCTTATTAAACTGGTCCCTTGTCCTTGGCATCGATGCATTGTGCTTTTAGGAGCTTGACATTGGTCTGTAGTGAAGTGCTTTCTCTATTGACTTTGTCACTACATGCATGAGCCTCCCTTGCTTCGGGCTTGCTTCCTTCTTCCTTCTACGATTATCCCATTTCAATTGGTAGAGTTTGTTTTGTAGAAGGGAGATCTATGTTTTGGCTTTGTTGGCCTCCAACACGACAACTAACCTTCTCTTTCCAAGCCTTTTTGGCATCGTCCTCCTAGAGTTTTTGGTCTATTTCATGTTGCCTATAGTGCATTGTTCTCCTCTTCTAGTCTCCACAATTGGTATGGGCAAGTCCTAAAGGAAGGTAGTAATTGGACATGAAGAAAAACATATTGCATGCTTGGTGCACCTCAAGCATGATTGAGTCATAGTAGGCCTTGATTTCACTTGAGCCATAATTTTGTGTATGCACTTGGGGGGGCGGTGCCATAGGGACATTATAAGTGCACCAGTGGCCCTCTATGGATTAGGGTTTCTTGTGAGAAATGGTCTGGGAAATGGTTGCTAGAGGGTCATTTCTTCATTCCTCACCATTGTGTCATCTTTGAGATTCGTGATCCCCTTTTTACTTTTTTTTGCCTTGGACCGAGCCTCAACGTTGGGTTGTTTAATGGTCGTTGAGCTGTTGGTTGCTGCTTTGGTTATAGTTTGGTGCCTTTGATTGGAGTCCCATCAGCGATTACATATTTATGTAATTATGAAAAATTTTTACGTGATTTGCATTTGTGAACATCCTTTTCAAAAAATCACGCACACTGATGACAAAACCTATCCGGTCTTAAAAGGTTGAAAATTGGTTATACACTACTAGTAAAATGACAACTACTGCTACTTCCGCATCGGTGCATTTGCAATCACCTTTGATTTGAGAGGTAATTCTCCTCTCCTATTATTGGCCCCATGCCAGGGCATTCCCTTTTACTCACAAGGCACAAGAGCTAGATGGGACCACTTCTAGGGTCAGGTCCCTGGACTCTCTTGAAGGGAGAGGTGGCTTTTGTCATTTTTTTTCATGCACTATATCTTATACACCATATGTCATACTAACACGCAGAATTTGTAAATGAAGATATTGTATCCAGCTTTGGAACTTACACATAGTTTCTATTGCAAGTTGGCACAAGCATCCATAACATTAAAGCAAAACAAGCAAGTTCACTAGACTCTTAAAGAGCAATTATTAGAGCAAATAAATAACTTGTAGGAGAGAGAGAGATGGAGACCATAATATAGAGGACCAAAAAATTAAGATGAAGATTATATAGAACACAAAGACGATGCTAGAATATAATGTCTAGTCTCGTGAGCTGGCTGGCATTGTGGATTGGGAGTATGATGCATATATTTGCCTTGAATCTCAAATTGGCAATGTGCACATATGGTATAGGGATGTATGCTAAAAGCCTTTGTTTTTCAATGATTTCATTTAAGCAAAGATGAAAGAATGGGATGCAATATGGATATGAGCATAAAGGTAACATCCTATGAATAGATAAGAAGAACTATAGGATTGAGAGTTGGGAGAAGAAATCAACCTTGAGATTGGGAATGAAAATGCGCGAGATGAGAAGGATGAGGAGGGGGGCACTATAGTTTTGAAAATAAGGGTGCTTGGAGGTACTGACAAAGTTTGTGGCAACAAGCTATCATATGGAAAATGTGGCTTTTGCAATATTTACAATAGTGCAAGCAATCTTTTGGGAATAATAGATTGGATCTTGAACATATGAGATCATACATCACATCCATCTGATAGGTTGTCTTGATTCCTTGCAATAGAGGGGGTATGTTGGCAAGCAGTACAAGGATATGCTGGCTCTTGTAGATGAGAAGCATGAAGAGAGGTGGCAATGCAAATTGTACATCCTATTCTTGTGAGAGTTAATTGCTGCCACTAGAGAAGAGCTCCTTGAACCATCACACCATACTTCAATGGTGGGATCTTGTCGTAATCTTTCCTCCAGTCACGATTTAATTGAAGGGTCCTTCAAGTGTTATGTTTATGCACACTTGAAGGGAGGAGCAAAGAAGAGGGTGCAGGTAGAAGGAAAATTAGAGGATGCAGTCATCACTGCTTACGAGATGCAGTCATCATTGGATTACGAGATGTGCTATAAAGAATTACCTTTTTTTTGTGCAAATGTTCACCATCTTATCCATGCTCTCCTAGTTGGATTAGCACAATTGCACTAGGCCTAATGGTGCCACACAAACTTGCACCTTGGCAATGTCATGCTTGATTTTACTCCAAAATGGTGCATGTTGTGTTGGAATCATGGATTGCGGAGTGGCACAAGATATTTTAAAGGAGTGCAAAAAGGCTTCCAAAAAAATGAAGCATTTCATGAGGAGAGTTCAAAAAATTGACATTGATGGATTTTGCATCATCAACAATAGCATACTTGAAAACACTGGCTTGCACTAGAGATGTAGGTTTTTGCAAAAAAAAAAGGGAGATCTAGTGCACAATAAGACATTTTAGCCCTTGGTTGCATAGTTAAAGAAGTGGTGCACTTTTTCATTGATGCCCATAAATCTCCCATAAATAATGGACTTTGGGTGTTCACATGCCTAAACAATCAATTTTGGGACAAATTTTGACACACATTGGTGATAGAATTATGGAACAAAACCCATCAAAGAGGCTTACACATATTTTGCATAAGCAAGCCATGAGAGGGTCTAACCCAGGTATTGGGCAGTGTCTTCTCTCTTACAGGGCTTAGAATTTGTCTTCTCTCTTACAGGTATTGGGCAGTGTCTTCTCTCTTACAGGGTTTATGGATTAGTAAATTGTAATAGAACGCAAACTCTTTGCACATACATTTGTTATGATGTAATAATGAAATCACACTTTGATTCTGCTTCTGCATTGAGTCTACTTTTCTAAGATTTGAAAATGTCATGTAGCATCACCATGAATTTAACACCTCACATGAGCATACCACCAATAGAAAGAGTAGGTTTTGTGAATTAGGTTAAGAAGCTCGAATTCAATGTTCCCCTTGCTGAGCTTTTATGTAGCATTAATGATTCTATGTGGCGTTAGAGACCCCTTATTGAGGTAACAAGAGAGAAGGAGCATGTAGCTCTGTTCTCCTTCTCCCTTATAACCTCAAGAATGTGTCTTTGAAACCACACATAATCATCAATTCTAGATAGAAGATTAGCAAAAAAAACATCAAATCTAAGTTGCAAGACTTAATTCACAAGACTCTATTTGTAGTAGTCTACAATGATTGGGGCCTCTATGTTATCAGGTTTATTGATTACCTCCTACATGAAGCTATTCTCTTGTTGTGCTTCTAGTACATACCTATGTGCCTATTTCTCATCTCCATACTTCTAAGTTTTCAAGCACAAAAAGTCAAAAATCGTATACACATATTAACACAATCTATCCAAATATAACTGGTACCTCACATGAATATAAAGGCAAGTTACATTGGACACAAAAAGTCAAATTTCATATACACATATTAACACAATCTATCCAAATATAACTGGTACCTCACATGAATAAAAAGGAAAATTGCACTCGGATTCCAGTCCAAAAACTAGGCAAAGATAACTTGTTGAAAATCTTGATACCTCACATAATCCCCTTTGCATTCGTTGAATTGTTGTTGTGGTTGACCCTTATCCCAATACACTGGATGTTTGAGAAGTCCACCCCTTTAGCAATGATAAACTCTGTGTATGTGTGTGTGTGTGTGTCTCTCTCTCTCTCTCTCTCTCTCTCTCTTGTGAAGATAGTGGGAGAGAGGGAAGGAGTCTCACTTGCGGCTTTCTCACATACACAATGGGGGAATACACACAAAGGTGGAGGCTGAAAACAGTTTTCCTCTTCTTAGTTGTGGAAGCCAAAAGAACTCAAGTACAAAGAAATAAAAGAACCCTATATGTGGGTCTCAAACCAAACTCAGCTAACTAAGGTGGCATACTAACTGAGCCACGAACTAGAGTAGATAAGGATAGCTGTCATCCAGCTATTATTCGTGGGCCGTGTACCAACCGCATCTGCAACTAACAAGTCGGTGACATAAATGCACAACGGTCACCCTGGCATATCACGAGTGGAGCTCGATATCTCAACACTCCCCCTCGAGCTCAATCCCAATTCTTACACACCAAGTAGGTCTCTGAACTTGCGTAGCTTCTCTGCGCCCAATGCCTTCGTGAATATGTCAGCTACCTGATCCTCTGTGCTGACATAAACTAGATTAATAAGACCTAGTAAAACCTTCTCCCGCACATAGTGATAATGCACCTCAATGTGCTTTGTTCTAGCATGATAGACTGGGTTATTTACCAAGTGTATACTACTCATGTTGTCATAATAAATGACAACTGGCCCATCTGTAGACTGATGCATATCATATAGTAGCTTATGCAACCAAGCTACCTCACATGCAGCCATTGTTGCACCCCTGTACTCAGCCTCTGTGCTCGAGAAGGCAACTGTAGGCTGTTTCTTGCTGCTCCAAGTGACTGCAGCACTCCCAAAAGAGAACATATACCCACTGGTAGATCGTCTATTAGAAATACTACCAGCCCAATCAACATCAGTGTATCCATGCAACTGTATCTAAACCCCAGCCTCATAAAATAGTCCATACTGTAATGTGGAATTCACATACCTGAGTATGCATCTAGCCGCGTCCAAATGTGGTTTCCTTGGAGCCTGCATAAACTGACTTACCAATCCATCAGCATAGCTCAAATCTGGCCTGGTAATAGTCATATAAATCAAACTTCCTACTATGTGTTTGTACATAGTAGGGTCTTCCAAAAGCTCACCTACATCTGTGCTTAGCTTCACATTCTGCTCCAAAGGAACTAAAATAGGCTTACAGCCTGTCATCCCATATTTGGACAGCATGTCCAATCCATACTGCCTCTGCAAGAGCTGTATCCCACTTGGTGATCTAATCACCTCAATGCCCAAGAAATAATGCAGCTCTCCCAAATCCTTCATCTCAAACTTCTGCTTCAATAGCATCTTCACATGAGCATTCTTTACATCCATCTGATGTAAAGACCATCCCTTTGATGTAGCCATAGCAATGACTGCTCTTACGGTTGCCATCCTTGCAACCGGACTGAATGTTTCTTCATAATCAATGCCAAATATCTGTGCATACCCCTTGACAACTAATCTTGCCTTGTATCTGTTCACAGAACCATCTGCATTGTGCTTCACCTTATAAACCCACTTACAGCCAATTGCATTCTTGTCTTTAGGCAAAGGCACCAATTCCCATGTAGCATTTGCTTCCAAGGCATCCATTTCTTCATCCATGGCTTTCTCCCATTTTTCTTTTCCCATGGCTTACTCAAAGACATGGGTTCTGGTTCCTGTATCACTTTGACCATATAGGCATAGTGAATGGCTGTAAATCCATCATATTTCAGCCTATCCACAGGATATCTAGCTCTAGTAGACCTGCGCAAAATAGGCTCACTTCTAGGTGCTCTCAAAACATCCCTGGTCTTCCTTACTCCAGGTGTAACAATAGAAGGAATACCCAACTCATCATCAATGCTCTATTCTGAGCCAGTGGATTCACCATCCACATAAGAGTGACCTGCATTCACATCAAACATGGGCTGATCTACCTTCTCTTTTCCTTTTCGTGATACCTGTGTACCACTATCTGCATTGCTTTGAGGAGATTCTCCTGATCTCAATCTGCCTGTCCATGGCGAAGTATGTGAACCACTGCTAGAGGACACTGCAGGTCCACTGATATTTTGTGATTGCTGCTGTGAATTCTGTGCAGCATTACCATTTTGTGCATCTATATCAATCATCACATTTACTGGTTTATACCAGCTGCTCATCTCATCAAAAACAACATCTTTGCTCACTGTGAACTTACGAGTAGAAGGGTTATAACATCTATACCCTTTCTGCTACAGAGAATAACCAATAAAGACGCACTTCTCAGCTTTTGGATCCAACTTGGACCTCAACTCATCTGGTACATGAACATAGGCAATGCAACCAAAAATTTTCAAATGAGAAATATCTGGTTTCCTACCAGTATACATCTCCTCTGGCGTCATGCCATGTATTGCTGCAATGGGAGTCCTGTTCATTATGTAAATTGCTATAGCAACTGCTTCAACCCAATAATAATCTGGTAGGTCTTTTTCATAGCATGGCCCGAGATACCTCTCCAATATGCTTGTTTTTCCTTTCTGCAAGTCCATTTTGCTGTGGGGTATGACTGTATGAATATTGCTGCTTTATGCCATGCTCTTGCAAGAACCTTGCGAACTCATTTGAGAGGTACTCTCCCCCTCCATCTGACCTTAGGCATTTTATTTGCAGTCCTATTTCTTTTTCAACCATAGATTTAAAAGCTTTGAAATGCCCAAACACTTCACTTTTCTTTTTCATAAAATGCACCCAAACTTTTCTGCTGTAGTCATCAATAAAAGTGACAAAATAATGATAGCCTCCAATAGATGTAGCTTTAGTAGTCCACACATCAGAGTGGATTAATTCCAATGGCTTCTTACTCTCTTGAACATGCCTAGGAAATGGGTTCCTTGCCTGTTTTCCAAATTGACAGGCTTCACATACCTTATGCATTTCTGGAACCTTGAATTTTGGCAATCCTGCAATAATATTTTGGGCCTACATTGATTTAAGTCGTTGTACATTAACATGACCAATGCGTTTATGCCAGATATCAATATCTACAACAACACCAGTCCCATGTGCAAACATTTCTACACTCAATTTAGGCATGTCAGCATCCAATGTAAACATCCTGCCCTTCTTCTTTCCTTTTGCTATCAAGCGACCGTTATTTTTCATATCCTCAACAAAGCATCCATGAGGATTAAATCTGACCTGTAAGCCCTGCTCAACCATTTGACCAATAGAAACCAGGTTCTTGGTGATGTTCGGGACATGAAATACATCAGACAGGTATTTCTTTTTCCCATCCTGCATAGACAAAGGAATTTTACCAATTTGCACAATAGGATGTGCAGTATCATCACCAGTCTCCACAAATCGTGGTCTTTCCATTTTCCTTGCATCCTGCATCCATTCTGCATGATCTGTCATGTGGTTTGATGCACCTGAGTCAACATACCACACATCATTTCTTTCTTCTGCACTTGTCACAGAATTGATCATGTGCTGCACCATAAACAGATGCTCATTTCTGTCATCACCCTGTCTACTAGAAGATGCATAATTGCCTTGCTGCAATTTTCCATTCATAATGTCATTCTACTTTTTGTATTGCTAGTCTTTAGCCATATGACCCATTTTACCACAGTAGTAGCATTCAACATTGCTATTTGCATTTTGGCCTCTCTGCCATCCACCACGGCCTCTTTGGCTCCCCCTGCCTCTAGAGTTACCACGTCCTTCTCCAAAGGACTGGTTTTCTTGAGTTTGCTGCATATTTTGATTTCTACCACGGCTTCTAGATCGGCCTCCTCTACCTCTGCCTCTACCTCTTCCAGCATTTGAGTAATTTGAGTAGAAGATAGTTTCTTTTGAAGTTCCTCCTAAAGAAGATGCACCACCATTTCTCTGCTCTTCAGAAATTAGAAGAGCAAATAACTCCTCAAAATCAAGAAATTTTTCACGGACAGCAATGGATGTCCGGAACTATGCATAATCCTTTCCTAGACCATTCAAGGTCACAGAAACTAGATCATCATCTTCCACTAGCGACCCAATGGAAGCAAGTGCATCTGCAATTTTCTTCACCTTCATGTGGTAGTCATTGATGATCATATTTTCTCTCTACACATTGTGCAACTCCTGCTTGAGCTGCATTTTCCTGGCTTGCATATTTGTGCTGTACATTTTTGCCAAAGTATCCCATGCCTCCTTTGGCGTACTTGCATCCTGAATATGCACAATCATAGAATCCAAAATACTGATAGAAATCCAGTTCATAACTTTTTTGGCTCTCTCATGCCATCCTTTAAATGCCTGCATTTCCTGTTGATTGGGAACATTAGGAAGAATTGGTTCTTCTTCATTTCCTATAATGAACTCCCAATAGCCTTTTCTAATAAGGAAATTTGTCATTCGAAACTTCCATGCTTGGAAGTTGTTCTTGTCAAGCTTTTTAGTGACAATCTGTGAAAGAGAATCAGACGCCATTGTAGAACACTGCAAAATATTCTATCACTGCAAGAAACACAGCTTCTGCCTCACACGAGCAAATCTGCAAAACTGACGAAAGTGGTATTTGACCACACAGTCACTTCCTAGTGACGATTTTGCATCAAGAGGCAATAAGGATGATTTTGTAACTCCCAGTACCTTTGCGCACAGGCATAAGATGCAATTTTCTGCGGCAACTTTTCACGGACCTGCAGAGTAGTGGTCGCACAGCAAAAACAGGGCCTTTTTCTGAGTGCTTGCGAAGAAGTTCCGCCTCCAAAACGGGCCCCGAAACGGCCTCGAATCAGAAAAATAAAGTCACCAAGGGCTTTGCCCTGCCCCGCAACATATACTGTCCTCTCGCCACACCGCGAAGGGTGTCTCAATCTGAGACAGTGCACTCTTGCACTTCCGGCTGTGCTACCTGCAGAGATTTGCTCCCAAACTCGAAAAAGGAAAGCAACACTGGTCCTCTTACCAGGACACCGCGAACTTGGTTTGCTTTCTTGAGCTCCTTACCACGAACAAGGCTCTGATACCATGTGAAGATAGTGGGAGAGAGGGAAGGAGTCTCACTTGCGGCTTTCTCACATACACAATGGGAGAATACATACAAAGGTGGAGGCTGAAAACAGTTTTCCTCTTCTTAGTTGTGGAAGCCAAAAGAACTCAAGTATAAAGAAATAGAAGAACCCTATATGTGGGTCTCAAACCAAACTCAGCTAACTAAGGTGGCATACTAACCGAGCCACGAACTAGAGTAGATAAGGATAGTTGTCATCCAGCTATTATTCATGGGTGGTGTACCAACCGCATCTGCAGCTAACAAGTCAGTGATATAAATGCACAACGGTCACCCTGGCATATCACGAGTGGAGCTCGATATCTCAACATCTCTCTGTCTCTCTCTCTCATGACTCAATTGTGGTCCACCTTACCCCAGTAGGCTAAGTGCAGTAGATATGGACTATAATATTAATGAATGAAGAGAAATAATAACTTTCAAAAGCCTTCTATATGCACAAAATGGTTGGAGATCTAATCAGAAATATCCTCAAAACATGTCAAAGCATTGTTGGTATTAATATTAATATTAGTTGTATTTATGCATGTACCACTAGTAGTTTTGAAAGGTCTACTAGTATGTCTTATACCATTGGTATCATTAACACTACCATTGGTGTAATGTCTACTATCATCGATATATTATCACTAACTCTACCATTGGCATAATGCCTATTATTATCGGTATATTTATCCTATTCATTGTGGGACTTTATAGGTCACCAATGTGTTCACGTTATTTTCATCATTTTTGTATCTTCATCATCGGGTGGCCACTTCTTGAGCACAATGTCCAAGAGAGTTGAGGGATCCAGTGGGGGTAGGGGTGTTATGATAGCATTTCCACTTCATGCTAGCAAGCTCAGATGTACCTGAAATTGTGCTAACTTTTGATCCCCATTGTGCACCTTTGTTAGTAGAGTATTTATTTGCATCATGAGCAATCTTCCCAATAAACAAGGTGCCCTTCAACTTCCTTGAACATCTTCTACACTAATGCCTTGGTACCTTCATTGAACACCTTATGCACCAATGCCCTCTCAATGCCTTGGCATGCACATACCCGATATCTTGAAAATGCTACTAAGAATCACTAGAAGTGAGTTGTGTTTGGGTCAGTAGTCTTACTCATTACATACCCTTGTCTTGCCAAGCCATGCTTGTTTGTGAACAATTTATCATATTAGTGAGGACTCAGGTCTAGCATCTAAGCCTATGCCATAAAAATCCAAAAGGGCAAGTTTTCACCTTGCAATCATTGTGGGAAGACAAATCACCTCTCAAAAGACTGCTTCAAGATCAATCCATGCAAACACTGTGGCAAAAACAATCATCATGAAAAGTTTTGTAGAGCCAAAAAGGAAGCAACTTCAAAGACAAAAAATGCCAATCTACTTTCAGTTGATGTGCCTCCACAAGATGAGGCATCCTTTGAAGATTATGCTTTTTGAATCATCTCTATGTATGCTCCAGATCTCTCTTTTTGTTGAGTCAAGGTACTCATCCTAGATAGTCCTCCAAAATGAATGAAATAAACTATTGTGTGTTTTGTAAACACCTCTGGTCACCATATGATGTAGGCCGTAAGTATGTGTTTTTTGCTCCATGGTACCTCCTGTAGACATTGTGTGCATGTACATGCAGGGGAGATAACCATTGGAAGGTCTTTTGTATCCCTTTTGTTTACCTTACACCCATGGGAACCCTTGCTAGCTTGAGATCCTAGCCATTGATAGATCCATGACCACCATGAGATGGCATGTGACGCCTTGTGCTAGCTGTATCCTTGACATAGCCTGAGGCATTCCCTTGAGGGGGGGTTTTGTTGGGATATATCAAGGTGTATGCCTCAGGCACACCTTGGTTTCTATGTGTGTGTGCTAGAGGCACAGTTAGGTGTCCATAAGCACAATTAGGTGGTGATAGAAGCCACATAGGATGATTGAGAGAATCTAGGAGCAGATTGAGGAGATGATTGTGGAGCTCAGAGGTCATCAGTGATGTCAGTGATCATGTAAGAGGTGCCTACTTAAGGACCTCATCTTTCTTCATTCCATAAGCAAGAATTTTGAGTTTGTGTTCACTCCATGCTTTCTTTTCAGTTTACCAACAGGGACTTCCCCCTGAACTATGATCTGCCCCTTTGCATATTTAAGGCTGCATCCTGCTTGTTGCCGTCCATAGACTTCCGGCTAATCTCCTCGACCCAACAAGCTACCCACAACATCATCAAATTTCAGTACTCCAACAGGTGCATAGTTACTGACAGTTGTATAAAAGGTATCCCATGAGGATGGCAATGAACATAAGAGAAATATTGCCTTAGTCTCCGCATCAAAATTCATCTTCTGAGCCTAAAGCTGGCTGAAAATAATATTGAATTCATTCAAGTGAGAAGCAATGGAGACCCCTTCCTTCATCTGCAGCTCAAACAACCTCTTCATGAGGTAAACTTTATTAGAGGCAGTTTCCTTTTCATAAGTGGCACACAGTTTCTTCCACAAATCTTCCGTAGTCTGCTCATTTACTACTGTGAAATAAACTGACTCTGCAAGATGAAGTCTAATAGTAGATTTTGCTAATGCATCCAACTCATTCCAATCATCCTCATACATATTTGCAGGCTTAGCTTCAATCCCTGCCAAGGGTTTAATCTGCTTCTTTTGAATAAGCACATCCCTTATTTGTTCTTTCCACAAATAAAAGTTTGTCCCATCAAACTTTTTAATGCTAAAAAACTCCTTTTCAGACATGGAAGAGGATGCCATGATGCAAATGAAGCAAAAATCCCAAATGCTAGTGCCTACAAGAGAGAATCACACCAAATACCAAGTGCACCCAAATGTGTATGCCACAATAGAGTGAAATATCACCAAAACTCATGTCTCAAAGCATCTGACTCATGTGCATATACTATGCATCCATATGAGCAAATTGGTTAGAGAGTTACAATTCATGGGATTTTAATATATAAGCAATATCAGTACATTTTCATCACTTCTTATCTGCTGGCCCAATGATAAGTCTCCCTTTTGTGAAGGGGGAGGTCTTGGGTTCAAATCCCACTCTTTAATAAAAAGAGAGGAGAGGAGAGGAGAAGGAGAAGAGAAAGAGAGAGAAGAGAGGGGGGGCGCAGGATCTGTTACAGTTTTGCAGAAGCACAGAAAAAATGTCCATGACCAGAAGACGTAAGAGCCCAAAAAACCATCGCGAGATCTGTTCGTGATGCGCACGGGTGTACACAGTAGACACACGAAAATGCATGCAGGAACTCAGAGGGAGCACGGATGTTATAGTTTTGTATATGCGACCAGTACGAGCAGAAGATTTGCCAGCCACAATACACGTAGAAACTATGAGCAAAAAGCAAGCAGACTAGAAGTGCAGAAGCAGGGAGGTTTTGTAGCCATAGAGACAGGGAAGGCACACAGTTTGGAGGTGCAAAAGTAGATAACTGTGCACGGAAGAGGCCGGAGAGCCACACCTAGTCGTAGGAGTAACAGATTTTACACCACTAGCGATGGAGATTTCGATCCCAGCAGCCACACCATTTCTATTAGCCGGAAAAGAAATCAAGACAAGAGGCTAGAGGATAGGTATGGCAACGCTTGAGGGCCATAGAGGAATAGGGAACATGAGGGGAGGAGCGTTAACATGGGTGGGGAAATGGGACTAAGAGGGGAGGGAAAGAAGAGGGAGACTATGGCACAAGGGGAGAGGGAGAGGGGAAAGAGGAGTATGTACATGGGTGGAGGAGGAATGTAGAGATGGAGACATCAAGGGAAGAGGGTCATGCTTTATTTGAAAGTAAGGATGAGGGGAAATATCAAAGTACTAGCTAGGTGGCTTTACAAGAATGAGCGTGTCCCATCAAGGAATAGCCCCCTCCTTTTATAGCCAAGACAGAGGGTCTCTCCCAATAAATGCATCCTTCCACATGCATGGTGTGTGTGGAAGAGTCTCCCATGTGGGCTAGGCGGTTACGCACTCTCAATTGTGTGTGATAACGCTTCGCCACATTTTTCCACATATATCAACTCCCATATCCCAAGTCTATGATACTCCGTTGGTCTCTTTCCAATTTTATAATACATTCAAACATCTAGGAGGACAAGTGGAGGGTTGGCACAAGGAATCTTGCCACCTCATCCTACTTTCCCCATTATTTAACTTGTACTCTTGGACCTTCTATACCTCCCCCACATGGGCCTATCCTATATGGAGGGAATAACCCAATATAATATCCATCTCCACCTATTTTATATTACTTCTCCCATGGACTTTGGGCCATATCTCACTAAATGTAGGCATGGGACCGCCTAGGTGGAGGGGTGGCACATGGAGGAGCCATGCCACCTTAACATTTTATAATATTACTACCATGGATTATGTACAACACACCTTATGGGTCCTCTTACGTGGAAGGGTGGCACATGGTCATGCCTTGCCACCTCAACCCTGGGACCTATGCACTCCATATTTTATTATACTATTGCCACACATACAAGCACACACTCATATTTATGCCTTTTTACTTTGGTCAAATTTATCCATAACAGTGGTTGCAGGCAAATGCCATTTTTACCAGTGAGAAAAGTTTTAGGTTGTCCCAGTGTCTTTTCTCTCACTCATGTCAGAGTAAAAACTTTTAGGTTGCGAATTTCGCTATATGCCCTGTTTGGCATTCCTAACTAGCCACGTGACATAGAAAAAGATGAGAAATGGGCTACCACTGAAAATCACACGTGGTTGTAGGTGATGCCATGTAGACTCCTTTGGCTGCCCAGCCCATGTGCAAGTGCAAAACAAGGTGGAGGCTCCACTGAGGCCCTACTTTGAGAAGGGTGGAGTTGGTATAAGATCAGTGGAAGGTGCATGCAGTGAGGTACGTGGATGAAGGTATTGTTTGTTTTTAAAATTTGTGCTTGTTATTATTTTTTTGTTTGTTTGATTTGGCTAGATTTGGTGAATCTATGGAGTTGCTTACTTATTGTTGAGGAGTAGTTAGTGAAAGGATTTTGTTTTGTTCGTGTGCTGTGTATGCAAAGTAAAGGTAGAATGGGTTGAGTTTGCAATTTATTTTATTTTTGGGTGAAAGTATGTATTGTTTTATTTGTAAATTGATATGATTTTTTTTTTGGCTTGTGTGTGGTTGTTTTTTTCCTTGAATTAATAGTTTTTAATTTTGAGTTTGTGGAATTATTTAGGTATTTTTAAATTTGTTTGTTTTTTTGTTTTTTTGCTTGGCAGATGCTAAAGCTGGTTTCGTAGTTGGTTTTTTTAAAATAAAGGTTGTTTTACAGACTTAATTAGCGACGTGTATGTAGATCATAGAATGGTCTGACCAATATGCATATGTAGATCCACAGTGGTTATTTTTGTTAGACATGTTAGTCCAAATATGATCTAGTTGTGACCCATATATTGTTGTGATATGATGGCATTGTAGCGTGTAGCTGAAAGTGTTCATAATCTCTTGCAACATTCGTGATTTTTTTGTTTTTTAAAGCATGTCAATGTTGAAGTCTCTGATGAGAATTATATTTTGTGTGTCAGCAGTTGTTATTGCTGATAAGTTTTTGTGCAGTAATTGAAAGAGTGTTTTTGTGTTTTCGGATGGTGGTCTATATATGTTTATAATTTCATATGTTTTGTGTTTTGTTTTGACTTGAGTCGTCATGGTTTCAATTTCGTGTAGTGAAATTTTGTCTGCTTTTTCAATGACAATGTTATACTAGGGTACAACTATTGTGATTGTTTATATATTGGAAGTCGGATGTTAGATATGGTTGACAGTGTTCGGTTCTTGTTTCTTGTAAACATATAATATTGGAGTTTATAAGTGACTCTGTGGCTTGTATATCATCTTTGTATTTATATAATGACCTAGTGTTTAAAGATTGTATCAGTATAGTTGTGTCTATGTGTTGATGGATTTTGTTATTTAATGTTTCCCATTTTGATTAAGTCGTTAGTCTTTCCATTTCTTCGTGAACATCTTTGTCTAAGGAGATGTTGTTGTTGGAGTGGTTGAAGTAAGCAAAGGTTTTCTATATTTTTTACACGTGAAAGTGATGTGTATGCAAGGCCACGAGTGTGAATTCCTACTGGTGAGAAAGCTAGTTTATCCATTGTTAGACCATGTGCTCTGTGTATTGTTCTAGCAGCAACTGCTTGGATTGGGAATTGCTATAGAGTAAGGTGTACTTTCCTTATAACTCATAATATGGGTATCCATTTGCGATTGATGTTTGTAGTGTATGCATGAGAGTTAATTTGTCTAGTTTCACTCCCAATTCGTGGGTTCTAAAATTGAATCCACAAAATGTCATTGTTGTTGTAGGTGGACATGCCCATAAAAATTCCATTTGTGCCGTTAACTAATCCATCTTGTCGATTAATGTTCCTTGCACATAATTCAACTAACATTCCTTCTTTGATTTGTATAATTGTTCGTAGTCCATCTGTTGCTTTAGGATTTTCTAAAATTTTAGACAAGACACGATATCATTATTGAATGCATCAATTGCTTTGATATTGTATTCTTTACCTATTACTTGATGGAATACTTTGTTGTTATGTTTGTTTGTTTGTTTCAAGGTTGGCATAGTAAAGGTGGGGGAAAGTATGGTCTTTGGGTGGCTCACGAAGGCAACATTGGTTTATGTATTGTATTTGTTCAGTTGTATGTATAGAGTTTCTGAAAGAGTTTAATGTTTGTATGAAATTAGTATTGTTTGGCACATTATTTTTTTGAGTTTACAATGGCTTTGTGAGCTAGTATGTGTTTGCCATTGTTTGTAATGAGTCTTCCTCTAGTTTGAATACCTAGCTATCTCTTACTCATTTGGCTTGATATAAATCTCCACAGCAGATGACATCGACGTTTCCAAAGTATTGTGAATGATTTCTTTTGAAGGTTCTCATACGAAGGTCTGCAAAATCTAAAGTATGTCTTTCTATTATGCGATTTCACCAAAGACAATAAGTTGTAATTGTTCATAAAGACGGACTAGTATGTCGAGCTTTTCCCTTAAGAGGGAGGTTAAGTTTTTTGTTTGGAATGGTAAATGAAATGCGCAGGGTATCGTGAGCCTGTTTATGTTGTAAGCTGCTTTTCTTATGTAAGCTAGAATTAATACATGTAGTAGTTCATAATCTACACTTGAAATGGTTCGATCATAAAACCGGAGTAAGCCTTGGACTATTAGTAAGAGAAGGTATGTTTGACTTGTGCTAGCTCCACTAGTGAGAAAATAATGAATTTTTTATGTTGGATAATTACTTTTGCCTATCATGATATCGTCAAATACTTGTCTTTGTTCCCTGTTTAAAGATCAAATCATCTTGAAGTATTCATCATTGTGCATAAGAATTTGTTTTTTGACTCGAATAATAAAATTGTCAATTTTCTTTTTTTAATTTGTGCTCCGCATGTCAAATGCAATGTCATGTGTAGGGAAATTATTTTGTTCAATGTCATTGTTGTCAATATTGTCAGTATCATAAGTTATTCCTTTGTGGGATGTTGCTTTTTTCTACTTTTTGGTCATCGTTGACATCTTGTGTGTACAAAGCTTTATTTTGTAGTATAATCTTGTGCCGAGAATTGTAGGCTTGTTGCCAGGAACCATGTATTAATAGTTCATGGTTCTCATCGTCTTTGAAAGGGTAGTATAATAGTACTTGTCCAAGATAATAATTGTCTGGATCCTTGACAATGTTGAATTTCATGAATCTTATAATCCTTGGTTTGCGTCTCTTCTTAATGTTGCCATTGTCGTACTTATATTCTGCTGCAAATGTTGCAAGGCAAATGTTATCCATGTTTTTTCTTTTTGTTATCCACTCGCTGAGGAGATGTTGCAATTGTCTTTTTCACTTGAGGGTGAGTGCTCTGTTTTCTTGTATTTATAAAGTAGAAGCTCCTTGTTGTTCTATGTAAGGGTAAAGATAGCGTAATGAAAGATGCCATTGTGCACTCCTTTGTTGTGCATACAAAAATGTGTTTCCCATTTTTGTAGTCTATCATATGCAATACTGTTGTCTTGTATGCAAGTTTTAATTGTGTTGGAGACTTTTTGTCATTGTGTCATCCATTTTTGTAATGTATGAGGTGTAATATGTTGTGGCTGAATATGGGTCCATCATGTATTGTATGTCCATATTTGATTGCCATAAGAAACTCATTTTTGAATTAAAAGCATTTGTGAAAATGCCCTTTGGTTGTCTTTTCAAGAATAGTGTTGGCTTTCCTATTTGTGTGTTTGGATATCCTTGATATTTGGTGGTAGTAGGTTTTTGTCACACGCTATGTACTTATCAATGAAAGACATGATGTCATTATTGTCGTGAATTCCATATATTGGCGCATCTTCTATCCATATGATTCCATGCTCATGTTCGCTTCCTCTGCTTTGGAATTCTGTATATTTGCAAGTATTTCATCATCCTTCATTATTAAATTGAGGAATTGGTGAATTTTGTGAGTATAATACCTTGCACAGATTGTTGGATTGTTTCTTATTAAGTCCCTTGTGTTAGTGTTTGTGTGTTGTTAGGTTATGTTTTGTTCATTATTAGTTGAGTATATGTCATGCAAACATTTTGTTAAAGGCTCCCACGTTCTTTATGCACATGATAATGTCATTAATAGAGATGGAGGACCTAATTGCCTCATAATTGCAAATGTATCTTTCCTAAGTTTTTCTTTGTGGTCTGGAAAAATGCGTAGGTTTTTTAAGTCTCTGTATCCAATTTCGGATTTTAAAATGGCTTCAATGTTTGTATCATTCGAATCATCTTTTGCATATAGTACTTTGTTTTGCAATGCACCTTTGCGTAATCGTACCCAAATGGATTGCATTACTTGATTAATGAGGACCTTAATTGATTTGAAAAGTAGGTAAGGTATATTTTATGAAAGATTGAGGGATTTATGTGTCAATTCCCACTTTGCGATGTCTTGCTATGTTAGTCTAGGATTTCGCATATGTCTTTTCTAAGCCAAAGAAAAATGTAGGGAAATTTAACTCTTCACTATTCTTGTCTTGAAATAGTCGCAACGGTTTATTGTTGGGGGCTAGCTGGCCCCCAACTGGGGGGTCCCAAGGGGACCGCTGCCCTGGTAGGGGTTCGGGGGAGAGAGCCCCCGAGGCGACGGTATAGGAAATATTCTCTAAATATTCCATGGACGACTAGTCGATTCCACCGACTAGGTTGACTGGTCGGCTCCACCGACTATGTTGATCCGACTACCGCCCTCATAGCTATAAAGAGGCGACCTCCCTAGTCCATTGTACCAGATCAGATCTTCTAACAAAGATCTTCCAGCTAGTAGCTCTTCACCTAGTATCCGTCTAGGTCGCCATCTGAGCTCCACTGTGGGAGCGCACGGGTGGATTGTTCAGTTTCTGTTCCGCTGCGCCATGTAATTTAACAGTTTAGACATGCACAATAACGCCTGTTTCCTGCCAATATGAAAGAAAAAAAGAAAAGAGCAGTGAAGAGATTGTAACACTCATTATGAGAAAATTTAACAAATGAATGAAAATTTCAGTTTGGCATTACGAAAACTAATTAATAGAAGCATGTTTTTATACTTTCTATTTTAAAAAAAAAACTTATATATTAATATGCCATGGCTTCCATTATTGTTTTAATATTGAATTAAGCACACTAATACTCAAGAAATTCAAATACGTTCATGTTAGGCACTCTTCCTACAATAATCTAGTTTAATGACATATCATTAAAGAGTTGCTAATGCATATCCTTCCACAATAATATCTTATTGAAATGTTACTTATTGAATTACAAATGTTTTTGCCCAATGGTAACCACTATAGAGCCTTCTCTCTTTAAACCAATTTATTACTTTGAAGTAGCTACAACTATACTGACCTAAAGCACTAAGTAAACTTCAAACTCCATATGTACGTTCATTGAAAGAAAACCATTGGCATCAGCAAAAGATGTCAAGCCTTCCATTGACAATGTCTTCCAAAGATCGTGGAAGACATAGCCGTAGTAATACAAACAAACACAACATAGATTTTGCACACAACCACCAAACAAAACATACATTTTGAACCCTTAGGCCGTATTCAAACAAATAAAAAAAATACATTTCACAAAGAGAAGTAAGACATCACAGTGCAAGCAAGCATACAACAACAACTGGAATATATTCACAGATAAACCACAGTCTCCAACTTTAATGAAGAGAAACACACACCCATGTCCCACAAAGAATACTGCAAGTACATGAGGGAAAAATGGAGGAAAAGAGCAGCTTGGCTTGCTAGGCACGTAGGCTTTGCATTCACCAAATAAATGACGGAAAAAGAAAGGAAGACAAAAGGCTCGCTCGCTACATCCATTCAATCATAATGACAGGGAAAAAGAGCAGGCAAGTAAGAGGGTTCACGAGCCAAGAGAAGTCAGCCAATACAGACGTTTAGAGACATATATGACTTGGACTCGAGACAATATCATTCGGTTGAATTCAAACAAAGAAAAATCTCTAGACGCAGGGCTACAAGAAAGTTATGACTTGAAATATTGTCATTGGACTGTCAACAATTCCTGCACTAGCAGGAATTGTCCTTCCAATAGATTTCCATCTGGTAAGTCCTCTTGATTGATCGCTATCAGAAATAAAGACAAGGCTATAGGCGGAATATTAAGCACAGAATAACGATTTTTCTTGACGCTTGCAACCAACTTAAGAAATGGCGTGTCGAGTCATTCCCAGGAAATGCATGAGGTGCCTACGATTAGCCTATGCAAGCTGGTACAGAAAGAATATGAGGAACAATGTACTTTCTTGTTAGGAGAACGGCAAAATTCACATCTACAGTGATGAATGTTGATAGCAGCAGACATACGTGATGTTTGATCTAAGTCGAAGGTCTAGTAGTAGTTACGTGATTAAAGAATATCGTCACACAATTACCCTTGTGCTAGTCGGAGAACAAACTAAGACACAATGTGAGACGAAAGAGGGCGACACTTATGGCAGTGGCTAAGGTCGAGAGCTCTTCTTCAACAAACAGGAGAAGAGATCATCAAATCTTGGGCCTCCACTCCGTCCTTCCTGGAAAGACTTTGATCCCGGTGACTTCTAAGCATTCTATGTCGATTTTTGGAGGTAATTTACACTGACAAATAAAGTTGCAGATTGAATAAGGTCGCAAAATCTGCGTCCAGCAAATCGGCCTAGACTACCACTTATATAAAATTGAACGAAGCGGGGCAACAGATATCACCCAGCGACTGCATCCAGCGACTACAAACCAAAATGCACATACAACAACAAAGTCCGAATCAAACAAAGTACACAAACCCGAGGAGTCAGGACAACAACTCAAGAAATACATCAAGGATAAACAGAGAGCCAAAAAAAGGCTACCTTCAAGGCACACATAAGCACCCGACGATTGCATTCACCAACTACAAATCAAAATGCACACACAACAACAATATCCGTAGACATTTGAATCTGATATACAGTTGAAAGCATCATGGAGACAATTAGCACAATGAAACAACGAATCACCTTCCACGCATTCAACCATGTCCATTTCGCAAGCAGTTCCCATCACAATCCAACAGCTTCCTTTCGAACTCTAGATACTTCAAATCCTAAGGCACAAAATCACAACACTACAGATACTTGATATCATCCCACAGTTACCATTGCACTAAGGCCGTGCACCCTTTTATAGAGGAGCCACCACGACCGAAAACCACAAATAACATCTACTTGAACAGTCCAACCTTCTACCAAGTTCTACAACCGACTTGACCCACTCATATTCATGCAACCGACCTTGCCCTGTCACCACACATTGCATGACAGCACGACTAACTGGAAGGCCCTTTTCGTTTGTCCTTGGGAACCGATATGCAACAATAGTAAGTTGCATGTTCGATTCCCTTGGGGCCTGTTTGAATAGCTGCCGACAACAAACGATGATACATTCAACGCTTTCAACCAGTAGGTGCGGCCGAATGACTCGCACAACTACAACATTGTGTTCAAGGCACATTAGGCCCGAGCCTCAATAGAAATGTATTCTTGAAGTTCTAAGGTGTGAGCATCTAAAAAGATATATTTTTAAAGTTGAAAAAAAGGGGAAAGGGGAGAAAAAATAATCACATGCCATGTAAAAAAGGATGGGTGGATGAGAAAGGTCATGAGGGGGTTGAGAGTTGAAAGGGAGGGCTAATAATGAAAGGGGTCTAAGCCTTGAAAGATGATTCAAAGCATTCCAAAATGCCACCTTATGTAAAGGTTGGTGCATCAAATCAACCATGATTTGACAAGCCCTGCTTCATGCTATTGGTACCCAAATGGACCTAAGTTCCGCTTATCACTCTCAAACAAGTGCACAAACTCAGAGAATAAATCAAGTTCTTATAGATGTGCTTGGATAAACTGCATGGAAAAGGCGAATTTATGGAGAGAATCCTTACACTTAGTAGAACATGACTATAATAGTACCCACCAAGTCGCAATTAAAATGTCAATGTTTAGAGCGGCACCGGTTGTAGATTCCACAATCTGATCTCCCACGCCAACAACTATGCCACCGGATGTCACAACAACAACAGGCAACGCAGCTACATCAACAACACCAACACCAAATCTGATTGTCACTCCGAGGACAGAACCCACTCAAGCCACGTCCTTTCAAGCACGAGAACGCCAAGCAAAACGGATTCGTTGCTTGACCCTCGGCAAATTTCTGACAAGTCAATGGCAAGAGCGTGCCATTGCACACGAGGTATGGGAAACGCTACATACACTTTATGAGGTAAGAATTTTAGCAAGAATTCTTACTCTCCAACGTCGTCTCAGCAATCTTGATTTAAAAGAAGGTGAACCTATAGCGCCTCACAGTGAAACAAGATGAATTTCATTCATGTGGCCTGCACGTCGTTTGTTACAGCTGTACTAGTAGCAAAAGTACTCACCCGTTGCTTCTTGATATGTAACATCCCACAATAATATATACATGAAGATGGCTCGTGTATTGACACTAAGCTTAGAGCATCTTTCGGTGTGTGTGATTGTTCTGTTGTTCGCCGTTCATCTTTAAAGTGAAGCCAAGGATAATTATAAATTCACAATGTGTTTCATGTGAGCTAATTGCAAGGATACGCTAGCCATTAATGCCGAATGCATTTTTAATCTTGCACCTGAAGAAATATTGGAAGCGAAAGAAACTTCTTTGAGAAAACGAAATGACGTTATTTTTACGAGCAGGGTAGATCAAAATGAATGTATAGAAAGTATATGATTCATTTGTGAAGATCTAATAGAACATGTAGATGACAATTTACGTGAGTAGAGTGAAGAAAGGTTTACCCGACATGTTTGTTTTGAAAATAGAAACGTGATAATCCCTCAACCCTGTGAATTGGTGAACAGCAGCACGATTTGAGGGTGAGTATTGATTCGGAAACACCTAATATATAATTCAGAGGGAACTCTATGATTTATACTTTGCGGGAAGGTTCTCTTTGTATGGAAGAATATAAGGAAAAAATCAAGATGACGGCATGACTTAGGTTCAACTAAGATTACAAGGCTCAATGTTATGACAAGGGCTGATGACCTCCTAAGGAACTCACGCAAAGAAACGTATTGGATGATTGTGTTTGTGTGGGTTCCTTTAAAAAAATATAAAAGAGAATGGATTATAAGGCACGTAAAAATCTATTGCCATAAACAAAGAAGAGAAAGAGTATTATCAAGTTTGTTTTTAGCTTACCCCGTAAGGCAGTGTATGTTAGAAGTAAAGTAGTTGCATGCATAAGGGGTTCATGAAAAAGATGCTTCAAACAAAACAATTAACCTTCCCATAAAGTTATGTTCGATCAATGAGTAACAAGGGCATGTAATGTCGCAAATGAAGTTTTAAGCATGTTACAATGTCAATTTCAAGCTCCTTGCCTCTCCTCCTTTATACCTGTCTAGACCTTCATTTGCATACAATATTGGGCTCAGCCTCGATAGTCCCCCCCAACCCCAGATCCAACTGCTGTCTAAACTATAGTCAGACATAAGATTGCTGACTCGAGGGCCCTGTGCTTGAATCAGGTGGACCAACAAATACTGGGACCTGATTCCGCATGGAACTAGGCTGGAACAAATTAACAGAGAACCAAGAACAAATTTTAACATTCCCTGTTTTTGTGCCATCTGATGTCATTGTCCATGGACACTAATAACAATGGAAACCCTCCCTCAGCCAAAAAACAGATGATGCAAGCAACACATTGGATCTATGGGTTCTTGGATTATTCAACAAGATCCATTCTGGAATGTCTTTATTAAAAAAAAGAAATATGGTGGAATCATAGTGGCCAGCACCTTCCCACAGAATTGTCCATTTATCATATGTTTTACTCCTTTCTTATGTTTAACGAATAGAAAGGCCATTAACCATGTGAGTGGACACATCCATGGAACAAGTCAACACATACTTTTTTCTCCATGTACTACATCTCCTCGTGGAAAATAGCTGTAACATATGGAAAGAACTATACTGTTACTTACCTGAAACGGACTTCTTTTCATTGTAACGCTTTCTACCTAGCAAACAAATTATTTACATGATTGAAATCAAGTCTTCTGACAATCACGAAATGAAAATATGCTTACTTGCTTGGGTCAACCTGCTAGGGACAAATAAACCTATGATACTAGGAACATTATTGATAATGATAAATCCAGTCCTTGAATTAGTCCTTATAATCTGCTTACACTGTAAGTACCAGAATAATTTGACAGAAAATCACCTTCTATTTTACAGTGTGTAGTAACCAAAGATGCAACATGTTTTGGTGCACATATGATGCATCCTTGAGGCTAGTAGAATACTTTGAAACATCATCATGTTTATATGGGCTTCAGCAAACTGGATCTATCAAACTCTGGAGTCCCATCGTTCAATTTTTTATCCACAATCATTCTGCAGCAAACCCCAACAAACCAAAAATCTCAAGATGACACTTATTTCAAGCCCCAATGCAGCCAGTTTTGATTTCGATGCCTATTTCTAGTTTTGTATCTATGCAGGACCAGTTCTTTAGCACCAATCATATCTTGGAAGCTAGTAGCAGCCAGTAAATGGGATCAAATACAATGTTCTTAGTTTCTTACAAAAGCAACTACCCAAATGGCTCCACCAAAGACTTGATGGAAGGCATCATCAACAATTGACACAAAAAAGGTGAAATGTGAAATATTTAAAACGTGTAGCCAGTTATAATAGGAAAGCACAAGAAATGTCCCCCCAGTATAAGAGGAAAATGGTGTAAATTTATGTGTACTTTCTTAGCAGTCTTATAACATGGAATTCCTCATAGTTAGCTTGCAGACAATCCTAGAGGCACAAAAGAAATGTCCCCCCAGTATAAGAGGAAAATGGTGTAAACTTATGTGTACTTTCTTAGCAGTCTTCTAACATGGAATTCCTCATAGTTAGCTTGCAGACAATCCTAGAGGCCTCTCTCAAGAATTTACGATGTTTCACAGCAGATGCATTCATCAACTGGCACAAATCTGTCAGATTTTTGGTCAGTGATGCAGACACACCAGGATGGGAACTGAGCTTGTTTAGATGGATAGACAGGGGCACTACTACCAAATATGTAAGACCCAGTGGTTAGCTCCAGTCTTGGAGAACGCCAGGTAGGAAGCTATCTTGGACCCTAACCTCCAAAGACCTTGTGGTGAATCAAGTTTTGTTAGCTTCTGCTTCGTACATCATTTCCCTTTGGTGCTTTTCACATTCTTGTATTGGCCGGCTCAGAAGATTGGTACGGAAATATCTTTGGTGCAGGGCCTTGCTAGGTGACAAGGCTAGACATGTGCTCCCAAACTCTTTGCTGGGCTGCATCTGGCTATGGTTTGCCTTAGTCGAAAAGAGAGTGTAGAAGTCCATAGCAATCTGTGTGACTACCAATGAGGCTGTCTGAATCTTGAACCTCCCTCACACCCTCCCTGCCATATCTCTATCCCATCATAGAGAAGAATTATTTGTTGCATCTTCTTCTTCCAAACTAATACTAGTACTATAATCTCTGGTCAAAAAGATGTTGCTGCTCCTGGCGTCCAAGCTCAAGTCCCTCATGTATCCAAGGCTAAGCACCAGCTTCCAAAACGTGAGTGAGGTTGGGGAGGGGATCCCGCTAAAGAGACAAGTGGCAACCTGTAAAAGGTATCAAAACCTAACTAGACAAAAATCCTACCAGACCCCTGACTTAGAGCAAGTGCTACCAGGCACTAATTTCTGGAAAAATGAGAAACAAAAACTATGTTGATGAGCATGTGTCCATGCTCTGATGTGTTGTCATTCTAAAGGACACTCATCTCATTTTCCACAAAAGAAATGATTTCCTAACTGGTGGAGGAGGAAGCAGACCAACCAATGTGAGCAAGGATGAAGAGGCAGACTCAAATCTCAAGTATAACTTTTCAAATCTTGCTTGACGAAATACATGTGTTAGTGTGAGGCACATGAGTGAGCGAGAAAGAAGAGAGCACGTTTGTGTGTGTATGGTGTATGTGTGTGTGTGTGTGTGTGTGTGTGTGTGTGTTTAAAAGGAGATATGAGTGCACACGTATGTGTGAGGGGGAGAGTATGGAGAATGTGAGTAAGAGAAGGGAAGGAGAGAAAGATGCTTGGGCAGGCTGGGGGTGGGAGGGATTTAGAGCGAGGCGAAAGGTGCAAGGGCAGATAGGAAACAGTCGGTTGGGTGCAGGATCGAACAGGAAGGGGGAATGGAAAGTACTAGGGTGGGTAGGGTAAAAGTAAAGAAAGAAAGTTTATTAATGTCTTCGAAAGAGTAAAGGGTCTATAAGACTGAAGAAAACTAATCCAATAAAAGCTAAGGGGTGAAGCAACTAAAGCAGTCATCCAAACCCAAGACTAATGTCTGAGACAAGAATATCACGATACACCATAGTGTCTTTGTGGAAGGGTATACATAGCCTAGCATAACTGTCTGCAAGAGAGCAAAAAAGGGGAAGGGATTCCCATCAAAGGGCCAGTCATCAGTAAGTCGTCCATCAGAGTGTCGGTAAATTGTCTGAGAAAGCATCGAAACCTTTGAATACTGTTCGTCAAAGGGAGGGGATTCCCGTCAGTGGGCCAGTCGGTAAACTCTCCGTCAAAGTGTCGGATCCGACCTTTGTATGATGTCTAGGGGACGAAATGATAGAGGAGATGATCTCCCTCAACAATGGCTCTAGTGAGCGCTAGTGTCATCGAGAACGGAAGTCAGTAATAGGATGTTGATGGTGCCCACTCTGATCAGTCTATCTGTGCCCCTCTCTCCTCCTCTGCGATCTTCGAGAAGTAGCTCATTGTTTGGCGAGCGCCATCATCACTCTAGTCATTTATCTCTCCAAGTAGAAGGTAAGGAGGAGACATTTGCGGTCCTGGCGTGTGAGTCAACACAAGGAGTCGTCTGTCGTGTCGTGGTCTCTAGATCCCGACTGCATCGTATCCCCTGCAGCTTCAGGTCCGGATCCCTTGAGCAAAAGAAGTCTATGATCATTGTCTTGCTAGAGTTTGACAAGTCCTCTTGGTCTCGCCTCTGTAGTTGAAGAGTCCGTCTCTATGCCATTGGGACTCGAGTAGGAAGGTCACCACGCGTCGCTGATCTGAATGTGATCCAAATCTGCTCGTAAATAGATAGTAGTTACACCCACTATCTCATAGTCCCCAGGGCACCAAAGTGCTCCTCTAACTCAAGCTCCTGCACGACACATAAAGTGCACATCCGTGTCTCACAGGGGATTCCGTCTACTCGTCCTTTCTCAATATGTAGTTGGAGGAAGGTTTTATCGATTCCCCTGGCTATACTCGAATCAATCTCATACATGCTTTGAGGATCTTGATTTACCAATTCCGAGCGTCTTTTCGCCGTTATGTTTGTAGAAGATGAGTTTTATCAAAAGCTCATGGGGAGCTTGTCGAGTTGCAAGAGATCCTTTCTGATGACCAAGTTCACCTCGCCACAGGTGAGTGGGATGGATGGGCCTCAAGACTATACTGAAATGGTGGCTGTCTATCCATATCGAGTCCCACGCTTGTGAACTTCGTACATGTCCAAGCATACCAACTCCTCTGATCCCCCTCCACCATTGCTAGTACCATAGATGAGGTCAGGGCCAGGCAAGGTAGCTCGCACCCTCTTGATGCCATGATGCCAAGGTCCCTGACTCTCTGAAGGGATCACCTAGGAAGATGTCTCACACAGATCTGGGACCAAAGGGTCCCCCACACATCCCAGCTAGGCGAACAAGAGAGTCCAAGAGGAGAGACTTGGTCCTCGGATCCTGAAAATGGGACTGGAAGCAATGACACCTACCGATCATTGCATAGCGTTGATTCCGTTGAGCCAACATAGCTGGCTCATCATGAAGATCAGGCCTGAAAGAGAACTCCAAAGTATGTGTAAGACGCAACAATCTCCGTTGGTACCCATCGAAAGTATGCTCTCGACGGGACATGCTGAAGATGACCTTGTTTTTCCAAGGTTGACCTTCAGATCATGTGTCCCAAGGAAGTCTAAAGCGCATCCAACTGGAGCTGGAGACCCTCGGCTGAAGAGGACAGTTAAACAAATGATAATGAAGGGTGGGCTGGGGAGAAGGGGGGGGGGGAGGGGAGAATGGAAGTGGGGGGTAGGGGGGAAGGGGGGGGGCAAGAAGGGGCGGGAGTGTCCTGAGTGGGACGGCTGAGAGGGCGGGAACAGGCTGACCAGCCTGAGGAGGGGGGAGAGGAGGCAGTTAAAGGCAAAACTAAGAGGGTGAAGGAAGGGAGGGCTAGAGCAGCAGGTCGGGGATCTGCAAGTCATATTGTGTGTGTTTAATCTAGTGCATTCACGTCATGTCTATAAATGTTTTGGAAATTCACAAAAGGGATTGAGATATTACCCTTGGAACTTAATCTAGGATGTAAAGAATATACTAGAGCAAAAACAAAGAAAGTGTACAACGTAAGTTCCAACTTCAAATAAATTGTTTTCATGAATAATTTAGCGTTATGTTTGGGCTTTGAAAGAAAACGATGTGAAGACAAGCAAGAGAAACATCAGTTTAATGTAACTTACCAACAATCCTTGGAGATTGCATACCTAGAATGATTGTCTCTTAGTAAAACAAAATATGCAGGATCCTCTGGTGAAAGCTTGAAGAGTTTGAATGTGATATACCAACATGTTGCCATACTACACCACAAATAGAAATAGGAATTATACACATGAGAAATGCCTAATTTTAAAAATACACTTCAAAATTAAGATGAGCAACGAACAAGATTTTTGTAACATAAAGATCGGAATGTATGCATGCAGTTGAAATGTATAAAGAAGGTAGAAAAGAAAAGGCCAAGAATAAAAACCACAACCAAAGGCACCATGGAGTGCCAAAACCCCAATTTGACACATACCTTCCAAAGCATATGAGAACCAAAACCCCAATTTGACACATACCTTCCAAAGCATATGAGAATCACTGTCCAAATCAATGCGCTAAACCATGATGATTCCTTGTACCAAACCCAAATCTGGTTCAACAAGAAATAAGCCCATAATCATCATCCTTATTGGTATCATAAAAGAGTAAATCCCCAAAATCTTCCATGGTTGTTGATACAAAGAGCAATAATATCTATGGTTTCCAAGTGACAATTGAATCAAGCTTTTGCATCCTCACACCCTCCTTCAGGTTGTGGATCGACCATGATTCTTTGAAACAAATATAAAACTCATAAGAAACACCACTTAATTGTGATTAATAATGCATACCTTAAGATCCATGGATCATAAAATTATATTTTGGGATGAGGCCTTAGGAAACGGGGTTATTTTTTTCACATTAACAAAATATTCCAGAGAAATGAAATAGAGATATAAATACCAGCCCATAACTAAGAATTTTGAAAATAGTATTTTGATCGCCATTCATGAATCTTTGTTAATCTTCAATATTCAATGTGAATAGCTTATGAAAGTGTTTGGACAGCACAAGAGCAAGAAAGAAAATAATGCTCTATTTCAAAAGTGAAAATACAAAGAAACTGGGTTTATATACCCTCGTCACCAAAACCCTAAAAATATGAATACAACTAACAATTAAGTCCCTCTGAATAAGTATACTCTACCTCTATTAGAAGATAGGCATTATACTTATGGTCCAAATCAAGGTTCCAATGTTCCCACCAACAAAATGCAGGCTGGGACCTGTTTTAGTAGATTAAAACACATGATACATGCAATATGAATTGATAAGCTGCATTGTTGACTAGGGGTAGTTGGTAGACAAAAAATGGAGATGGATAGGATAAGCCAAGGGGGTAGAAATTCAATGACACTACTAGCAATGCCTTTTGTCCTTGCTCAAAGCAACGATACCTCACATGATAATGGAAACGAGGAGTTATAGTTGCTTTGTGCAGATGTCTATGGAAATCAAGGAGTCCTTTCAAACGCTCTATGTCAAGAAATATGATTAGCTATTCCATGACATCATGTGATGCAGGCTACATGTGTGCAGCCTTAACATGAATTCCTTCAACCTTGAGTCCCCCCATATGAGAATATGCTACTGAGTTGGCTAATCTAGAAATATATGGGCAGGATGAAAATAATGTGATCATCATGATGGGAGGAAAGTAGCACATTCCAGTAAAGAAGTACTGAGCTACTGCAATGAGAGGCAATGAGCTACTGCAATTAGATGCCTCTCAAGTTTAATGGAAATGTGATTGACAGCCTTTCACTTTTGGCGTTAAGATACATTGGAGATGTGTATGGAACAGGAAAGCACTCCGCTTGGTTCCAAGAAAAAGACCCAAGGCAGATTTTTCCAATCATGAGACACTTTGGGAGGATGAATTAAAGATTCCCAAGTATACCCATGCCATATCTCTCTTTGCATTAAAGAGATATCAAGACGTTGTTGCTCTCACAGTTTAAACTGCATTATACAGCCTCCTTCCTTTTTAGCATCGAGATACCACTTGGAGATGTGTATAAAACAAGAAAACCCACCTGATTCCTTGACCGAGGCTTTAGGGATATTCCTCCAACCAAATGACACCTTAGGAGGACAAACAATGGATTCCCAAGTGTATAAATCCACCTCACGCATACCTCTGTTCAGAGTTGTGTGTCTGTTTTGAAATAGTTCACATTCATCACTGCAACACATTTATGCTTGTCAACCATGGGAAGTACATGTTTCTGTCACTAGCTTTGCCCATGCTATCTGCTAAGTGCAGAAATGTGATGCTATACTGAAAGAGAGAGGGAACCTTATGGCATGCATAAGATCCATGATCATATACACATAACCGATGCACGGGGGAAGACACCAGGTTACGTTAACCATTACTAAATTAATTGTGGCCTTCGCAATCACAAAGCTTTTCTTAGGCCAAGAAGTTGAGATTAAAAATTAAAAGAACCTTAAGATTATATATTTCAAAGACCTCTATAAAAAATTGACACAAAACATAAGTCAATCTAAAAGTTGTAATCTTCTCTTAGAGTTTCTCCCTCCTAGTTTGAGGAGTAAGAAGAATCACAAGGAACCTGATGCATTAGTCTAGATGTGACTGCCGAGAGACTACACTAGGAGCAGCAAAATGTCCTGTCGATACCGAGGCTGCGTTCTCTGTGCTATCAGGCAGATGTTGAGGATGACTGGCTCTTGTCATGGCTGTAATAACAGAGACATTCCTTGCCATGCCTCTACTTTGCAGCTACTTTGCTATCAGAAATATTGCTGGTCTTGGGACCCTCTGCACCTAAGATGTCCAGATGTTTCTTGATAAAGGGGTCTTTGGATCCATGGCCCTTGCTCATCAGCTCAAAATTCTGAGCGAGCTCAAAAAATGTGTCACAAGTACCTTTAATGCTAAAGCAGGTATACCCTCCATGTCCGAGCACAAAACAGAAGCGAGAATGTCATGCAAACTTACCAGCAGAATGTGCTCCGTGTGCAATGTCCCTATTGGGTAGGTATATCAAATCTAGACTCCTTCCCTTCTATTGCATAGCTGCACTGTAAGGTCTTACTCACACTCATGTTGGGCGCTGACTGACATAGAAGCTTCTAATGAGACGTGGCCATCCATATCCATCCAAATGAGTTTTCTCATCCCCAGTAACAGAGTGAGGCTTGGCAGTGGGTAATAGTAACCCTGCACCAGTTCTATGCATGAAGCCAACACATGGCAGAACAACTTCAAATAAAGCAAAGAATTCAATAAGAAGAACAGCAACATGACACTTTTGAAACATTAGTAAACTCATAAGGCTTCCTACAATCTGCAATTGCTCTGTGCTGTTGTATGAGCATCAATACATCCTTACCTTCTGTAAACTCATCTGTTGGCCACGAGTCCAATCTTATTGATCTTGCTAGATTTGCCGGCATGTTACTAGAGGCAACATTTCAAGGCATTTCGTCAAGATGTGGGAACTCTGTACAGTTACAGGCTATTTGCAACTCGCTTGATGTAAAGATCGGACTCTTGGCGTGCTTGGGTAAAACATGGCCAATGTCAACTGTCTGAGTACGTGTTAAAGCTTCAGAGTTATCCGCGACCCCATGCAGTATAAGCAATACCAAAAGTTTAAGAGATCAGGAAAGTCACAAATTTGCCTTCCTAAAAATACTGAACCTTTTCCATATTGCCAGACAGGCAACATAGCTGGCAAATCAAGCTGTAATGACAGCCTGCAGGAAGAGCTGAAGCTCTTGTACAGGTCTTGTAGGGCAAAACCCTCTAATCTTTTGGTAGATATTAAATGTGCAACAGCCACCTGCTTTGACAAAAAAGCCAAACTCCCGTGCCTGAATTGTCGCATTTACTTTCTCGTTCTGATAAGTTTCTGGACTTGCCGAAAACGCACTTTTTGCCGTAAAACAAAAATCCGTTCCGCTACGTGAGGACAACACAAACGTCGATTTACAGAAGACCGTTCAACAGGGGAATGGCTAATTTGATTGACAAAAAAGGTAGGGAGGCGCACCGCAATGGCAGCAACGTTGACATAAAAGTCTACGAGAGTTGCTGTCATCCACCTGTGAGCGACAATTCGAAAGGAGGTCAAAACAACAGAGGGGGGAAGCGTGTTGAGGGAATTGAAGACAAAAAAGCATGGGAGGAGGCACTGACGGAGTCAAGAGCTGAATGCGGAAAGGGCTTCCATCTGTGATACAAGTGTAGAGAACTGTGAAGAAGGTGATGAGGCCGAGCAAACCGAAGACGATCCTTCCCACCACAACACAAGGCACCATTTTTGGCTTCTGTCGCTTCAACTGAATGACAATGCTTGCTTGTGCACCACCATTGCTTCTCCTCTCGCAACAATTCCACCAATCATCTCGCTCCATTTGGCATCATCTCAGCTTCTCATTCTATGACACTTGGCATCACCTCAGACCGACATCTGCCACCACCGTAGACACACATTTCTTAGACCCTCTTCACACCATTCCCCCATGAAAATGAAAATGAAAATTATGAATGGCTACCGGATTTGACCAGTTCTCTCTATTGTCAAGCTTGTACTACACTCTTCAAGCCCCATTGGGAGCACTTCGCGGTGGCAAATTTTTGGCCCTGCAAGGGTCTTAGGAAAAGGTAATTTGACCAAGTTAGTGGAACCACTAGGTTAGGTTATGGTTAATAGCATGGTTAGGGTTCAGTTGTATTGTTAGGGTTTTACTTAATTAGGGTTTTACCCATGTTTTGGCTCTATTTATGTATCCCACGTTTCCGTTTTACCTGTGCTGCGACTCCGCCTGCGAGCCTTGAGTTGTAGCGTCCACCAAGTGGTCATCCTTTAATTTATCTTTGATCTCTTGTATTTATGGATTTTCTTAGAAATGGGGCTTTGACTGAGAGCATCTACTGTAACCACACTATCTCGTCTAGACTTGTATGTGATGTTAAAATCATGTTCTTGAACTATGGCATTGCATCTCCTTTGTCTAGCAATCAAATTAGGCTTTGATGGTCTGCAAGAAAATTGGATCTTCTCCATATTAAATCATGCGTCCAGGCTTTTAAAATGGGCATAAAAACAAGTAATTCAAGTTCATGAGTTGGGATAATTGCTTGAGTAAATTTGGATTAAGCAATTCAATGTGGTGAGTGTTATTATGAGTCCCAACACTCATAACACTTTTATTACAGCGTGTTAAATGCAATCTTTGGTATGTTTCACTCTCTAATGCTAATTTGATGATACCTCAACTTTACATCTTGGAAATTATCTAGGCTCGATGAAGTCTATCAAGGAACTCATATATTTGGGATATGGTGTACTTATTTTTGTAGTTCTTTGATTTAGTTGTTTGTAATCAATAAAAACCTATGAGTACTATCCTTTTTCTTTTGAAACAATACAAGTGGGCCCCCAAGGGAAACACTTGGTCTAATGAAGACTTGTTTCAAAAGTAGATTGGAGTTGAGTCTTGATCTCTATCGCTTCAACTTCAGGATATTGGTTCAGCTCTAGGAATTAAGTCTATCACATGATCAATTGGTTTAGCTCCAAGAATTAAGTCTATCATATTGGTTCAGCTCCAAGAACTAAGTTTATCACATGAATTTCACTTTTAGGTGCTAGTTCAGCTATTTCTTCTAGAAATAGGTCATCCTATTCATGAAGCCATTTTCGTATCTTGGTGCTCTTTTTATTTAGCTAAAGGGTTAAATTGAATTAAAATGATTTTTCTCCCCCTTTTCAAAGTTTTCTAAATGCTCTTTTCCCTAAATGAAATGGATCTATTTCTCGAATAGCATTTACAAATTCCTACTTCACTCCCTAGGGATAAACAATCTTTACTCTACTTCTTTCAAAACAAAACAGTTGACTATTTTGTTGCTACAAGCCATTGTCATATCTACCTAATGGAAAAAATTGAAAATCAGATTTAAAGGTTTCATTGTCTACTAAAACTTTCATATAGCATATAGGGCATTATTGCATGTTACTACATTTCTATGCAATGCTTTAAAGCACTTATGGAAAACATAAATGTGAAATTATGTATAGACCTAGGTCGGAAAAAAAAACAAACACACTATACAACATTTTTGGACTTGTGTAAAATCCAATTTCAAAGACTAATAAGAAAATGTTTTGAAAAAGTATTTCAATGATTCTACAAATCATTTTCTAAAAGCATGCAACATGACTCTTTCTAAGAACTCATTTCATGTCATGGAAACATCCTTTTGATCTACATGGGTTCTATTTCAAAATATATAATCAATGAACCTTTTTTTCTCCTTCAAAAAGTGGGTGTTTGTGGCCTTTAATCATGATTTTACATTTGGTCTTAACATAAAGAATATAATACTGAAAAAAATGTATTGTTCAATATCCAAAATAGGTAGATAGACATACTCACTCTCAAGATTCTAGAATTATTTAGTTGTATCCATTGATTAAAATGATAATATCCATTTATTACTAATGCTCAAAATATAGATTAAATATAGCTTTGAAAAAATTAATTTATTATACTGTAGGGATAAGTACAAGGGCATATCGGCTCATATTTAAGAGCTTAAAAACAACATGTCTTTCTATGGGGAAAAAAGTTAAAGCCCCGCTTCCTAAACCAACTGATGTCGATAAGGCCAAGCATGCACTCAATTTGGACATACTTGATTCAGTCGGTGAGCCCTAGCATGCATGTAGTACACTAACTTTGAAAATGAAGGCTGGAGAATCTAAAGAATTGGAATTGGTAGTCAACAACAACTTTGTAATGGATGTTTGAAGAGTTATGCAAGCCATGGTGAAGTTTAATAATATGCCTATGGAGGATTGCAATGGTCAACTGAAGATCATACTAAAGCTTGATGAAAGTGAGGTGGTCAAAGGTCAAAAATTAGAAAGAGTTAGTTTGACAATGATGAATAGAATATTGGACCTTCAAGTCAAGCTTGATGATGCAAGACAGCCCAGTGTACAATCAAAATAGGAGATTTATTAGTTGGCTGCCTTTGAGGTATGATGGAAATTTGAATTTCAATGCAGTAATGTAAAAAGACTTCGAATATTTTGAAATAGGATGTAAGTTGTTTTTGCAAGTGCTGAAAGAGTCACATTCAATTTTGAAGTGGTTTTTTTATCAAACCGATATCCCAAGTGTGATGAAGGGTCATAACAGTGGTAATCTTCTTGAAGTTGAGGGCTAGGGATCCTATCATGTAGAATGGCATCTAGCTGCTGACCTCAAGACTATTAAATGCATGTTTAATGTGGCACATGGAGCAAATACAAGCCATCCTTGTATACTGTGCATGCAAATGAGAGTACCTACAAATGGTGGTAAAAAGAATCAAAAGCAATGAGCTTTTGAACTTGCAAAGATAGATCAAACCAAGGCATCAGATAGGGATGTACTAAGGAAAGATCCGTCATGGAGCCCCATTCTTGAAATTCCTCTTGAGAGAGTACACATTTGTGCACTTCATGCTATTGTGAAAATGACTGAAAAGTTGGTTCATCTGTACATAATTGATGAATATAACTTGAAGCCCCAATAAGAGAGTGAGGATGATTGCAAGAATTGAAAAGGTACTTTCAGATATGGGACTACAGTCTGCACAAGTAAAGATTACAAAAGAGGAGAAAAATAGTTAATGTTCCTTGTAAGCCAAGCTTTGGTGGTGTCAAGGCTTTAAAATTCCTTTCTGCAAAGAAGAAGAATGACAAGCTCAAACGTGCTAATGAGTTTGATGTATGGAGAAAGTTACACAATGCCTATTGTGAACAAGGGGGGAAGGGACAAAAAAGATTGGAAAAGGCTTGAGTGTGGTTAGCTCTTGATAGCTTGGTAGCTTTACTACAAATTTAAACAAAAGGTTTGAAGATGATAATGCACGACGTATCATCAATGCTGTGAATGACTTTAGTTGGAATATGGAGATTGGTTGGGGAAAGAATCATTTCACATAGTACATGGTAATCTCTAACTTGGACATTGAGACATGCATATTGAATGGTCCTATACTAACTAATTTGTTTTTCTATTTGGCAACACATTTTATATGCTCATGCACCATACATGGCATGGAATTATGGAAGCATAGAAGTGTGGTCCCCCACTCAGGGCATGGAAAGTCGCATTAGCAAGCACGTTGTGCATATAACAGAGCAACTCAACACAGGGGTGGTAGAGCTAAGTCAAGATCGAATTGGTTCAATGGTTGGTACAGGCGTATCAAAATAAGATCAGCTACTACACTAGCATTCAAAGAGTCCTTAGTGTCCCATGCAGTGTAAGATGTCAACACAAAATGTAGAATAAGAATATACAATTCATCAAATGCAAGATAGAATCATGCAAGGTGGCATGCAACCTGTCATAGACAGGGGTGCATATGGGTGGAGACATATGAAAATGATGGTGTAGGCTCTTCCAATTGGATGCCCATGCATAAGTTTTAGAATATCTTTGTAATTATAGTTATGTGATTTGCAGTAAAGCCAACATATAATGACCATCAATTGCAGTACAAATGGGAAATTTTGAGTTATTGGATAAGTTTTTAGCTCAAGGTTGCACCAATTTTAATTATTTTAGAGTTTATATTTAAAACACGTATTTTTTACAATTAGGGTTTTGGGCCCTATACAAAAGAATGGGCCCTCATTTTCAGTTCATTGTTTGAAGAGCTCTTCACTCTCATACCCCCTCCCACTTGCCCTTGATACTCCACCCTTTCTCTCGCACCCTCATCCTTTCTCTCGCACACTCTCTCCATCCTCTATGGCCAGGGCCCAAGATCAAGGCACCAAGGAGATTGGTAGAGCAAGACCCACATCCAGACTAAGGGACATAGAGCGAGAGTTGCTTCTCCTCTTCCCCTGATGATCACCGCCGAAGGGAGAAACTGTAGTTCTGGAGGCCAGAGAGGCAACCACAGAGGGACAAAGGAAGGCCCAAGAGGATCAGGATGTAGAGCCTGAGGACTTGAAGAGCACAAAGGAGGAGCACGAGGAAGAGTAACGATGAAGGACAGAGCAGAGGACCAAGACGAGAGCACAGGATCAACCGCCACGCCCACAGGAGAGAGGACACCCACCTCCAGTTCCAAGGCAAAGAGGCCTCCACATCCAAGATAAAGAGGCCCTCCTCCAGTGAGGAGATATAGGTTCAAGCCAGGGACCGTGGCACTTTGATAAATTTGACCAAAGTAAAAGGCATAAATATGTGTGTGTGCTTGTATGTGTGGCAATAGTATAATAAAATATGGTGTGCATAAGGCCCAGGGTTGAGGTGGCAGGGCATGACCATGTGCCACGCTACCACGTAAGAGGACCCATAAGGTGTGTTGTACATAATCCATGGTAGTAATAATATAAAATGATAAGGTGGCATGGGTCCTCCATGTACCACCTTTCCACCTAGGTGGTCCCACACCTGCATTTAGTGAGATATGGCCCAAGGACCATGGGAGAAGTAATATAAAATAGGTGGAGATGGATATTATATTGGATTATTCCCTCCATGTAGGATAGGCCCATGTGGGGGGGGGGTGTAGAAAGTCCAAGAATGCAAGTTAAATAATGGGAAAGTAGGATGAGGTGGCAAGATTCCTTGTACCAATCCTCCACTTGCCCTCCTAGATGTTTGAACATATTATAAAATTGGGAAGAGACCAAGGGAGTATCTTAGACTTGGGATATGGGGGTTGATGTATGTGAAAAAATGAGGCAAAGGGTTGTCACAAACAATTGAGAGTGCGTAACCGCCTAGCCCACATGGGAGACTCTTCCACACACACCATGCATGTGGGAGGATGTATTTATTGGGAGAGACCCCCTCTCTTGGCTATAAAAGGAGGGGGCTATTCCTTGATGGAACATGCTCATTCTTGTAAAGCCACCGAGCTAGTACTTTGATTTCTTCCCCCCATCCTTCCTTTTAAATAAAGCATGACCCTCCTCCCTTGATGTCTCCATCTCTACATTCCTCGTCCCATTATGTACATGCTCCTCTTTCCCCTCTCCCTTCCCCCTTGTGGCATAGTCCCTCTCTTCATTCCCACCCCTCTTAATCCTTTTTCCCCTACCGATGTTAATGCTTCTTCCCTCATGTTCCCTTTTCCTCTATGGCCCTCGAGCGTCGCCATGCCTTGCGTCTAGCATCATGCCTCGAGTTCTTTTCTAGTTAATAGAACTGGTGTGGCTGCTAGGATTGAAATTTCCATGGCTAGTGGTGTAAAATTTGTTACTCCTACAGCTGGCTGTAGTTCCACAGCACCTTTTGCGTGCGGTTCTTTGCTTCTGCGCGTCCAATCTGCATATCTTTTGCTCGCAGTTCTCCATCTCTACGGCTATAGAACTTCTCAATTTCTGTGCCTTTAGCCTGTAGTTCTTGCACATCTTCTGGGTTCCTGCACCTTTAGCCTGCGGTTCCTGCGCATCTTCTGGATTCCTACGCAGCGCCATGCATCTTCTAGTCGACCGTGCCTGCAGAATCGCTCCTCCACATCTGCAACACCCACACGCCCCTTGGTTGCAGCTAGCGCATCTGCGTGTCGTGGACAGATTGCGATTGTTTTCCTAGGTTCCTGCGTATTTTGGTGCACCTGCACATTGCGGATAGACTTTTCGGGCTCTTGCAAAAGATGTCGCGCCCCTATCTTCTTCTTCTCCTTCTCTTCTCTTCTCTTCTCTTCTCCTCTCCTCTCCTCTCCTCTCCTCTCTTTTTATTAAGGAGTCGGAATTGAACCCAAGACCTCCCCATTCACGAAAGGAAGACTTACTAATGGGCTAGCAAATAGGAAGTGATGAAAATGTAATGATATTGGTTATATGGTATTGGTTATATGGTGAAATCTCATGAACTGTAACTCTCTAACCGTAGGGAGTTTCCTCTTGTTGTAAAAAGCAAAAGTACTTCATTTCATGTGCTCTATTCATATCTGATACTAGATCGTAGATTCTGAACTTTTTCAAGTTCACTTTTTGGATGCACGCCACACGAGGAGGGTGGATATTTATGTCACTTCTCGACGAGTTCAAGGATTTGGTGCTCGGTCCTCCGCTCATTACAGCTCCCAATTGGCGAGATCTCTTTCTTGATGTTCATGTTGATCTTCAACAACTGATTGTACAATGCATTGTTCAAGGAGACGATGGGTGGGATGATACACCGTGGATGATTCAAGGTGAAGAACTAGTGATACACTGGGAGGACTTCTACTCATTGTGCAGTGATCGAGCTACTTGCTACATCAGAGGTAATTAAAAGGGTGTCCTTCTTCGAAGGGTGGGATGCTCCCCAAGCTTGGGGGGAGATTTGGCGCATTTTCTTATTAACTCTTGTGGATAAGCTTGTCTTAAATGATTTCTTCTCGATCTTACTACAAAGGTTTCTAGGGCTATGGTTTCTAGGGCTCGGCTATGGTTGGTAATGTTTTGACCAAGGAATCCCTTTGTACCTAATCAACCTTTTGTGCCTCATTTTGAGCTTCAAATTGTAATTCTTTTTTGTCTGAAGATAAACTATCAACAAAGGATTGCAAGTTTATTTGGTGCTGAACGTCCTTCTCAAGTATTGAATTCTCTCCACCCTCTCCTTCTACCTATCTTGGACTACCGAGAAACTTGGGATGTTCGGATTTTAGTCTTGGTATGATGACATCTTGGCTCCTCCAATTTGACGGTGCATACAAACCTTCGACCAAGGCTGCTGGTGTGGGTGTGAAGCTCACTTCACCAAGGGGTGAGGTGTATTGTTATAGCAAGTCTACACCAGCAAGTACTTGCAACAAAGCTGAGTACTCGACACTCATTTTTGGGCTACAAAAGGCGCAAGAACATTGCATCAAGCAACTTGAGGTGTAAGGAGATTCTTAACTCGTGTGTGAACAAGTTAGTGGAAGGTGGAAGGTGTGGAGCGAAGGCTTGATTCCATGACATCAACAAGCATTGGAAGTTTGCCAACAATTTGAAGAGGTAAAAATTCAGCATATCCCTCGAGCTCAAAATATAGTTGCTGATTTCTTGGCACGTGAAGCTTGTACTTCAATCACGCATGAAGCGAGTAGAAGCACTACCCCAACAAAGCCGCAAGCCACGAATGAGAGTGATCATTTGTAAGGAATGCAAAGTCCTTTTAAGATTGTCTATGAGCTATTCTATGCTGAAGATTCTTCCCGTGTAGTATTTCACAATACACCAGTCACACCCTACCCTGCCTATGTGTGCTTTGTGGATGTATCTTCACTTGATTTTCAGTTCAAGCTACCTCTTTCCATCGTTTGCCCATAGATAAGCCTCATTTCGTCTCTCGCTTTTCCATTTTCTAAGCATGGCTGACATTCTTGTGTTATGTGGATGGGTTGAAGAAAATCCAAATGAGTATCTTGTGGCCTTCAAGCACCGTTGTGTTTCTCTCAACTTTCTTATTGAAGATAGATGGTTGTTGGTTCTTCCCACATTTGTAGAGGGTTTGGCTCAAGTGTGGTATGAGAAGCAAGCCGAAGACGGTCGCCAAAGCTAGCCAAGGTTGACAGCAGTGATGATTGAGTATTTCTGCAAAGAAGAGGAGTCGAAGAATGTGTACCTGTAGGTGGCAAACTTGAAGCAGTCAGAAGGTGAGATGGCGTGTCGATATGTGGATCGAGCGGTCATGCTCCTGGACCTTTTAATTGCCATGCAGGAGGACAATGCCAGATTTCGAGTTGGAATGACTCAGCATGTGTTGGGCTACCTTGTAGTAGGAGCAAGTAAGGAATTCCGCCTCAAGCTTAAATGGGAGAATCCAGAAACTATGGTACTAGCACATGAGATTGCTCAAAAGTTTGTTAAAGTTCAGTCTGACCCCGCTTCAAAGAAGATGATTGTCCCTCCGCAACCCCCTCACTTCTTGCAACAACAAATTGGGGGGTCTAACTCAGGGGCATACCCCCACCCCTCATCAGGGATGTATCCACCGCCTCCACCTCAAATTTATGGTCCTCCCTTAGATGCTTACCCTCAACAAGGAGTATATCCTCAACCTCCGCCTAGAAGATTTCCCCAGCCTCGCCCACGAACCCCCCTTCTTCCTACTCCCTCGGCCCCTCCTGCTAAAGAACCCAGAGTCAATGACCTAGCCAAGGCCCTGAATGATCTTTAGCTTGAGATGGTGGGCATTAGAAATCGAGCCAATCACCCTCCAAGAGAACGTGCCAATGTTGTGTGCTACGAGTGCCACCAGAAGGGTCATTATCACACGGAATGCCCCAATATTTGAAGGGTGAATCTTCTAAGTGAATCAGGCACCGAGGATTGTGACGTAGAGATCCTTGACCTCGGGAAAAGAAGTCATACCTCCTCAGACCCCTCTCCAAATCGTGGACCGGGTCGCCCCAGGAAGAAGGTGTCCTCAGAGCCCTCAGATGCTGAGATGGCAGACCCACCAACAGAGAAGACTAAAAGATCTCGCAGAAGTAAGTGGTCGCCCTTAGATTTTCCTATTTGCTCAGGGCAAGAGGACTCTTCAATCATTCAGGACCTTGCTCATCGGTCTTTGAGCATCACACTCCCTTAACTAATAGCATTAAGCCCTAAGGTGAGACATGAGCTGCAGCAAGGGCTCTCAACAAGGAGGAGCAAGAAAAAGGGAAAGGTATGAGAGGTCTCTTCTATCTCTAAAGAAATTGATCGGCACCCACATACAGTAGATGTCATCATAGATAATTGTTGTGTCAAAAGTGTGTGTGTCGATGGGGGAGCTGCATGTAATATCATGGTGCCCTGTATCATGAAGAAATTGAATTTGAAATGCACAAGGCGTTCCTCCACTCGAATCAAGGTAGCAGATGGTCGACGACTTGCCACCTTGGGAGTCATTGAGGATTTGCCCATCACTATCAATGGGTTGACCACCACCGTCAATTTTTATGTGGTGGACATCGAAGATAGAGGCAAGAGTTACCCAGCCATACTTGGGAGACCATGGTTGAGAAAGAGTGATGCAGTCAGCTTTTGGAAGATAGGACACATGTCTTTTGGTGCTTCTAAGGAGAAGATCCTGGTGCAACCAGGTGCCACTGAACCAGAAGAAGAAGAGGAGCAGGATAGTGATACTCTCTCATCCTCAGTGTCTGAATCAATGGAAGAATCAGACGGGGGAGAGGAGTTCTCAGAGGAGGAAGTTTACATGATGGCGGTGTCTCCGACCCCACCACATGCAGAAAAGGTAACAGCTAGTCCTCAACAGCTTGAATCTATGCTTTCCCCGGGCGGACCTCAAGCCAAGTGAGAAAGATGAGTTCCTAGAAATGTTCAAAGATTTCCCTAACCTCTTCGCAACTAGCTACTGCCACCTTCACCATGTGACTGCCATAGAGCACAAGATAGAGCTAAAGCCTGATGCGAAGCCTGTGGCTTAGAAGTATCGGAGATTAGGGCCCCTACAAACCGATGCTTTGTGCTCAGAGTTGCAGAAACTTGTAGAAGCTGGGTTTATTATTCCGGTTCACAATGCTGAATGGGTTTCACCAGTAGTAGTCACCCAAAAAAAAAACAAGTGGCGGGTCTGCATCGACTATAAGAAACTCAATGCAGCCACCAAGAGGGACCATCATCCTCTTCCCTTTCAAGATCTCATTCTTGAGAAGGTAAGTGGTCATGAGATGTATACTTTCTGTGATGGTTACTCCGGGTTTTATCAAATCAGAATTGCTGAGGAGGATGTGCTTAAAACCACATTTGCCACACCTTCAGGGACGTTTGCATTCAAAGTAATGCCATTTGGCCTCACCAATGCTCCTGCTACCTTTCAAAGATTTATGTAGATGGTGTTTGCTCCATATTTGGGGGTTTTCTTGGAGGTGTTTTTCGATGATTTTTGTATATTCTCGGCACGTAAGGAGCACATCATGAAGGTTAGGTTGCCCTTCCATAGGATCAATGATGCAAATGGCAGCCTCAACCCTAATAAATGCACCATTGGAGCCACTCAAGGGAGGTTACTGGGACATATTGTCTCATCTGAGGGCGTCAAGCTTGACCATGAGAAGGTAGAAGCTATCCTCAAGCTCTCCCCGCCAACAACCAAACATCAGGTATGCTCATTTGTCAATCTAGCAGGATACTATCACTGCTTCATTAATCAATATGCTGCTTTGACGTGACCCATGACTATGCTATTAAAAGATGGAGTTGATTTCTCTTGGGATAAGGATTGGATCATGGGTTTGTACAAATCAAGAGTGCTCTGGCTTCAGAACCCATTCTACACAATCCTGATTGGTCAAAGACTCTCTATATCAATCCTGGGTTTGGTGAGCATACTCTGGCAGGTATTCTTCTCCAGCAAGGGGAGAATCGGTTCATGTATCCCGTTCGATTTGCTTCTCGACAATTGCTCGAAACTGAACGACGCTACTCTGAGGCTGACAAGCATGCTTTGTCTTTGGTATTCTGCATTGAGAAATTTAAGCATTATCTGGCTGGAAAGTCCTTCATCATAATCTGCAGCAATGGTCTTGCAAAGCAGGTTCTTCAATCACCAAATCCCATGGGCCGGTTGGCCAAATGGTTGGCAATGGTTGGCAGTTTTACAAGAATATGATTTTTCTTTCAAAATTGTAAAGGGGGTTGTTCCAACTTGAAGAATGCTTTGATTGATTTAGAGGAGTGCCTTGATGTAACCCTTGTAGTAGCCATAGAAGTTGGGGATCCATGGTATGGCAGAATCTACAGGTTTCTGACTGCTTTCTCCTTTCCTCCAGAAAGTACTAGCTATGAGAGAAAGAAAATCGGTAGCAATAGTAGGCGCTACACTCTCTTTGATGGGGTGTTATATTGTCAAGGCCTGGATGGGGTACTAAGACGGGCCATTGATGCAAATGAAGTACCTAAGGTATTGAAGCATTATCATGATGGATTTTGTGGAGGCCACTATGCCGATGACTATACAGCTAAGAAGATTTTACATGCTGGGTACTATTGGCCGACCTTGTTTAATAAGGATGTCACTATGTAATGCAAAACTTGTGAACCATGCCAATTATTTGGTAGGAAGGATTTGTGTCCTGGGCAACATCACCCAGTGATGTCCATCCATCCATTTCAGAAGTGGGGAATAGATTTTGTTGGGCCCCTACCCATGGCTGCTCACAAAAAGAAGTATCTTTTGGTAGCCACTCAATATGTCACTAAGTGGGCTGAAGCTATCGCCCTCCCTGCTGCAAATGGTAAGGCACTTTCAAATTTCATATTTGAACGTATCTGCACAAGGTTTGGGACACCCATGGAAATAGTATCTGACCATGGGAGTCCATTCTTAAATGAAGCAATGGAGTTGCTCATGGATCGCATGGGTATTGATCATCACACTTCTAGCATCTATTATCCAACATCCATGGGACAAACGGAGTGGACCAATGGCCTCCTTTGTAAATCCATGGGAAAAATGGCCACAGGGAATAGGAGCCAGTGGGATTAGAAGGTCACTAAAGCTGTGTGGGCTTACAACATCACTCATAAAACATCTATAGGTCACACTCCTTTTGAGTTGGTGTACGGTACTGAGGCAGTTTTACCCCTAGAGATAGAGATTCCGGCCTCGAGATTGGTACGAGAATAGAGGATCACAGAAGATGAACATGTAGAGGCCAGGTTGTTACAACTTGAGAAGCTAGATGAAACCCGACGCCTTGCACTCCATCAAACAGAGATCCAAAAGAACCGACAAAAGGCCCACATGGATGCTAAGATTCGCAAGGGATGGGAAAGACACTTTGCTGAGGGGAATGTTGTTTTATGCTTTGATAATAGATTGGACCACCAGATGGATACTAAGTTCCTTCCACTTTGTACCGGTCCATACATAGTCATCAAGGAACGTAGCAATGGGTCTATACAAGTAGAGGAGCTGCATGAGCCACATGGCAAGATGGTGATCAACAAGCGTTATCTCAAGCCCTTCTTTGTGCATGATGTGGTCCCAGGCATGGAAATGCTGTGCATTCCCTGCCTGGGGGGGGGAACTGTTATGGATAAATTTGACGAAAGTAAAAGGCATAAATATGTGTGTGTGCGTGTATGTGTGGAAATAGTATAATAAAATATGGTGTGCATAAGGCCCAGGGTTGAGGTGGCAAGGCATGACCATGTGCCACCCTTCCACGTAAGAGGACCCATAAGGTGTGTTGTACATAATCCATGGTAGTAATAATATAAAATGATAAGGTGGGATGGGTCCTCCATGTACCACCCCTCCACCTAGGCGGTCCCACGCCTGCATTTAGTGAGATATGGCCCAAGGACCATGGGAGAAGTAATGTAAAATAGGTGGAGATGGATATTATATTGGATTATTCCCTCCATGTAGCATAGGCCCATGTGGGGGGGGGGGTGTAGAAAGTCCAAGAATGCAAGTTAAATAATGGGAAAGTAGGATGAGGTGGCAAGATTCCTTGTACCAATCCTCCACTTGCCCTCCTAGATGTTTGAACATATTATAAAATTGGGAAGAGACCAAGGGAGTATCTTAGACTTGGGATATGGGGGTTGATGTATGTGAAAAAATGAGGCAAAGGGTTGTCACAAACAATTGAGAGTGCGTAACCGCCTAGCCCACATGGGAGACTCTTCCACACACACCATGCATGTGGGAGGATGTATTTATTGGGAGAGACCCCCTCTCTTGGCTATAAAAGGAGGGGGCTATTCCTTGATGGAACATGCTCATTCTTGTAAAGCCACCGAGCTAGTACTTTGATTTCTTCCCCCCATCCTTCCTTTTAAATAAAGCATGACCCTCCTCCCTTGATGTCTCCATCTCTACATTCCTCGTCCCATTATGTACATGCTCCTCTTTCCCCTCTCCCTTCCCCCTTGTGGCATAGTCCCTCTCTTCATTCCCACCCCTCTTAATCCTTTTTCCCCTACCGATGTAAATGCTTCTTCCCTCATGTTCCCTTTTCCTCTATGGCCCTCGAGCAATATCGCCATGCCTTGCGTCTAGCATCATGCCTCGAATTCTTTTCTAGTTAATAGTGATTGCTTTCCATGCAATTGGATATTAGGTATTTGTTTTATGAGTGCTTGCTTTCCATGGAATGTATGGGATCCAATGGTGTACAGTTTGGGTGTCAACTTTTTCCATGCAATGTATGGGAGCCACTAGTGTGCAATTTGGGTCACTTTGGATAGGCGTTGTGTTTCTCTCGTCATGCTAAAGATCTCCAAGGGCATGATACCCATCTCTTATAGGGGCAAGCTAGAGTAAAGGTTTAATGGTCTCATGAGGAAGCATTCTAGGAATTTCTCAATGTCATAAACATGGAGTTAAAAATACTACATCTTCACACTTCTACTCTATATAGTATCACTAGTGTAGCTAAGGCATCAAAAATATGTTTCATGATATTCCAACATAGCTGTTAGCCTATCTTCATCTATTCTCAAGACCATAGTAACCGCTCTAACCTACCTTGTGTAGTATATCTACACACGTGGCCCATCTGCAATCACTTGCACCTCAATGTACAAGTATTTGAACGACCCAACTAAATTGGTTATTGATGTATTCTAGGATTGTAATCGCTAAAAGACTCTTCATGAATTTTATTCAAAATACTTATTCTTGCAGTTCGATCATGAAGTACAAACCTATATTTTCTTCAACCAAAGATCGTTAGGTTTATCCTAGGACTTTCACCTAACATATTGTTCATGTGCTTAGCAACATCATTGTGTTGGGGACATGGGAAGTAGTATTAATAATTCTCTTTCATTACATAATTTAATGAATTTTGTTTACTAATGTTCTCTTGCTTTCTCTAATCTAAGAACCTTATTTGGATTTGACCAAAAAATCATGAAGAAAGAATGAACTTCAAAATGCCTAAGATTACCCTTTGAGTCTTTTTTGTGACCTTTCATGACATAAAACATTGCAATCAATTGAGAGATATGGTGAAACATTGTGATGTTCTCCTATTATGCCATGCACACCACATCATTTAGAAGTTCACCTTAACTTGAAGTGCTACTCCTAAGGCCACCACCTTAACTTGAAGTACTTTGCCTTCATCCTAATTGGAAGCATTGGTAACATCTCTATATTGCCTGATCTTATTTAACTCTTCTTCTTATGTGTGCAGTTGGCCTAGCGAGTTCACTAAGCAATATGTAAGATAGCAAATGGGTTCAAGAGATCAAGGGATTTTTATTTTCTTATGGAGTTAGAGAAAAATAAATATGTAAGGTTAAATTTGCTACTAAGTGTGGATCTTGTAGTGCCTTTGATAATGTCTCTTGGCATATGAAAACTCTAGGAACCTAGATTTTGTCATATCTACCCCCAATTACATTGGACCTATGCCTAGAGAATTCCATGATATATTCTTGCACAAACAAGATAAAAAACTTTTGGGGAAAAAAAAAGGCACGTTGCTATGGTATGGTGGCTATCCATTCAAATGTGCAAACATGACTTCGGCATGCATATCCATTTCATGAAGGACCAAATCTTCCACCTTCCATAACTCTCATCACAAGAAGTAAATAGAGTTTCCATGTCTAACTTACTAATCTCCTTTGCCACATCCTTCCACTCCAAGCTGATGGGCTCTACCCACTTGCTATTCATACTTGATATATCTTCTACTATAATAGCAACACATGTGTAGAAACATCATACATATTTGATTGAGTTTCATATGTACGCCAAGCCTAGGTGACTCTTTTTTTTTTTTTCGAAAAAACAGTGCTGATTATATTACTTCAAAAAACAAGATACATAAAAGTCAGTTTTGCAACTGACGGAGCTGCGTTCACAAATCGGACGCAGCCCTAAGTGGAAACAAAAAACTCTCTCTCACGGAGGGATCAAACGGGTGTGGATAAACAGCCAGAGAGGCGGTGAGTAGCGCCATTGAAGGCCCTGAGAAGTATGCTCGAAGAAGAGGCCCTGCGTGTCCCAATCTCGGAGGAAGCATCTCCGCTTCTCCCGGCCAGCCCGGGAATCCCCTTGGATCTAGTCCCATTGGCCTCTGAGCATGTGGATGATCTCGCACCAGATGTCGACCATGACCTAGGCAGTCGAAAGAGAGGTACCACCGAGGATCTGTGCACAGCACGAAGTCCAAATGTGCCATCCGACAATGCTGCTAATAATCTCCCAGACTGGCTGCCTCATCTGAGAACCTATGTCCACCTCTGCCAAGTGCTGCAGGATGCCCTCAAGTGACCCCCAAGTCCCCTGTGTGATAAGGAACATAGGGTCCTACGGACCTGCCTCGAACAACTAATGATAGCCAGGTGTGGTGCTGCACCAGTAGAATGCGCCCTAGGTGATCAAACCTAACTCCGGAGCAGCATGAGTAAGGATCCCGAAGGCCCACCTCCACACGTCCTGGGCACGAGTGCAGCTCCACAGGCAGTGCTTTGGTGACTCCTCGTCCTCATGACAAATCTGACAGAGTCCATCCTGACCAATCTGCCGCAACCAACTCCCCACTAGAAGACCCTTGTGTGCGAGTAGCCAAAGGAAGTAGGAAATCTTCCGCGGCCGCCAGCTCTCCTACAAGGCCTTCCAAAAGGCCTGCAAAAATAGCCTAGAAATACCCTGAGAATACCAACTGGGCCACTGGGTGGGCGGTCGATTCTGCATCCTCCCGAGAACTCTCCTGCCAAGTTTCGTATTGTAAGCAAAGAAAGGGGTCGGCCCCTGGCCTGCTGGCCTGCCACAACCTCTGGCCATCTCCACTCACCTGGGTCCCAATCAAGCTCTAACAGGGCCCGCCCCTCCCAAAGCCAGAGGCGCCATAACTGCAGCTGATCCTGCTCTATACTGGGATCGATCCACCAAACCTTCCCCACGAGGCCTACAACACGAACCCTCTGCCACGAGAGAAGGGGGTCGATGAGCACACCCTCTTTCCTGAGTCGACCATCCCCCAAAACCGCGAAAAAGGATACAGAGGTGTCGTCTGGTCGGCCTGCAACCATCAGTGGGATGCCACGGGGGGTGAACTGTCCAAGCCAACGGGCATCACCAGGCATGAGGATCTGAGTCTCGGGTGGAACCAACCAACCGATAGGAATCGCTCCATCTATCTCTGTGCGTCTCGCCTGAGCTCCACGGACACCTCTGGCTGTGGCTGCTAGAGCAACGGTCTCCAAATGTCTGTAAGTGTCCCTCCAAACTCGAAGGGATCGGGTTGGCCCTCGCATCCAGCTGTCCCACAAGATATGTGACCTCTCCCCCAGCTGAAGGCCCAAGGTATCTCTGACCTGATCATTCCAGATGAGCGGTTGGCGATCAATCTCCGCTTGACTGCTAGGAGGGGACTGGAGAAGACTGAGACGGAGTCGCCTCCAAACTGTGAGAAGCTTACGAATGAGCGGGGAGTGGGGGTGAGTAAGCAGTGCAGAGGTGAAGATCCACTGGAGGGATGGTAGCCACTCTCCACCTCGGTGCGGGACGCAAGAACGAATCCCCTGCTGAAGTAACATCTTCCACGTTTGCCCCCCCGGGGTCAAACCACGGATAACTAACTTGCCTAGCAGGGCCTGACTCTGTAGCTCCGGATCAATGACCCCCAAGCCACCCTCAGCCTGCGGAAGAATGACTGTCTGCCAGGCTACCCTGGCTCTAGTATCTCTGAGACCATCCCCCGCAGACCACAAGAAATTTCGGACCAACCTCCTAAGCTGTGCCACGCATGATCTCGAGAAGCACCAACAAGAGGCCACATACCAGGCCGTGGCCAGGAGAACCTGGTTGACTACAAGAGCACGACCTGCAAGAGAGAGCTTAGCAGTGCTCCAAAAAGCCAGCTTCCATCGTATGGAATCTAGTACCAGGAGAAACTGCTGAGCTGGCGTGATGTCCAGGCTGACCTGAAAGCCGAGATATCTAGTAGTCTGCCCCCGCGGGGTCCATCTGAAGCCCAAAAACCTCCCCCACTGTGAGCATGCCCCAGGGTTTGTGAGAAAACCAACTGATTTGTTCCAGTTGATTTTTGCACTGGCTGTCGAGTAGAAGACCTCTAAGGCCAGCCTCACCCTCTCCAGCATCATCTCATCATTCTGAACATACAGCGTTGTGTCATCTGCATACTCCGAGGCCAGGAGCTCCGTGTCCTCCCTGATGGGAAGGCGAATACCTCGGATCCCTGTCGACCTCGCCCGAAGATAGTATGTCATCGCCTCGGCGAAGAAGAGAAACAGGTAAGGAGCAAGGGGGCAACCCTGACGCACAGATCTCTCCAATCGAAATCGCTCTCCCATCCTACCGCCGATGATGACCTTGCTAGAAGCTATCCTCTATAACGCTGAGATACCCTGAATCCATCCTACTAGGAATCCAAGTCTCTCCAAAGTATCCTCCAGGAAGGACCAGTCCACTCGATCCTAGGCCTTCTCAAAGTCGAGAAGTAGGATGGCTAAGTGCGACCCGCCTAGGTGACTCTAGAGTCATGACTCTAATTCTTGACAAATGTCATCTTCAAACATTGGCTACTTCTTTTCTCTTTAGTGGCTTTTAGCCTCATGCTCTCTTTCCACCACTACTAGACCCTTCCTCCATTTGGTCACATTTGCCCATGCCCACATATGCTTTGGACTTGACTAGACTCGTGCTCTCCTTCCACCACTACTAGACCCTTCCTCCATTTGCCCAAACTTGCTCATGCCCACATATGCTTTGACTTTGACTAGTCTCATGCTTGTACTTGATTGCATAGGAAAATAAATTATGTTTGCACATGATAGAATTTTTAAAAGAATAAGTTATATGCCATTTGAAAACACCCTTTCATTAAAAGAATGAGTTATATGCCATTTGAAAACACCTTTTCATTAAAATAATCAACATTATATTCCCATGCACATCGTAAGACTTCTCATCACATCTTCCCATGATTGATCCCCCAATTTTTAGTCATGCATCATATATCATTTAACAAAGATCGTCCACAATCTTAATATAATTGCATACACATAACAATCTCTCATTATTGACTTTCAAGAGTTAATTTGGTGTAACAAGTCTAGAGCAAAATTGTTTCCAAATAAGGCATAGAAACTCGAGGGGGTCACTCACTATATGTAACCCTATCATGTGAGTTCAATAGAAGGATTTTTTTTATTTCTAAAATTTACAGAAATAAATATACATAAGGGACTATTTAAAATAGTTTTGGAAAAAATTTACAGATTTGTATAGAAAAGGGGTACATTTTATTAATGAAATTATTACAGATAAGGGACTTTAAATATAGGCCTTGAACGGACGTGATATAGAGGGTTTATACATAGTGACCCCCCCGAGCATAGAAAGAAGGTAATCCTTCCTACTTGGAATCTCTGTCGGGCCACCATGGGGATTAGAATTTACTAAGCCCTATAGCACATACTTGTATGTAATCCTTCCTACTTGGAATCTTTGTTGAGCCACCATGGGGATTACAATTTCACTAAGCCCTATAGCACGTAGTCGTATATATGGAATTTTTTGATTTGATCTATTAAACTCTTTAGTGCAAATAAAATGGACATTCTTCAAGATAGAATCCATGCTCATGGAAGGCCATTTAAGATAAAATTAGGGATCAAGATCATGGAATCCTTGTCCATATTTGAGATTTCCCTAGGCGTACATCAATTGATATGCAAGGTGCTTCAAATCTCTCATTTGTGATTGCACCATATTTTATTCAACCTAGGAGGCCATTTAATTTTTCATTAGAATACCCCCAAGTGAGATTTGTTAGTAGATTGCAACCATTGAACCCTTCTCCAAATTTTTATTTTTGAACCTTCAAGAATTATATGAGTTCAATCTAGCCTTTAAAAAAATCTAAAGTTTTTTTCAAGACGTAATGGTACTTACAAAAATAATCATGCCAAAAGACTACAAGATCAATGACTTTATAAAATTTTCTTAAATTCTACATGAGCTTCTACATGATAATTGTAAAACTAATTGCCTTGTGTTTTTTGACTTGAAATCAAAAGCTTGATGAAAATTTGATAATGGACCCTGCTCTCATGTTCTTTTCTCCAAGTTCTGATTATTTGAAAACCCCTCAAGGATACTGTTGTGTCTCTTTTTATTACCAAATTTATAGGCATAAAGAAAGAGTTGTCCCAATACCAATTTGGAATAACATAAAGAAAGGGTTGTCCCAAGGCCAATGTGGGATAACGTAAAAATATAAAACAATCAATGAAAGATATCAAAACTTGGGGAACACTAAAGAGAAATGGGGGTATGGGAGGCTAGTCACGGTGACGTGAACATTGGGGTGGGTGACCTTTTCCTTAACCTTTGTTTGTTGTGGATATAGGAGGCATGTGAAGGAGAGTAGGCATGGAGCACCTTCATAACTCTCTCTCTCTCTCATACACAAAAGGAGGTCGAATGCACTTGGTCAAGGAAAGCAAGCCAACATGCCCGCAATTACACACAAAGGACACTAAGTCGTGCACGCTGAAAAAGTAAATTGCTCTAGAGAAGCAAGCCAACATGGCACATGCCCTCAATTGTACACAAAGGACACAAGTCTTGAGGCTAATGGGATTTTTGATGTGTGGTGTTCCCAAGAGTCGGACACAAGGACACTCTAAGTCCTTGCTCTCATATTTGGGTGGAAATGGGTAGAAATGAAGATTAAAAACCGGGGGCGAAGACCGCGGTTTTTGATAAGGGAGTTTTAATCACCTTTATTAAGGCCCCGTGATCGACGGCTCACAAACTGCATGGGGTGGAATGCAAATTTCGACCGTTGGATCGTGCCACATGCGATCTTATTGTCAATTCCTTCAAACCATTTGGAATGAATTCCTGCCTGCTTGTTGATCTCCAGGTGCGCGAACCACCTTTGCAACAGGTTTTGCCTTTTACCCAATTAGAACATCTTCTTGCTCCCCACTGCCCAGCGCCCCACACTATTGCATTTCGCAGCGAAATAAAAGTCGCTTGATCAAATTATGATCGGTCAACTTTCTTTGTTTGCTTCCAGGAAGAGGACTTTTTGCATAGTATCCCAAGTTGCCTCTGATAAGATCTTGTTCTCTCTCTCAATCAGGAAATCAGGGTCAGTGGGCGCGCCCCTCCGCCCCCATTTGGCGTTCAGATCTGCCGACGATGATTGTTTCTGTGTCTCTATTGAACTCCGTGCACATCGGAAGATAATCTCACTGACGAGATCCATTGGAAGATTTGAGCTGCATCTTCTTTGAAGGAAGGAGAATGAGCTACGAGATTTAACTAGAAGGATAGCTTGGAACGGGAGAAAGATTCCAAAAACAGGTCCATCGATGCTTTATTTTAACCGTTCATCTCTCACGATTCTATGCGGCCTTACAATTCTGCTTCTTATCTTGCCCGTGATTTTACCGCCTCTTCCGCCTCCGCCTTTAATCCTTATGCTTTTACCAGTGGTCATATTGAGCCTGCTTATAGCCATTGCCATATGTCCGTCAGTATTGCATTGCCTTGTCTTTTAGGCCGCTTCATGTTATCCTGAGGAACGTCCCTATACATGTTTGGTTTCGAGGATAACCGTCTTTAAAATTTTGTACCGATCTGGTGCATCGTGAGCCGCTTCAGCAGCATCAGCAATAACCGTGCAGGTGCTGAATTCAAACACGTGCTACATTTAGCAGCAAAGCGTTTACATGTTGGGGACGGTGTGTATCGTTTGAGTTGACCTGGGCTTTTGACAATTAGTTCTCAAGATTCTATTTTGTACATCTCCGGCATGTACGCTTACCTTGGGAATATGAGTCTTGTTTCTAGAGAATTGAAAACAATTTCTCATAATCCATATAGAATTGAAACGTCTCATAATCCATATACATAATTCATCTTCTTGTATAGAAAATGATCCCCTATGTAGGAAATATTATAGAATAATTCATTTTTATATAGAAACTTTATAAGATGTGTAGATAATTTACTACATGTCAGAAAAGTGCTTTGGCATATTTGGGTCAAGTCTACCTTGCCTGATAATTTGTATTGTGGTGCAATTTTCAACCTTTGTTTGAACATTACAGATTCTCATGCATTAAAAGTCTAAAACACATTAAAATTCACACACTTTCATCCTTAGTTGAAGTTGGAATTAAACCTCTAAGACACACTACCCTTCAATTTATAAAAGCATGAATACAACTAATAAAAATCACATAACTCTACATGGATAGCAATGTTGATAAAAAGTAGATTTTCTTCAAAAATAATTATTGACTTTGAAATATTGATGACTAACATAATTTCCATTGCTTAAATAGAAGATTAGGATGATTTTTTATGGTCGACTCACTTCCAATAACCTTGAAAGGCATAAAAGGCTTAAAAGCTAAACCACTCAACGATAGCTAAGATTGCAAAATCTCACCAAGGGGAAACACTCGATGATAGCTAACAATGTAATGCTCACACCCTAGTGTGACTCTTAAATTTAGGGTTTCCATGGGATGGTGATGACCCATGCTTGACTTGTAGGATATAAGTTTAAAAATTTTGGAGGCTGGTGATGAACATGCTTGACTTGTAGGGTATAAGTTTTATAAATTTTCGAGGCTGGTATCCACATGACTTGGTGCTATAATGATGGGCTATTAGAAATCTACCATGCCTTTCATGGATCACGATTGGGCTATTTCTTTGGGAAAGAGGAAGTTGATGCAAGTTGTGTAAAAATTAGATGGACAAAGCATTCACCTACAAGCCTTCAAAAGTTTAGAACCTATATCGATTTTACCCTTCAAACCATGAGATTGGATTTGAAAGTTCTTAAAAGACCTCTCATGTGTGTTCATGATTTTTCTATGTATGCATTAATTTGACTTTTAATTGAAGCGTACTAATAGTATATTGCTATATTCTTGACAATTTAGTACATACACCATATCATGCTTTCACCCAAGGAATAAATTAAGGAGGGTTGCATTCAAGGATTATAGCGAGGAATAAGAGTGAGGTGCAAGCCACGCAAGGCGTGAACTCAAGATAAGAGAGTCATATGAAGAGGTTGATGTTTATCCTTGCATGTGAGGACAAAAGACTAGATATAAGGAGTAAACTAGAGAAGGCTTATTTTGCATGGCTTATAGGGAGTGAGGGAGTAATATGGAGAAAATAATGCTTATGCTTTCATGCTTAGGACTAACCTTAGTCATGTGAAACTAGAAAATTGAAATGTGAGAATCATGCAGTAAGCTAGAGAGGTAGAGGTGGAGGGAGAGGGAGACGTTGAGGCTTGCATGTAAGTGTTGAAGATTGAATGTCACTTCACGTTGCATGATGGCCATTGAGCTAGCACTTGAACTCGTGTGTTGTAATCAATTAAAGAAGTTGAATAATATGTAGTAATTAATGTTTGTGCATGATGGTGTGGCCCTGATATGGTGATAATATTATACAATAAGTAGTCAAGGCTCCATGGTTGAGATGGCAAGATCTCACTTGTGCCGATCCTTCCATTGGTATGGTCCCATGAATGCATTATTGAGCTACGTAAGCATTATTAGATATGCTCAATGCCCCACCCTCCTGGTAACCACCAGGTGCTCAAGTTGTAAGGCCCCCATATGAGGAGAAGTCATGTGTGACCTTGGGACACTGGATGGATCCTGACTTGCATATGTCAGGTGAGGTCTATCAATGAGACTATTGATGGTAGAAAGGTGATCTATGTGAGTTTAGCCTATGGGCTAGGCAGGGTAGGTAAGCTAGTTCCACAACGAGGCACATTGTCTTGATTATGTGAGAGCCCCTTGCTCTCGCTGGGGTTTGGGGTTCCAAGGCGAAGGTATATAGAATATTCCTTGAATATTCCATGGGCAACTAGTCGGTTCCACCGACTAGGTTGAGTGGTCGGCTCCACCGACTAGGTTGACTGGTCAGCTCCATCGACTACGTTGATTTGACTACTGCCCTCATGACTATAAAGAGGTGACCTTCCCAGTCCATTATATCAGATCAAATCTTCCAGCTAGTAGCTCTTCACCTAGTATTTGTCTAGATCGCCATCTAAGCTCCACTGTGGGAGCGCACGGGTGGACGGAGCCATCATCTGTACTACATTAGTATTAAAGGAAAATTTTGTTCGTCTCCAGTTTGCTGTGTACTCTCTATTCTTTGTTCAGTTTATGTTCCGTTGCACTATGTAATTTAACATGGTATCAGATCCCAAGTGGGTCTAAGGATCGAAGAGTAGAAGAGAGGTGAGGGCTTCAACAACATATGGAGTGATGGCATCAGGAAGCAGCTCGAGTTCAGTAGTTACGCAAATCTGGGGAGAACGATACCTCCTAATGCCAACCTTCTATGAGGTTGGAAATGCAGAAACGCAGATGCTCTCTGTGCTCTGGTTACAAGTACTACTGATAGTGTTTTGACCTTGATTCAGCATACATCTAAGGCATCTGTGGCCTGGAACATATTGAAGAGTCAGTATGAGACACGGAATCAGACAAGGATCGAAAACCTAGAGAATTAGCTCGCAACTGAGAAGTTTAATGAAGGAGAGATAGCAGAGGTGTTCATAACCCAAATCAAAAATCTACGTGACCAGATGGCTGGTGCTAAGATACAAAAGACTAGCGATGAGCTAGCTCGATGGTGTCTCTGGATATGTCCACCAAGGTTTGATGGACTGGTAACAGCGCTTAACACTCAGGTGAGACCCCGACCATTGACATTTGAGGAGTTATGTGCTTTCCTTATGGAGGAGGAATTGAGGCTTAAAGCTCGAGATGGAGGTGGCAATGGGGATGCTGCATTCTCTGCCACTGCGAAAGGCAAAGGTGGTTCCTCCACCAAAGGTGAGTCCTCTACTAGTGGTGACAAAAAGAAGAAGGCGGCAAGAAGAAGTTTTAGGGAGAGTGCTTCTACTACAAGAAGAAGGGCCATGTGATTGCAGATTTTTAGGTCAAGAAAGCAGATGAAAAGAATGGTACCCTGAAGAAGACAGATAAGGCAAAAGAGATAGCTTACACAGTAGAAGCAGAATTGGATCTATTTCAGGCCATTGAGGAAGAGTGTTCCTCAGTTCAAGAAGCTTCAACCATTGATTCATGGGTGTTGGATAGTGGTGGCTCTCGTCACATGACCTGCAAGAAGGGTCTATATTGTTCCATGTAGCCTCTATAGGAACCCATCACCATGACAGTTGGAAATAATGCAAAATGCCCTGTTGAGGGTACAAGTACGGTTCCATTTATCTCTATAAATGGAGATGTTAAGAAACTATCTAATGTGTTGTATGTTCCACAAATCAAGAGAAATTTGCTATCAGTTGCTTCCATAACTGACCTTGACCATGAGGTGAGGTTCAACAAGATAGCTCGGGGCGGTCACTCATCATATGTAACCCTATCACGTGAGTTCAACAAAAGGATATTTTTTATTTCTAAAATTTACAGAAATAAATATACATAAGGGACTATTTAAAATAGTTTTGGAAAAAATTTACAGATTTGTATAGAAAAGGGGTACATTTTATTAATGAAAAATTTACACAGATAAGGGATTTTAGAAATATGCCTTGAACGCACGTGGTATAGATGGTTTATACATAGTGACCCCCCCGAGCAAGATAGGAGCAAAAATTTTGGATAGTGCTGGCAATTTTATTGGCTCAAGAGTAAGGAGGAACAACCTGTATGAGCTAAGTGCTCTTACAGCCACCGCTGGAGTGGGCACAAGCAGACTTTGGCACAAAAGATTTGGCCACATCAGATTTGCAAAAGCAAGGTACGGTTGCTCACTTACCTACAGTAGTAGAAATCAGAGAACCATGTGAAGCTTGCATGATGGGCAAGTAATAGAGAAAGTCATTCCCACAAGAAAGCAAGAATAGAGCAAACACTCCTCTAGAGTTGGTGCATGTTGACTTGTACAGTAAGATGCCTACATAGGCCTTGGGGGGATCTTCCTATTTTTTATTGATCGTCGACAACTATAGTAGGAAGATGTGGGTGTACTTTCTTCACAAAAAGTCTCAAGCTTTTGGTAAATTGAAAGAATGGCCATAGCTTGTTGAAAATGAAACAGGGAGAAAAGTGAAGAAAATCAAATCGGATGGTGGTGGTGAGTTTGTTTCTACAGAGTTTGGAGATTTTTGCAAGAGCAAAGGGATCAAGCAACAAACGACGTCATCACATATGCCTCAACAAAATTCTATTATTGAACGCCAGATGAGCAGACCACTGTGGAGATGGGGAGGTGTATGTTGTGAAAGGTGATGGGTTGCCAAACCACTTTTGGGCTGAGGCTGTCAATATTGTGGTTTAGATCCTTAATCGCACAGCTATACAAAGGCACTCAAAGGTAAAACACCACATGAGGCTTACAGCGGTAAGAAGCCATCTATCTCCCACTTCAGAATGTTTGGGTATGAATGCTATGCGCATGTACCAGACAAAGAGAGAAAAAGTTTACAACCAAAAAGCACCAAATGTATCTTCTTAGGCTATTGTGATGAGAAGAAAGCCTATAAGTTGTATGACCGAGAGGCAAAGAAGATCATAGCGAGCCGCAATGTGGTGTTCAAGGAGCAGCCACAATATGTAGTGGAGGTAGAGAAGAGCTCTTCCACTTTATCATCAAGCAAAGAGGTAATTCACTATGGATCTATCCCAAGAGCTATAAAGGAGGAGGAAATATCACATGATGAAGGTATAGTACACCAACCTGTTGTTACACCATGGGAAAAGCCATTGTCATGATGGGTAAGGTAGCTCTATGACCATGATAACCAAATGCCTATGTCTGTTGAGCAGCATGCAGATGGACCAAGGTGGTCTCAGAGAATAGAGGAGCAAAGGAGGGTTTCTGCTCACATAGTCGATATGGCCTTGATGGCTGAGATTATTGCAGAAGTAAAGGAGCCTGCGAGTTTGGAGAAAGCACTTGCAGACCAAGATTGGAAAAATGCTATGCAAGTAGAATATGATAGCATAATGAAGAATGAAACTTGGGAGTTGGTAGATCGACCATCTAACAGAAGGGTTATTGGCACAAAGTGGGTTTCGAAGGTAAAGTACAAGGCCAATGGGACTTTGGAAAAGTACAAAGCTAGATTGGTTGCACAAGGATTTTCACAGGTTGAAGGGTTTGATTTTCAGGAATCTTTCGCTTTGACTACCAGAATGACCACTATTCGCATAGTACTATCGGTGGTTGCTCATAAAAAGTGGCTAGTTTATCAAATGGATGTTCATTCAGCATTCTTGAAGGGTGACCTCAAGGAGGAGGTGTACGTGGCTTAACCACTAGGGTTTGAGGCCCCCCATTCTGAGAACAAGGTATGCAAGTTGAAGAAGGCATTGTACAAGCTGAAACAGGCCCTAAGAGTATGGTACCAATGGATAGACAAATTCTTTCATAAACTAAACTACAAAAGATGTGCTTGAGATGCTAACTTGTATGTGTATAGGAAAGGTGGAAAATTTGCTATTATTGTTGTATATGTGGATGATCTCGTTATTACAAGTGACTATGAAGACATGATCCAATAGACTAGAAAGGCGTTGAGCAGAGGTGGACAGAACCATCATCAATATTACATCAATATTGAAGGAAAATTTTATTCGTCTCCAATTTGCTGTGTACTCTCTATTCTTTGTTCAGTTTCTATTCCATTGCACCATGTTATTTAACAAGCATGAGTCCCAACTAATAATATCAAAGATTCAAGTGATTCATACGAGATCGCCTACAAGGCCTCTAGTTGGAATTTTATGCATTATAAAAATGGGAAACAAGATAATCACATGAATCCCCTTACCTAAAATTTGATTACTATAGAACTGATACAATAGATGGTGCTACCTCCCAATCGTGCGCTCCTATGAAAAAAGCTTTGATGGCATGCTGGAAATAGTAGAAGACGGAGGATGGATGCTAAGGAATCAGGGTTGCTGTAGCCAGTGATGAAATGGGCTTCATGGGCTTGCTCTTATATAGCCACCAGTCATAGTCGCTTAGGCTCAATTGGGTGACCGACCCAGTCCACCTAAAATGGTCAGTCTCAAAATAGGCCACCGACCATACGATAGAACCGGTGCGCTAAACCGGTGCGCAAACCGTTTGGCCGAGAGCCATCCAAGATCATCTGAGGCTCCAAACGGGCCCCGCAACCCGAGAGTGGGCTGCCCCGAGCAATGCTCCATCTACCCTCAGTGTGGTCAGTCAAGGGATGCCTTCCCGCACTTGCATGTAGCCTAGTTGGCGGTGTGCTAACTCTATTTGAAGCCGTCCAGCCATCAGGCCACACATGGCCCCCATCTGGTGTCCAAACCAAGACCTATCGGATAACTGAGCTACTCAAATGCCTTCTCCTCATATGGGGGGCTTACAAGTAGAGTTAGCTGGTTCCCACATAGTTACATGAGAGTGGAGCATTGATATCTAACACCCCCCCTCAATGTCCACCCGCAAGTGAACTTACTTTTTTGGCCCAATGCCAAGTCGATGAAGATGCCTCTCTAGCAAGTCTCTTCCAAGAGCCTTCGTGAAGATGTCCGCAGCATTCTCTGTAGTCAGACAGTACACCAAGTCGACCTCTCCATCCATGATGAGCTCGCGTACAAAGTGATATTGAATCTCAATGTGTTTTGTGCGAGCATGGAACACCGGGTTCTTTGCAATCGCCATGCAACTCTGATTGTCACATGATAACTACATAGGCTCATTCTGCACTGCACCCATGTCCCCCAAAATCCTCCTCAACCACACTGCCTCTCAAGAAGCAAAGCATGCAGATTTGTACTCAGCCTCGGTAGAAGAAAGAGCAACTGTGGGTTGCTTCTTGGTGACCCATGACACAACTCCAGATCCAAGTGAGAAACAGTACCCTGTCATTGATCTCCTGCTGTCCACGTCTCCTGCCCAATCCGAGTCATAGAATCCGATCAAGATATTTCCCTTGGTATAGGTGATGCCATAATCAAGTGTGCCTTTGATGTATTTCAGCACCCGCATCCCTACCCTCCAATGGTTCTCTTGGGGCTTATTGGAAAACCTGCTTACTACACCAGTCGCAAAACTGATGTCCGGCCGTGTGTTGCACAGGTAAATCAAACTACCCACAAGCCTTCTGTACTTCGCTTCATCCACCAGTGGTGATGAATCCTCATTTGAGAGCTTCACGTCAACCTCCATAGAGGTACCAACCATCTTGCACTTAGCCATGCCAAATGCCTTCAGTATCTCTCCAGCATACTTCAGCTGTGAAATGAAGATCTGTTTCGGCTCCTACCAAACTTCAATCCCCAAACAAAAATGCATCAGTCCGAGGTCTGTCATTTCAAACTCTCTTCCTAGCAAATGCTTCGTCTGCGAGATCTTCTCTTCATGGTTCCCTGTTATAACAAGGTCGTCCACATAAAGGACCACGATCATACACCTGCCTCCTTCTCTGAAGATATACAAATTTGCATCAGATGGGCTCCTTCTGAACCCGTTTTGCAGAAAGTAGGCATCAATTCACTGGTACCACGCTCGTGGGGCCTCAACCCGTAAAGTGCCTTCTTCAGTTTGCAGACTTTACCTTCTGAATCGGGGATCTCAAAACCTAGTGGTTGTTCCACGTATACCTCCTCCTAGAGATCTTCATTTAAAAAGGTGGATTTCACATCCATCTGAAACACGGGCCAACTTCCCTGGGCAACTAAAGCCAAAACACTGCGAATTGTGGTTAGTCGAGTTGTGGGAGCAAAAGTATCTTGATAATCAAAACCATGTACCTGTGCAAATCCTTTTGCCACGAGCCAAGCCTTGTACTTATCCAACATGCCGTCGGACTTGTACTTGGTCTTGTACACCCACTTGGTTCCGATTACCTTGTGTTTTGGTGGTCGATCCACAAGATCCCAAGTGTTATTCTTCATTATGGATCCATACTCTGACTGCATAGCCTCCATCCACCTATCATCGCCCTGTACCTCTTCAAGACACTTGGGTTCATCAGCACGGATCACTTCTGTCATCAAAGCATAGTTGACCAAGTGTTCCTGTGCCCTTCTTTGCTCCTCTAATCTCTTGGACCGGCGGTGTTTGGATGTCTCCTCCTCAATGGCTGGAGGTTCTCTGCCATCCAAAAGCTACTTTACCCACTTCAAGAATGGCCGTTGCTATTGTGGTTCTGCAAGCTCTTCTTCATCTTCTGTGTCTTGAATCCTCCCAAGCACCGTTGGGGGAGTTCGGTCTGCTACTGGTGGCGGTACTGGATGGATATCCTGAAACTGGTTGTCTGGGAAGGAAGCATCCTCCTCCAATTAATGCGGCTGTTCTGAGAAGACCACATCGCAACTTACAATTACCTTCTTGGTAACTGGGTTATAGAGACAGTAACCCTTCGCCTCTTCATTGTAGCCCAAGAAAATACACTTCCGGCTCTTCGATTCCCATTTGGTCCTGGTAGCATCAGGGACATGCACAAAACAGTCACATCCAAAAACTCTGAAATATGCAGCTGAAGGTTTCTTACCAGAAAAGGCTTGCAGTGGAATCATCCCGTTCACAGCCTTCGTGTAGCTACGATTCAGGATGTAAACTGCAGTGTTACATGCTTCAGCCCAGAAAGTCTATTTCCCTTTCATCATACTCCGGGCCATTTCGCAAATGATGCGCATCTTGCGTTCTGCAACTCCATTTTGCTGTGATGTATGTGTTCGTAGATGTTGTTGCGCCGTGTACCTTTACCAACAACCTTCCCTTGAAGATCTAAGATCTGTGCACCATTCTTATCGAATTGAACTTTGAGGTCCCGATCCGTGATCGCAGAAATGGACAAGAAGTTCCTCTTGATATCTGGCACATAAAGAACATCAGACAACTGTTTTACAACTCCATCTGACTTGAGAGCAATCATGGCACATAAAGAACATCAGACAACTGTTTTACAACTCCATCTGACTTGAGAGCAATCGTACCTTTTCCTTTTGCTAGACATTTTGCATCATTGTCGATTGCTACCAGGATGTCATTCCCTACCGGCTATAGAGAGGTATACCAATCCTTCCAACTGGTCATGTGGTGCGATGCATCACTGTCAATGATCCATGGTTCATTTGCAGGTACATGAACTGCCTCCATGCAAATCCCCTCAATTGCGATGAATAGCTCTACTAGTACTGCCTGCGTGCTGTTGCTGGACTCTTTCTTTACTCCATTCTTCTCATCTGCAATCTTCTATCGGCACTCATTCTGCTTGTGCCTTGCCTTGTTGCAATAGAAGCACTTGATCTTCTTCTTTCTCTTTTTATCATCAGAAGAAGATGGGTTACCAGAGTCCTTACCCTTACCTTTCTTTGATCCAGTTCAGAAAGCCAAATCTTCTCCAGTCCTCATCTTTTGACGCATCTCCTCCTCTAGAAGCATCGCACTGAAATCCTCAAAGTTGAGGGGCGGCTTTTTGTTCTGCGTATTCAGCGCTGTAACAAGACCGTCATACTTTGGTGGGAGACAGATTCTTCACCCTGGTGATGAACTTCTGTGCCACTTCAGACTCAAACAACTTCTCGTTTGTGAGTTGAGTCTCCAGATTTTGAATCTGCGTATGATTCGTGGTCTCGTATTGATTTTTCAAGACCATCCATACCTCCTCCGCTGTGGTGACATGTTGAATTAACGCCATGACGGAGTCACTAACACTGCAGACAATATAACACAGTGCATCTGCATTTCTTCTTATCCACGTGAGAATCTCATCCGCAGTTGGTACTATCTGTTTTCCTGCATTGGTTGGATCCGCAACCGGCCTTGCGTCCACCACCCCAATAGCAGTGTCCCAAAGCTCGTATGCGCTTAGGATGGTCTTTATCTTAAACTTCCAGAGTGGATAGTTAGAGCCGTCCAACTTTTCGCTTTCGCCGAACGGTGGGATTCATAGTCTTGCGGGCTGGGCCATCTCTCACAATCTGCTCGCAAACAGAAAACACACTACCAAATCTTCTTGCTAGAGTCCAGGCTCTGATACCATATAAGAAAATAATACAACGTCTATGCTCAACAGATAACAGGATCTCGTACGCAAGAGAGAAAACAAGATAGTATGGAGAATCAAAAATTTGATTACTGTAGAACTGATACAATAGATGGCGCTACCTCCCAACCGTGCGCTCTTGTGAAAGAAGCTTCGATGGCATGCTAGAAACAGTAGAAGACGGAGGATAGATGCTAAGGAATCAAGGTTGCTATAGCCAGTGATGAAATGGGCTTCACGAGCTTGCTCTTATATAGCCACCAGTCATAGTCAGTTAGGCTCAATTGGGTGACCGACCCAGTCCACCCAAAATGGTCGACTGGGGGTCGGTCCCGAAATAGACCACCGACCATATGATAGAACCGGTGCACAAACCGTTCGGCCCAGAGCCACATCCGGGATCATCTGAGGCTCCAAACAGGCCCTGCAACCCGTGAGTGGGCTGCCTCGGGAAATGCTCCATCTACCCTCAGTGTGGTCAGTCAAGGGATGCCTTCCCGCACTTGCATGTAGCCTAGTTGGCGGTGTGCCAACTCTATCTGAAGCCGTCTAGCCATCAGGCCACACATGGCCCCCATCTGGTGTCCAAACCAGGACTTACCGGATAATTGAGCTACTCAAATGCCTTCTCCTCATATGGGGGGGCTTACAAGTAGAGTTAGCTGGTTCCCGTGTAGTTACACGAGAGTGGAGCATTGATATCTAACAGTGACCTCACCTATGATGTCAAAAGATAAGGCTTTAGCCTACAAAAGCATGAACTTGGTGAAGCATCTATCAATTAATATCTGCATTGAGTTCTTGCAATGTCTTCTTGTATCTCTTGGTTCGAGCTCTCTCTCTCTCTGTCTACAATATGGCAGTCACCTTCAATCCACCATAATTGCATGCAGCAATCCCTACATGTCAGCTTCTTCAAATTTCTCAACATCTTCCAAAAGATGATTGCTCAACATCTTCTACTCCTGTCTAATTATCATAACTACATCACTAGGTGATGAAAAGGAGTGGATATCTCCTAATTGTGTAGGTGCCACACATAAAATATCCTTCTTGGGTGCCCATGACAATACTCTCTTGATAAGAATTGTCTTCATTGCCTCCAACTCAGTTGTTGTATCCCAATAATAAGCTAGAGGTTTGTGACTCTTAAATCTAGAACGTGCATCATGAAAGGAGATAGGGGGAATGAAAAAGTGTCATGGACACCCTCAATTGAATGCTCACTGGCTTCCGATGCAAAAGTGTCATGGAAACCCTCACTTGCATGCTCACTGGCTCCCTATTACTCTACTAGGCTAGAGGTAACCTCTTGTTATATACTGTCCTTGTGACATACTCAGTGCTTGTGAAGTAATTTTTCTAGATCTTAGAGTAATCGGCATCTTGTGAGGGAGGGTGGGATGATGCAAACTATGATGAGAGGGAGGGTGGGATGGAGGATAAGGGGGTGTGAGGGGAGGAATTAGTGCGAGTGAGAGGAAGGATAGGAGGATGAAAGCACAATGTGGAGTTGAGGGAGAGAAGGATGGGAGGGCAAGGAGAGGAGGGGAGGAAGGGATGAAGGGGAGAAGAGGACAAGGATGAGGAGGTAAGGAATGGGAGGATGAAGAGGAGGTGGTGAATGGGAGGAGGAAGGAGGGGAGCCAAGTGAGAGGAAGATGAATATGAGTATGTGAGGGAGGGGATGGGAGGCAAGTGAGGGGAGGTAGGGGAGGATGAGGGGATGATGGGAGGATGAGAAGGAGGTGAGGGAGGGTAGGATGGAAGGAGGAGGAGAAGAAGATGAGGAACAGAAGGAGATGAGGAAGGGAAGAATGGAAGGAGAAGGTGAGGGATGGGAAGATGGAAGGGAGCTAAGGGAAGGAGGACGTGAGGGCCAAAAAAGTGGTCCAAAAATAAGGAAGGCCAAACATTGTTTAAAAATTTCCACACAAAGAAGCCATGTGGCTTTTTGGCCACTAAGAGGCCACAAATTTTCTTTTGTCGAGTGATTTTTTTTTAAAAAGGCACATGGCCTTTCTACCATCGAAATGCCATATGGCATTTTGATCATTGAAATGCCACGTGGTGATTCCTAAACATGTCATACTCACCCCCTTTTTCAGATGTCACCTTGTTTAACATCCACATGTAAACCCATCCTACATGTTACCTTGTCTGAGGTCAACATGGCAACTCATCCCCAACTAATTGTCCTTTGAAACATGTCAAGTTGTCCCTCATCCACATGTCATCCCAAGAGAAAAAAGAACTATGGCAAGTACCACACTATCATATTGGATGCAAAAGTTCCACATGCCACTGGCCTTTCGAGCCAAAATTCCATAAGGCATTTCCATCATCAAAAAGGCCACGTAGGTTTTTTTGGGGTGGAATTTCATATTCAAAATGCATTTTGAATAACAAAATGTTTGAATACCAAATGTTTGATCCACTTGTCATTGATGTTTGAATACCAAATCATTTACAAAACAAATCAAACATATGTCCTTAGTAAGAGATACTTTATACAGCAACTCAATCTTTGAGTCACTAGCTTCCAAATGTTACATAGAGAGTTTGCATGCCATGATGTCATTCACATATTTTAGAAAGTCCCTTTATGACCACTAATATGTATGTAGTAGTATAAGCACTAGGAAGTATAATGAGTATCCCATCGAGTCTCCACTTGGAATTATATATATATATACATGCATGCATACATACATACATACATACATGTATGCATGCATGCATCCATGTATGTGTGTGTGTGTGTGTGCACGCGTGTGTGTGCATATGCCATGATGTAATCCAAACCAATCATTCCTTTACACAAGACCACATGTTTTTGTAGGGAAACAAAAATATATATGTCCCAAACCAGCCAGCTATCGTAAGATATAAACTTATCTTCATGCCATGTCAACATGCACATCCACAGTGCCATGTGGCAACCTTATCCTACCACATCAAAATAGTGCAACATCACTACACCTTATCCAGCCTTGTCATCATATTGCATAATCATCAACACATCATCATTACCATGTCAGCACATTGACTCAATACCATGTCATCCTTGCCATAGTGCTTTTCTTAATGATTACATGGACGAGGAAGTCTACATGCAGGAAATAGTAGGGTATGTTGAACCAGGGAAAGAGCATCATGTTTACCATCTCAAGAAAAGTCTCTATGGATTAAAGTAAGCACCTAGAAGTTGATACATCAAAATCAACAAGTATTTTGATAATCTAGGATACATTGAGCCTAATGCAGATCATACACTTTACTGCAAAGTTTAAGGGGAAGAAATTACTATTGCACTTCTATATGTAGATGATCTGATTGTGACAAAAAGCTCTCATATCTTCATCAAGAAGTTGAAACAAGACTTATTTGTAGAGTTTGATATGAAAAATCTTGTACTTATGTACTATTGTCTTGGTATGAATTTTGGAGAGATTCATACAGCACATTTATGTGCCAACATAAATATGTGGATAGTCTCCCAAAGAAGATTCATATGGTAGATTGCAAGATTGTAGCCATCCCCATGGACTAGAGTTTGAAACTTACCAAAGATCCAGAAGAGGCTGTAGGTCAATGACAAGTACTATCTGCAACTCATTAGATCTCTTATATATCTGAGTATCATGAGGCCAGATACTTGTTATGCAGTAAGTTCTCTCGCACAGTTTACAAAAAATACAAAACAGTCTCATTGGAATGTAGCCAAGAGAGTCTTGAGATATGTCAAAGGTACAAGACAATTTGAAATAAAACATAGAGGAACTCATCCAAGGTTGCATGAATATTGTGATAGGTGACTATGCAAGAGATCATAAGACCAGGAAATCTACATAAGGATATGCAATTTTCCTTGGTCAAGGTGCTATATCATCGTTGTAAAACAAGCAAACAGTTGTTTCTTTGTCTTCAACTGAAGCAGTATATGGGGCACTCATGAGTCACAATAGGTGCACATTGTGGGGCTCTATGGCTCAGAATACTATTGTCAAAAATAGATTACTTTGATTAGTCATAGTGCAACAATGTGACAGCTAAGAGGATGTTGCAAATATCTTTACCAAACCACTTAGTAAAGAGATTTTTGAGAAACACCGACAAGCTCTTATTTTGGCATAGAGGAAAGATATTCCCATTAAAGGGGTGTGATAGAATGTAATGTTCAGTCCTTCTTCCATTTCCCATAATCATCATCTTAAGGAAAGGCCTAATTCATGATGTTGATCTTGAAGGAAGGTGTTGAGGATTTATCTCAATATCATATGTGCATAGCACTAACACAAAAGAGTGCTAAAAGGCACAAGGGTTGGAAACCCTAACCCTACCCCTAAAGGGGTTTGTATAAATTCACTATTTTTAACTAAATCTACTATACATTTAGTCATTTGTAGTGTGCTCTCTAACTATGTTATCTCTCCTCATTTCCACTCTTCTCCTCTGTCTCTCCATATTTGTTCATGGGTAAGTTTGTCGCCTCACTTTGTTATGTAGTGCTGCTTGACTTGTTGCCTATTGCCACCTACACACTAGGAATTCTCCATACAATGTTGATGGGTTACTTCTCACTTTCCTAACTTGTCCTTCAACACTTTGTCCTTTGGTCTACAAGCTTTCCCTTGGCCGAGTTGGAATCCTCAAAACGTCAGTCCTAGGGATCAAGAAAATATTAGACTTTATGACTCACTTGGTACAATAATCTCTTTTTTTTGCTATTGGATAGTTGCAATTATTTTGTACTCCACATTGTTTTATCTATCTTTGGCATTTTTCTTCGACTTTTAAAGCGTCTTAGATGTTTTCAACACATTTTTGCCATTATCGTATTTAGCTTTGACCTTTTACATCAAGATATTCCATCAAAATATTTGCGAAGAACCCCTTCATGTTGTAATGTGGACTATATTTTACAAAATATTTTGTTTTACAGGGAGTATTCCAAACAAAATGGATTGAGCATAAGTTCCATAGATGTCTCAGCTTTCAGCCCATTCTTACGTCAATAAATGCTCACAAATTAGTATTTCTTCTATCCACATTCAACAACCTTCCAAGTGAAGCATCTCAGAGTTTTTATGGGTAGATACTTTGAACAGAAGATGAGACAATGTCCAGCATGGTGCCATTCACCTTCTAATGATAGTGATGATATTGCAATCATGACTTTAGATGAAATCAGTATCCGAAAAGAGCAACAACTTCATTCTTTTTATGCAAAAGGGTGTACCAGTATACAATTCCAATTCAAAGTTCATAGATCTTAAGAAAATGGAAACCCCTTGTACTATCGCAAATGGAACAAATTCATCACATACTTGCATAAATCAGAACCCACCTTTTGATCATGTAGATTCGTGCGTAAGTCCTCAGGATGAGACCCTTGCAGTAACATCAGTACACTCTGATTTTTGTAGTAATGTACAACCATCATATGCTTGATTTTTTGTAATAATGTACATTCTAATTTTTTGTAGTAAAGTATAGATATCATATGCTTGCATAGATCACACTCCACCTTGTAATCATGCATATTTGCAGGTAAGCTCCAACATGAGGCCCTTCCATTTTAGGTATTTATGCCATAGTGCATTGATTATTGATTAAGATTTTACCACCAATTGTGATCAACAAATCAGTCCTAAGCATGAGGATATTTCAGCATCAGTTTAGTCCTGTCATAGTGCAATTGATATTATTGATTTTTGCTATCAAGAAAATTGGGAAACGATAGTATTCCGGCATGCATCCATGCTTGTCTTGCATAATCGACTTGATGCAATGTTGTGGAGGATCCAAGACTACTAGTTGGTTTAGATAGCATTTCTTTGTCATCTCAACATTCAGCAACTTACATGCTTCTCGTGCATTTTCTTTTGTAATCAAGGCTATTAGGCCTTCTTACAATCGACTGCTCCCTCATGAGCTTATGACAAATTCAATTGCATATGATGCCCATAGATGTTTAGGAACTCCCATTGTGGACTACCTACCTTTAGCTCATGTTACTTGAACATTTAGGATATTCAGGCTATTAGGCCTTCCCCATGGAACCTGCCCACAAGCTGCTACTATCATGGCTCTTTAGGTTTATGGAACATGAGCAAAGAGCAAAGTCACTTATTTGCAAGTACCATACTTGCTTCTCTAGCCTTTGCTACTATGTAGCCCGTGGATTCCTCGTTGATAGTAACTATGCACAGTCATAAATACTAAAAGTAATAAAAACTCCAACAACTACAATAACAAAGCTTATTTTGGTTTTGCATATGTCTTATGTAGTGTTGTCACTTATCTTGGTTTGGTGACACTCTTGTTTGTCACAACATTCTAGATTGCATCTTCATAGCTACCTCGATCAACTTCACACCCGACTTCTTCTGTAGATCAACCTCATAGTGGATCCACATTGACTCATGACATGTTCATCTTTGGCTCCTCCATCCGCAGAATTAGGAAGTTGGTATGGTGCAATAGATTTGTATATTTGAAAAGTCAAAGAAAGATTGGAGAAGGTGGGAGAGAGGGAGAAGGGAGGAGTGCACACTAGATGTTTCTTCCTAGATTTTGCATTTTCTTTTGGCACTTCCTCTTCATCTAAGTATCTTGATTTTTGACATCTAATTCATCAATGCTCTAATTCTTAATTATTGTGAGTGATCAAAGACAACATATTGTTTTTATTTTAGAAGATAATACGACAATTCCATCGTAGTCTTCTTCATATGTTTACAACCCACTTTGTATCTCTTTACGATGCCATCTTTATTGTAGTTAATTTTGTAAATCCTTTTGTAATTGATTGCTTTTTGCTCCCATCTTGATTGCTTTCTTGTTTTCAAGTAGCTCCATAAAGTCTCTTGCTCCTCTTTTTTTGGGTAAAGTTGATGATTTTTAATTTATTGCTTTATCTCACTCCATTACCATGTGCATCTTCAAGCTGTAATTGGCTTTTCAATTGCTGTGAGTTATCTCTAATGAAAATTTGATGATATACTTTCAAAATTTCTCATATAATAACCTAGATGATGCTCTTCAATCTTTGGTAGTTGTTCTTCAATTTTCTTCTTAGTCTTTTGTTTGTTGTTTGTTAACTTATTTTTTATTCCTTTTTTACTATTCTTCACGTAACTCAAATATAAAGGGTATACTATAGAGTTTAAAGTGTCTGACCTTTAGCAAGCTACTATTGACTAAATATTGTAGCTCTGGATTTGTTATGTGTTTGGGCATATTAGCTTCTTTATACCATTTCTTCTACAAATTTGAAGAGCTCATAAGATATGTATAGGATTCTCCAAGTTCTCTGGCCTTAATTACAAGCTTAACCCATGCAATTGTTGTCCTCAAATGTTACAACCATGCAATTGCCGTTTGTTGTTTGTCCTTAGGTGTCTAATTTATTGCTTCCAATCAAGGCCAACAACCCATGTAACAATTTTCCATAGGTATAGACTATACTTTCTCTTGTTTACTTTATTCACTTCACTTTCTCATCTTTGAAGGCCACAAATCCATGTGGTGATTTTCCAGGTATAGATTGCACAACTCCTCACTTAAATCAACTACCCAAGTAATCGTTTTCCTAAGGTCTTGAATTTACTTTTCTAATCGTTAGACCCCACCTCCCTGCCATCTTCAATTTGATTTTCAAGCACCATGATTACTTGTATTTATTCAAATAAGATTAAGTGCAACCATGTTTAGTTGTATTTATTCACATGAGATTTAAGGCATAGCTTTGCCATAAGACTCCAACCATGATTCCTTGTATTATTCACACAAGATCAAGGTATAGATTTGCCATAAAATCACCGTGCTTATCTTCATCTTCCCAACAGCCGCTCTTCAATTTGATCTCTAGTTAACCATGTTTTGTTGTGTGTTTACATTAAGGTCATTCTGTAAATTTACCATGGACTTTTGATTATTCTGAAATTTATGCTGCAGCATGAGAAGGTAGTTGTGACGAGAACACTCATCCGAAATCTCTCCTTATTCTGTTTCCTTTGTTGATTAACTCTGCAAGAGTTTTGCCACGTTTCTCACACTTGAGCTGGCTTTCCATCCAATGGATGCTGGGATTTTTATGAATAACAATGAATACTCAGTAACTTGTAGTCTTCTGTTTAAATTTTGCAATTTACTTCCAACTCTGGTTATATGATCTCACCTTTTTTTGCCATAACTGTCTTGCATTGTTCCATCCTATGAATGCTGGTCAGCATTTTACATTGTGCATAGGATACTCCAACTCCAAACCTATGATTACATAGTTTCAGAGGTTAGATTCCACTCTAATTAAAATACATTCAATGTTTCTCGTTTCACTGCTCAATGCATACAGATCAACTCAATCATAACGAGCTGGAAGTACACCTACGACCATCTTTCAGAGAACTTAGCATCACTACTACAATAACTTTCTTAAGGAAGCAAGCTGCTGTGCACTAGAAAGAATTGGCATCAACCAGCAGCCACAACCCGGACAGAAATCTATGGACACGCTAGGAGACTGCCTGGGTTTAAATCTACAAACACAGTGGAAAACCTGGTTTTCTTCTAAAACTTGACCTCATAGACGACACACAATCTTTACTTCCTAATACTTTAATCAATACCCTCAAACTATTCCTTATTTATGTCATTACTACACAAAAGTACATGCATTGACTAGCCCCAACATATTTGTGTTTGATAAAGCACTAATCTAATAACCCATATCATATTTTGGGTGTCACAACATGCACACCTAAATATGCCAGATCATTTTCAGGGGGTGATCTGGGTTCAGCACCATAGCTTTCAATTGGGTCCCCTTCCTGATGTGTTTGAGAGCAAGCCTGGTTATTTCAAAAGGTGAAACTGCACACACGAATAGAATTTACCCACATTTAACTCAACTGTTTGCAAATGTCCAGTACCTGTGCTGCTCTTCCTGCATATATGTATCATTTGCAATCACAAAGTCCAATAATGGCGTCTCATTATCAGTAGCTTCCAATATATATAACAATAATCCATGAAAGACATCAGTCTGAGAGAGAGTGAAAGACGACAAAGGAGCTGCAGTATAGTGACCCCCAACTGCGCTTATATCCCAAGGATGCCAGACTGCATGGCTCCCAGCTTACAGATGGAACAGTCTTCACAAATGTCATTCTTCATAAGCAAACCAAACAAACACAAAACAGAACAAGATTACTGCATAAATATATGTAGAGGTGAGTTTTCATGTTCCTCACATTCATAATTCAATTCATCTCGCTGTGACCACTAATGCTGAAGCTACTCTTTCACATCTGATTCTGACTTGGACCAACCCATGTTGGCAGCCAAGTCTTCCACAGGAACTTTAACCACATCTTGGCGAATGCCAAGATCAACCGCATATCTGCTAAGACAATAAGCTCCAGCGCCGACCACCAAACTTGCTGGAGCCAAAAGAACAGCCGCCACCGGCACTCCAAACAGCATCGAAACTGCTTGTCCACTTCTTCCTGGTGCGTTTTCATCCAGAACAAGCAATCCAGTTTTACAGTACATTGCAAAATCCTCACAGTTATTACGAAAAATATTATAACCTCCAAAGCCATTTTCAAAGAGATAAAATGCACGATGGAGGACTTCCTCGGTCGGATCTGATAGTGCAAGTGAGCAAGTTCCACCCCGGGCTTTGGCTAAGAAAGTGGCTGTATCTACTCCATACTCAAATTTATAAAGAGGTCTTCCACTGAGGAAACAGTTTAGACAGGAGAGCACCACTCCATTGCTGTTCTGTCTGTGCCGCCTACATTCAACACAAACTCGGGACAACTGGGGTGGTGCCCAGCTTCCAAGAAACTGGTCCAAGAAAGTGCCCGTCCCAAACTCTTGACCTGGCCCGCGAGTAAAATGAATAACTTTGTTATGGCCAATGTAAATGCCTGTCATATCATAATAATGAATAAGAACTAAACGTGGTATGAAGGTCCTCAAAAACCAATAGCCAAGTAAGAAATTAGAAAAATATCAACAAGTAAAGCTTCTTCTAAACGCTTTCATTGGATCTCTCTCTCTCTCTTTCTATCTCTCTCTCTCTCTCTCTCTCTCTCTCTCTCACACACACACACACATTGAAGACGGTGGATCTGAGGACCAAAGTAAGAGACACGGCAGGCTTGCCGATGGGTTTAAGCATAGATCTGACTAGGAGACCTTCCCTCCATGCTCACCAGATTAGAGGCACAGCCAGTGGGAGTGACAGTGGCACTTGTTCATCGCAAGGCCATAGCTAGGAGACCATTTCACAGAGCCCTCCAATAAGATTCGTGCAATATCTCTAGTAATACCAGTAGCAGGTAGTTGGACTGTCGCCTTTCTCCTTGCACTCGCATTTCACAGGACAGTAATCATGGTAGAAATGGTATCGTTACTCCTGAAATATCAATCATCAATTATCGAGTCTAGGATGAATCCTAATCTTTACCTTACGACACATACTGACTTTATGCCACTGCAACCTCAAACATCGCCAACCCCCTCTTCTCTGCCAACCTCCAGATGATGATCATAGTAATGCCTTTCTCCATGAGATCAGAGATTTCTCTTGGCGTATTGGGTGTCGATGCCCACTTAGAGGCTCCACCCTTTCCGCTCATTGTATCAAGCTCGCTCTCTCTCTCTCTCTCTCACACACACACACACACACACTTTTTTTTTTGTAAAACCACAGCTTAAATTATCAAAGACTATGTAATATAGAAGGTGAACTCCGTGATGGAGTCAACCTTTGAAAGTCAAAAGCAGTGGAAAAAAACATCCAAGACCAAAATATCCAGATCTCCCTGTTGAATACAATCATAGAGTGGCTGACGAAGGGATCCTCGAAAGAAATAAAATGGATCAAAGGAACCAGAGCCAAATGATAGATGAGTCCTCTGCAACCAAATGCTCCATAATGACCAGAAACGGACCCAGGCGAGGAACAAGGCAAACGAGCAAAGTCGGGGAGGGGTGCAACCAAAGATCCAATAGAAGCGGCCAAAAACCACCGAAGGAAATCGGAGCCGAAGACTACGAAATCCGATGAATAAGATCCCTGGAGGTGGAGCACGACCATAATAAATGTGGGATGGTCTCCAATGAAGAAGCACAGCGCTGACATCGAGAAGAAGCAATGCCGCGACGAGCCAAAGTAGTGCCCACCGGTAGAGCTCCAACCAAACAACGCCAGAGGAAAAGGCGTTGTTTGAGCAGCAAAGAACTTTTCCAAAGAGATTCGAGAGTTCGTTGCCACCAAATCAAAGGCTTTGAAAGATGCCAGAGTCGATTACCATGATCATGAATCCATGGCACCGAACAGAGCCCATGATAGACCCTGTGAGAAGTAAGGTCCTGTAGAGAGATAGGAGGTCCAGAAGGGGAGCGCAGAAGGAGACACCAATCCTGTAGCCGATGAAGAGGCTGCAAAGGAGGGGCCGGCAAAAAAGGGGCAAGCATGAGACCAATAGCATGCCAGAGAGCGTGATGATGTAAACGGAGAGCATAAGTTTGGCAAGCGACAGGAAAGGAAAGGAAATAACCCTGCTGGTCGACCACATCTCCCACAAAACGAATACCTGTCTTAATTAGATTATAAGCCTTGATGGGATACCGCAAGGCTAAGGGAGGAGAAAAAACTGCACTCCAATGTAGACTTTCAAGGCGAAAGGAATTCCCCTGTGGAGAAGGCTGACCTGTCCAAGAAGCAGTGGAAAGTACAGTTTTCCAATTGCGAATGAGCGCCGTAGCACATGGAGCACCTGGAATGCTACCAGAGAAGTGGCCTAAAACTGCTTCCCAATGATTTGTAATCCAATGTCCGTAAACATGCGATCGCATAGTAGTACGCATGGTAGCGAGCATAATAGTCCAAGGCTGATCCTGCATAAAGAAAGTGGAGAGGAGGGTAGCCTTTCGCGCTAAGAGATGCAGATGAATATTCAAAATGTTAAGCCCCCCATGCGACTTGGGCGAACAAACCAAGTGCATTTTGAGTAAGCGCAGGGCTTTACAATGGTTCTTTGTTTTCCAAAGTATCTCCATGGCATAGGACATGAATGTGGAAGTATCCTTCTTGGACCACGGAAGAAGTGGCAAATAAAACTGCACATATGACATCAAGATAGATTGGACAATGCGCAGACGGACATGTAGAGGCCAAGTAGGCAACTTCCAATAATGTAGCTTCCTTTGCATACGAGAGAATAACCACTGCATATGCTGCTTGGGAGATAGAAACCAGCCAATAGGATAACCAAGGTGGCGAATGAGAGCATGTGAATCTAAAATCTCTCCTGGCCAAAACAATGCATGCCAATCGGAAGCAGTGAGGGGAAGCAATTTAGACTTTCTGAAATTAATAAACAGCCCCGCTGCCAAGCCAAAATCAGCCAATGTGTCCATTAGTATTTGAACATCAGAAGGAGTATTTTGGAGCATAAAGAAGGAATCATCCGCATAGGCTTGGGCAAGAAAGGGCTTGCTGCCCGGAATGTGCAAACCATGTAAGGAATCAGCTTCCAAAAGGTGATCCAAACGAAGAAGCAATGGATGCGTAGCCACCGCATAAAGAAGTGCACTGAGAGGACAACCCTGGCGGACCGATCTTCCCAAATGCCAAATAGAAGAAAGGTGTTTGCCCAAAAGACATTGGGCTGTTGCATCCGCATAGAGCCAATAAATAACATGAACAATTTTGGGGCCAACCCGAGGTGGCTCAGAGTTTGTGAAATATAATCCCATTGGATAGTATCGAAGGCCTTGGCTACGTCCACCTGCATAATCAATACATCCTGCTTGGAGTATTTGGCATACTCAATACCAAGCATGGCATTGGCTATATTGTTCATAATCTGCCTGCGTGGAATGAAACCATACTGTCTGGGATGTAATCCAGCATCCAAAACCGTTTTAAGTCTATGGACTAGCATCTTGGAAATAAGCTTGTAGATGACAAGCATAAGGGTAATTGGTCTCTAGTCTGTCAAATATTCACATAAAGGCTTCTTTGGTATCAGCTTAAAAAGACCATGCTTCCAAGAAGTAGGGAGAGATTGATGTTCCCAAGCCACATTGATAATTTGTAGAAGGGTATCCTTAAGCTCATCCCAAAAGGTATGAAAAAACTCAGCAGTGAGTCCATTCCAACCAGGTGCACGAGATTTACCCACCTTATGAAGAGCATCAGTAAGATCATCCTGCAGAAAAGGAGCATCCAAGGATAAGGCCTGCTGCGGCGAGACAATAGGGCGAATCATATCCAAAAAACACTTGCGAGCCTGCATAATATTCTGGGAAGGAGGAGGTGGGGATCCGAAGAGCTGCTGGAAATGGTGAACACAAATATCCTGTGACTGAGAGGAGGTCTGGGTCCACACACCATTGGGGGTTTTAAGACGATGGATAGACTGATTTTTCCTGGAAGCATGCAAATTCTTGTAAAATAGTTTAGAAGAACAGCCCTTGTCCAATAAGGGTTTGATCCTGGCTCTAGTTTGCCACTTATGTAATTGCCTGCGGTCATTGAGAGCAAGTATATGTTTGGCATGGCATAGATCCTGTTCCTGAGAATAAGATAACACATTATCCTGACTAAAATCAGCAAGAGAGTTGATACACTGCTTTGCCCAAGCCACCTGGCATCTAAGAACAGCCATATAACCTCGACCATAATCCTCTATCACCCCTTGAAGGCGAGTCACTAGTGCATGCCAGGCAAAATCAATGTCCACCTCTGCATGCCCACGAAATGGAACCAGCGCAGCCCGTATCATATTCTGAAATTCAGCGTGCTTTAAATATGCATTATTGATAAGCAAAGGCCTCCGATTAGCGGGAGGCATGTCATCAATTGGCTGGCCACAGGAAAGGGTGAGCCACAAGGGGGAATGATCAGACAAAAGCAGAGAGTGATCAATCCACATATGGCATGTAAAATCAGCATACTGCTGAGCATGAAACATATACCATCGATCCAAGCGAGCCCAATAATCAGTGAAGGCATTATGGTGAAAAGTATAGCCCGAATGGAGGGGATGCAGTGAAAGCCATACATCCTGAGCATTAACAGAATCCATAAAGGAGTGCCACTGTCTATGCTCAGAAGCAAGCATATGTGAATGATGAGTGGAGCTATCCGAAGGGGATGGAGAGTTATTAAAGTCTCCACAAAGAAAAGCATGCGGATTCCAGTCAAAGTGCTGTAATTGTTCCCAAATACGGGCCCGGGAGGCAGAAACCTGAGGAGCATAAACAGATGCAATATCATAGGCATCTTGTCCCACCAAACATTGAATGACTAACCAGTTCCCATGGGGATCATTAAATTTCAGAAACGGCTGCAATTCATGGCGGACAATGGCACACAGGCCCGAAGACTGCATGTTACCCGCATAGAAAATATCATAGCCTGCAAAGTAATCCCTCCGTCCAACAAACCGGTGCTGATTATGCTCTTGGAGGAACACAATGTCTGGATGAGAAGTATGTACATAATGCCAAAACAACCTCCATTTATTAGCATTACAAAGACCCTGTACATTGTAGGTAAAACACCGAAGGAAGTACTCATAAAGAATATATACAGTGTATGATATGTACTCCATGAAACAAGGAGTGTCAGGCATCCACCATCGTATCTGGGTCAAGCTGACCCATGGCAGTAAACACCTGGGGGGAGACAGTATCATCATAGATGGGGATGCCCGTCTTAACAACGGAGACCCAATTGCCAAGAGAATGACCGAAAGTGGAAGAAGAAGAAGCTTGCCCAGGGGAAGGTGCGGAGGCATCCCAATTTCGAGACTGTAAGGGCCTTGGTTGTAGAGAGAGAGTTTTCCTTGGCACTTTCGAGCCATCAGACTTTGCAATGTCAACCTGCTTAGCCTTACCTTTGTCTTTGCCTTTTGGCCCTGTGGTTGCCTGGCTTCCTGTATGCTGGGTAGGTTTGACTGTGTCAGCTGGAGGAGGGGTAGCACGAGGGGGAGCAACAGTATGAGCATCCTGAGGAATGGCAGCAGGAGGAGGTGGATGTAGAAGGGAAGGGCATTCTGATTGTAAATGGCCAAACTTGTGGCAATCGAAACATGCCCCAGCAAAAGTGCCCCATTTCAAAGCAAAAAACTTTTGGCCCAAATTGAGGCCCTCCACTTCTACTGCAATAGAAAGCGGAGTGGGCAAATCTGTATCCCAAAGGATGCAAAAGCGATTCTTATTGCCTGTAGGACGGGGTGGGCAAATGACTTGTCCCAAAGTGCTGGCCAGGCCAGGCAATTCAGCTCGCATATAAGTTCACCACTTCAACCCATACAGGGCAACGATGCTGGATAAGACTCTGATAGTCTTTATTTGGAGACCAAGGCATTGCATGCACCATTTGCCTGCCAAAATGCAATGGAGACATCTCCAAGATCTTCTGCTTATAATTAGCTTCGGACAAGTGAACTTCATAGAAGCCCCTGGATGCCAAGTAAACCCCTTCCACAAAACCGCCTCCCAACATGGAATTGATCCATTGACCCACATCCATGGCATAAGGCACCTTACCTGGAAAGGAAATGATAACGGCAGATTGAGAAAGTTTCCGCAGAGGAGAAACCAAGGCATGCAACATATCAAAAACATAGTGAGCATCCTCCATGGAACAATCAGCCAGGTGGGTTGAATCCATATTGATGTGCTTCTGGTCCGGAGCACAATCACGACGAGCGTAAGCCTTGAGGATAGGGCTATCAGACATGGAGAAAAGCTGGAAATGCAGAGAACTGAAAGGGGAGGAGAAACCAACAAATATACAGAGGAAAAGGTAAAAGGTAGGAAAGATTGGAAAAAAGCGGGATAAACATAGTCGGAAGCAACAAAGACGGGCTGAATAGAGGCGACGGGAGAGGTGGCTGAAGAGACTAAGGAAAAAGCGGGAGCAGAAAGCAAATGAGGTGCAGGCTGATAGCAGAGAAAGCAAGCGGGGCACGCTGGGAGGAGCAGGCCGGGCAAGGCAGGCAGGGCGAACAGGTCGCGGGTCTCTCTACACCTCTCACACACACAAACACACACACACACACACACACACACACACACACCTCTCTCACACACACACACACACACAGAGACACACACACACACACACACTTATTTGTACGGCCGCAATGTACAGCACACCCTTTTGGTGCCCAGATCTATCGGTCCCAAGTGGAGAGACTAGAGGTTTTGATTCTTGCACGGATGATGCAGTAAGTCATCGAACCCACACCATATCCTACTAGCAGAGTCTTCAGATGGTCACTTACAGCCATCATAGACTTAGGGATTTTGGCACCACGACATCACGACAAAGTAGGCTACCTTGAATGGTTCTGACCTCATGTATGGCATTGGCGTCAAAGGGAGACTATAAGAGTTGGTACACTCAGACATGCACATGGTTCGCAGGCCCGGGACTCCATTGAGAACCTCAACTAGGCAGTTCCAAGTGTCCTCTCGCCAATTACACATTGAGACAGCCTGCCTCTCTTACTTGTTTCATACCAAAAATCCCGAGCCATCAATGCTCAACATGAGAAATCTGTGTCTCTATCACAAAGCAATATATCAAACGATCCCTTGCTTCATCCCTCAAGCTCCAATCATATACACATTAAAAGCATCGCATATCGTAAAGCATTAGCATTCGGAGAATTTCGGACTCCAAAATGGGTCATTTGGAAACAATGGTGCTAACCGCTTCATGAAAAGCCCTCCAATTGGGAGGCTTGCGCATTTGCCTACTCAATTTTCTGATCTCACAAATGAAAGCAACAAAGATGTGAATATCTAGACAATAAGCCTTCCATATAGCCAATAGACCAATTTTGAGAGTAATAAAGAGGACGCCATATGACATCTCCAAGCCCACCCTACAACCATTGAATTTCTACAAGCCCCAATGTCTACATCAATCAAACTGACCCTCCGTCACACGATTGATCAACTGCCACCCACCATCATGACCTCACATGGTGCCGACATGGCTAATGACTAGGGGTGCAATTCGACATGGTTCACATGCCCTTAGGTCAAAGGAAGACCTACACATATCTATATGAATTCAAGAACATGCCAAAACCCATCCTCTAAAAACAACACAAACTGTGCAGCTTTAATGATAAGTTGTCACACACAACATCGACAACCATAAACTCATCACGCATGCCAAGTTTACTAGCTATAGGACGACCTCATTGACAAACATTTGCTTTACACACATCTACACAAGCATTCATTTATCTTGTACTCAGTTTGTATTAGAACTCTAGATGTGTAAGGAAAAACTCAACCGTGATGAAGGCTAGCATTAAAAATGGATCATTGCAATCTAATGGTGCCTTTCCATGTGTGCACCATGGATTCAAATTCCCATGTTGATGCATTGCCCGATGGAAAATGGATGCATTTCACCATTCAAAATTATTGAAGTTTGAATAATGCTACTCGACCCTCATAATGGACCAAGAAACTCCCTCTTGTCAAGTTTTGTTCGAGCTCCCCAGAATGAGAATCGGAGATTGTGTACACACACACACACGCGCGAGCGCGCACACACGCACACGCACACGCACAGGCACGCACGCACGCACAGAGATGTGTGTGTCCGTGCCTGTGCCTGTGCCTGTGCCTGTGCCTGTGCCTGTGTCTGTGTCTACACACACACACACCCCTTCAAAAGACTAGAATATATCCAACCTTTTTTATAGAACCAACAAAAGAACAAAGGAATGAAGTGCTGGAGTTTAGAAGATCACCTCCCCGTCTGTGCCTCCACCATGAGGAGAGCATGAGGGAGGTGCGCCATATAGGTCTCAGAGATGCCACGGGGGCAGAGCTGAGAAGAAAGTCAGGGCTGTCACATGGGTAGCATACAGGCTGCCATGTAGGCAGCATAAGGAACATGACCAGCTGTCATTGAAGGGCTGGAAAAGCCCTGACCAATGGGGGCAGAAGGGCCCTTTCATGAGACAATACATGTGACCAGGACCAACAGCAACGGCTGCACAGACAAGAGCAGGATGGAGCTAAAGAACAGGTCAGGGACTGGAGCTGGGAAGCCACGCAGTAATCATACGCACCTGGAAGAGACTATTTAGAGCTGCAGAAGCTGGTTGGGGTGCGCCAGGAGGTCAGAGACATGCAGAACCAAAGGGGCTGGAGGAGATCTGGCACACTTCAGTATTGTGCAGCAAGGAAGGAATCAAGGGAGTCTTGTGCCTCACCATTGGGCTGCCTTCACAGCAGCAAGGAGGTCAAGGGTCAACAGGGCAAACAATGCCTTACGCTAAGCTGTCCAATAGAGTAGCAAGAAGGTGTGGTGCAGAGTACCATCATGAGGCCCACACAAGCTCTACGCCGGCTGTGTTTTGAACTTTTTTAACAAAAAGGGAGTTTGTATGCGGCTTTAGACAAATTATGACTAAATGAGAAAGGTTAAAAATCAAAGGCAAAGCTATCAATACCCAAGCATAAGCTGCCATTTGGGTTTCCAAAGACTCAGGAATCACTTGGGTGAACCCATTACTTATAAGCTTTGAATTAAGTAAAATGCATGCATCCACTTCAGGGAGTATGGTGGAGTAGCATATTAAAAAGACACATTGCATTTCAGTAATTTTCAAATGTAAGTAGCTATGTATACATGAAACCTTCCTTGTTGATCATTTGTGTACTTGCTCCTCCCTGAATCCCTTGCAAACATTTCTTTGGTATCAAGCCAATCTTCCTTCTATGCTTGGAGCACAACACGAATTTCCAAACAATACAAAATTCCAAGAAAAAATAAGATCTTTGTAAATGTGTTCACGTATTATGTGCAGATATAAGCTTTGCACCAAAAACACAAAATTGAAGGAGGGGCATGAATCATATATGTGTTCATATGCCTGACCTCCATTATTGATTCCTTAATTGAGGAAATGTATCTTTCAGCTACGCTTCTCTCTCATGCCAAGGTTTTCGCAGGCTTAAATTTGACTCTATAGCTCTATAGAAAATATGATGAGAGGTCTTTGACATTGGGGATGCACTATATGGATCTGTACTTACCTTGTAAGAAAAATCTCCACTTTGTTCCATTTCTCTTTGGGATAGGCATTGTCTGTAGCACGGAGAAAGCCTAACTCTCTCTCTTTACTCACAAATAACAGAATTGAGATGAAATATGCACTCAAACGCAAGTGGAACTGTGGAGTGAGTGTGAGACTTGGGGGCAGGAATATAGCGGGCCTCCAAAAAGGGAAATAATACATGCCCAATAGGGCTCAATACAACTGAAAGAATAGATACTATAAGGCACGATAGGCGCAGAAGTCCGGTAGACTCTTCATGCCCTTCTCAGGTTCCATCAGCCCGGTTGAGTTTGGTAAAGCAGCAGACAGGGACTGCCCCATATCAGCCCCTCAGTTCCAGCTCTACAGTGAGGGTTATTCCCTCTCTACAGTATTCTCTTTTTCCTTTTGGAGTGATCCTCGCCTGAGGAACTGTTGCTGGCTGAAGGCTAGAAGCTCTGAAGGTGGATGAAATGAAGAGCCAAGGGGCTGCCCTTATATAGGCCCCCTTGGGCCCTAACTAACCAACCAGGGACAGATCCCTGTCCCGACCAGCACCGACTGCAAGGTTGGCTCCAGCCAACCACCAACTGCCACGTGGTACTCCGCCCAATGGCATGCTGACGTAGCATTGACGTGGCACCTGCACACCTGCTGATGTGGCTGCCTTGCACCTATGATGACATGGCTGGTTGTGTGGTTGCCTGCTGATGTGGCAATCCACATAGCAGTCGGATGCCCGTGACACCCCCTTCTGTTGAAACTCCAATTAGGGAATGAAGAAGGCCTCCCAATATGCTGAAAGGAGGTAGCTGACTGTGATATACCTGGCTCATGAATCTTGATCTAAGAGAATTGAATCTCAATCTCCTCCGCTAACTTCTAGTAAGGATATTTGCTGGCGGGGTGATGACCTAGGAAGATGCTCAATGCGATGCTCCTCCAGTCGTATTGGTGATAGGGAGGGAGGGAGACTCGACATGAGGAAAACATCCGTAGTAATCCTTCCAGCTGAGGGGCCTAACTCAAGCCCTCGAAACTGCTGAAATCAAAGGTCGAGGCGGAATATCCCTAAGCCACGAGATGAACGTTGACCCATGGCCTGAGACCTTGATATCCAAGCCCTGGTTCTGCCACCATCGTGTCCTCAAGATGATATCCACTATCTGAACTCTCCTTTTCCTTGTCTCCTAATGAGAATGTCGGCCCCATTATTCGTTCTTCCAAGCGATGCGCTCTCTAAGCTCCCTGGCTTCTCAGCCTCGCGCTCTCTAAGCTCCTTTCCTTCTTGACCCTCCCACTGTCTGAGCTCCTTGGCTTGTTGAGCCTCAGAAATGTGCTCTCGTTTTGCCTCCCGAGCTGCTCTCTCGCGCTCTTTGGCAACCTGCTCACGATCATCCCGCTACTCCTGGAGCTGAAGCATGCATGAAAAAGGCTCTCTGACTTTTGTTGCTGCACCTGCATCATGGCTACAATGGCGGAAATTGTCACTGGGGCCTCTGTGGCCAGGGGTGATTCTGTGGTGGTGGGCTTGGGAAGCAGATCCTGCCTCCCCACCAGTATTGGACTTGTCACTAGTACTCATGGTGTCCTTTCTGGATCTTGTCTATACTATAAAACTGTGGTTGTCCCTAACTGAACCTTCCCTATCTTAGGAACGAAAATCTGAAGCTCTACAAAATGTAGCAAGGAGAAAGCCTAACTCACACTCTCTCTCTACTCACAAATAACACAAGTGAGATGAAATGTGTACTTAAAACACAAGTGGAACTGTGGAGTGAGTGTCAGACTCTGAGGGAGAAAAATAAGGACCTCTGAAGAGGGAAACAATAAATGAATATATATCTGCCCAATGGGGCTCTAAGTACTCTATGGAGGGAATAACCCTCACCGCAAAAGGAAAAAGAGAATACTGTATAGAGGGAATACCCCTCACTGTAGAGCTGCAACTAAGGGACTGCCCTGGGGCAGTCCCTGTCTACAGACCGAACCGTGCGTGATGGAACCTGGAAACGCTACTGGCTGAAGGCTAGAAGCTCTCAAGATGGATGAAATGAAGGGCCAAGGGACTGCCCTTATATAGGCCCCCTTACTGCTGGCGTGGCACGCTGATGTAGCACTGATGTGGCTGCCCTGACGTAGCTGCCTGCTGTGTTGGCCTGCTGATGTAGCAGTCCACGTGGCGGCTGAGGATAACCGTGAGACGACTCAAATTCAACAAGATGAATTGCAATTCATAGGGCCTACCCGGAGGGGTGAGCCTGAGACTAGAGAAAGCGAAGAGCGAGGGTGGTAGAGGGGGGGATCGAAAATGAGTGGTAATAGAGAAAGGGATGGGAACCGGTGCTGCCACTAATTTCGCCTGAAAATCCTCCCAAAAAGCCGCCTTTTTGGCCTCCAAGGGTAGGAATCAGTTACGATTCAACTTTTTCCAAAGAGAAATTCGGCGGCTTGTATAGCATAATAAACTAGGCAGATCGGACATCTAATTGCTTAATGAGGACGACTGGATCTTCCGATGCTTCTTGAGAAAGCAGACTCAGGTGCTTTGTACGTGCTTATTCGCTCCTGTGGTCTCGCAAATTTGACCGTGTGAATATGGCCAGACAACTCAGAAAAGGAAAGGCAAGCAGCAAAACAAGTCTTTCTTCGAAAACGTGGAACTCATAACCAGAAACAAGGAAACGCCAGACAAGCCGAGCAATCGGACGTCGCAAAGGAAATCTTCGAGGAGCTAACCGTGATGAGCGTAGCTGTAATATGCACGCCAAGAGTAGATGTGATCGCCAGCGTGAAGGTCTTGAGGTTCGACTTTGTTAGAGAGGAGACCCATGGTCTATGTTGATTGTTGAGCTCTGTGGATCAGAAAATAGCTTCAAGGTGAGACAGGAAAGAAAAAATCGTGAAACTGGCGGGCGACATAGGTAAGGTTCATCGCCGTTTATCAGAAGGTCCGATCAACGACCCACCAACGGCAACAAAACTAGACATGGACTAGAATCGACATGACGGATGAATGAGATGTACACTCGGATCCGGATCGGGTAACAGGAGCAAACAAATTCATGATGACGCACAAAATGTAACATCATACCGAGAATTGAAACAGATTAAGGGAATCGTGACGACCTGAAACGGCACACTGCTGACGGGTCAAAGGCAATGATGAAGAACACACTCACGAGTCACTCGCAACAAGGACTCCACCATGTCGTTGTTGGAGTCACTTGTCGGAATCTCCCCCTCTCTCTGCATCTTGAGTTCAAGTAGCTCACGATTCTATCTTGGTCACCCCCCTATGGGAGCGCTATTGGCACTTTCAATTTCAGGAACCATCGCCCACTCACAAAACAAGAATTCCCAAGGGACATTACCACACCATCTTAGGGAGTTTACACACCAAAGTCTCACCCGCCCAAGCTGGCTCTTGGCGGGGCGCGCACACCACCATGGTGCATCTTGGGCATGTGGCAACAGGTTGTGGTTTCAAGCCCCACCACCTCAAAGTGCATTTACAGCACCAAGAGAAGGGCATTCCCTTCTTTCGTTACACGGTCAGTAATGCCAGGAAATTCCAGCTCAGCTGTAGGGATTGGAGGCCCACCAGAGCTCCTCATTGGGAGAATTTTCAGATTTCTGCAGACTTGCAGAAAAATTTTTGGCAGAGGCTTTGGAAATCCCACCAGGATAGAAAAATCACTCTCTTCTTTTGGCTTTCTATTCATGGTGGGATAGCGGTGAACCATTGGAGATCCATGTTCGGTGCCTGACCCTACTTGCCCTCGTTGCCTTTCTGCTTCGAAGACAGTACAGCACTGCCTTTGGGATTGCAGACACGCGAGAATCATATAAGGGGATTGCAAGACTTTTCAGCACTTTTGTTTGCCTCCCCTTCTATATGACCTGGGGATCAGTGGCTTGGCTCACTCTTTCAGGGCCCCAGGTTTTCTTTGAGAGACATGACTCGTCTTGGGCTCTTCACATCCGACGACACCTTGTGGAGTCGTGCTCTTTAGAGGATGTTCCGGCCACTCTCTTTAGGGCTGCTCATTCCTCAGTTGACTCTCCATGGGAGGTTTTAGCTAGCATTGCAGTATGGCACATTTGGAGAGCCAGATGCATTGAGGCTATGGAGGGTTCTCAGGTTCACCCTTCTCAGACCTTGGCCAGTACTTGGACAGATTACTTGGACAGATACGATACACACTCTGATGGCCATATGGGCGACCATGCAGGGATCCTCTCGAGCAACCTCCTCCAGAAGAGTTACTTTTCTCAGGGATTGGAGAGACTCTCCCTTCCTTGCTGAGACTTCTACAGGGTTGAGTTGGCATTTTCAGCCTCAGCTTAGCATGTTGTATTTCCACACAGAGCTTGCTCTAGCGAGTTTCTTTCTTACTTAATAGAAGTCTCTTTTTTGCACACAAAAAAAAAAGTGCATTTACAAGGAGGTCTTAGTTGCCCAAGTTTGTGCAAGCTGCATGATTTTAGGGGCCAATTGGGCCTTCCCACATGGCAAAACGCCCTTGCATTTTTGGCTTGCGAGTGGGCAAGTGGCAATGTGTAAAGAGCCTTATTAAACGCGCGAGAGTGTGTCCTTTTCCTTTCATTATTACATAATGCCTTCCCCATAAATGACTACCCTTAAGGCCTTGTCACAACCCCACCCCCACTACTCCACATTTGAGTTGTGGGCGCCCTTCCCAACTTCCCCACATTTGAGTTGTGGGCACCCCTGAAAACACGATGACAATTTCACCAGGCCTACCAAAGAGGTGACAACCTCACTCTTAGATTATGACAACCCTTAAGGCCCCTCTCACATTACCCTTATATCATAGCATTTATTTAAGAATCTTGCACAATTCCCAAGCCTGCCAAAGCCCTGACAACCCCCTCACCTTGACATTACAACAATCCTTAAAGCGTTACCCTTTCTATCATGGCATTCTTTTAAGGCCCTTGCACAATTCTCATAATTCGAGAACCCAATGCAAATGCTAAGGCTTTGCCTTTGGCATGCCAAAAAAGGTGCTCTTAGTACAAATGTGATTTTTAAATATGCATTGGAACCATACATGTAATTTTTAAAAGTCCATATTGTCACTACCATTGAGCATCTTGACATTTCCATAAAGTTTGGGTAACAAGACTATGTGTGTGTGTGTGTGTGTGTGTGTGTGTGTGTGTGTGTGTGTGTGTGTGTGTGTGTGTGTGTGTGTGTGTGAGAGAGAGAGAGAGAGAGAGAGAGAGAGGATTTGGAAAAGCATATCTAAAGCAATCAACCAAGATAAGAATGAAAATACACTCCACTTTACTAAAAAGAGAAAATGGAGACTTTGATATCATGTATGTCACACACACTCGTGTGTGTGTGTGTGTGTGTGTTGAAGGGGTGTTTTTTGTCGAGGGGGGAGGGGGGGGGGGGGGGGCAAATGATTTTGATATTCTAAAAGAAACAACTAAAAGAGAAAAGATATTCAACATTGAAGAACACAAAGAAAATCCCACTAAGTTACTTTCCAAGTCTCTTCTAAAGCACTGCGAAGTGTCAATCTCAGTATGCTATTTGCGCAATCTTAAACATGATACACCATCCATAAGCCAAATGATTTATTTAAAAAGCATGTGTCCATTTGCATTTGTGTTTACAAGTATGTTGTTTGTGAAATTCACTTGATCACCATTGTCAGAATATCTATTATAAAAATAAAAAAATCACTTATCCTTATATTTATTTCAACTCAGTACACACAATGAATCTTTGAAGACAATTAAACACATCCATGATTGAAGCATTATTGTACTAGTGAGAAACATTAATAGAGGAAAATAAACACGGGCTCCACCAAGACTCAATGTTTTTTTTTCAAAAAGAAGAAATAAAGGATGATGTTATATATGAGATCCACTTCCCCTTGCAAATATAATGGTTACACTTTTGATTTAAAAGAAATTATGAGGAGTTGGAGGCAAATTGTTATAAATCTAGGTCTAGGAAATAAATTAAATATGGCATCGTTGCCTCCAATAGTACATGAATAGTATTCTTGGATTCATCATACCATGGAAGTTGGTGTGGCCGTTTGACATGCATGTCCATTGTGTCCAACCATTTCAATCTCTAGTTACTCTCTCATGATGAAGTACATACATCCCAAAAAAACTTATATGTGTTAGTTGTAAAAACATATAGAAAAGAGTAGATGTAAATTGAAACAATATATATGAACATGTAGTTATAAATATGAATATGAATATAAATATAAAGATACATACATTAGCGGAGGTTTGAGGTTTCAACTCAAAAGGTATCCCTTATAATTTGAGAAGATTACTTAGAGAAAGCAGCATTTGCATACATGAGAATATGAACTATATGGCAAGGTTCTCCCCTTTTTAAGGCCTTTTCAAGTACACTTTGAAAGCCCTTCAATGTTGCCGTATCGAATCACATAAGGCATCTTCAGCCAATTAAGTGCCAACATATGGGTAGGGATAATTTTTATGTCTCTAGATTTGCATTTAGTTTTTTCACACTTTTTTTCACTTGCTCTCTTGGCTGTGTAGTCGGGCGGTGACTCACGTGTTGTGGGGGATCTTGGAAGAATGCCGTCGAAGCCTCTACTCCCAGAGCAACTCCTTGTGGGAGCTTCGTACGCTTGTGTCACCCAAGTGTCCACCGGATTGTGTGCAAGTGATTCCACGAGAGAGAAGGGTGAGAGGGGAAAGAGAAGAAGGGGAAGGGGAGAAGGGAATGGGGATGAGAGAAGAGAGGGAATGGGGATAGTGGCAATCACAAGGTAACTATCAAGAGGAAGCAAGAAGACTCAATGCAAGAGAATGTAAAGAAAGAGAGAGCTGCTATTTCGCAGAGGCATATAGGTGGGGTTGATATTCTAGACCTGCACAACAGTACGTTCTCCAAAATGTTTCTTGCTTTAAAAAAAGGGATCCTCCACTATGGTTGGAGGCCTGCATCTGTGTGGGTGCGGGGGACTTGATTGTAATCAGGCAGGTGTAGCCACCCCTTGTTTGTTGCTTATTTTCTTACTGCCACTTCCGGAAGCTACATTGGATCAGCTCCATGAGCACCCGAACTTCCATGATATCTTTGCGAGTGAGGTGAAAATTTTGAAGTTTTCCCTTCCACCTATTAACGTCGGCAACATCCTCGACCATGCGGAAAGAAGTCATCATACCATGTGTCATGGTTGGGAGTTGTCTCTTGTGGGCTGCTGGTCTGCTTCCTCATCTAAGGAATCCTACAACACTATTGTCCACGCCATAAAATTGTATACAATGGGGTGGTAAAAGAGTGTTAGGATATCCATATCATCATCTAAGATGATATCTTTGTGGAAATAGTCCATGGCGACGATTAGAGGATGGGCTTGTCTAGTGGTGCGGCGAAAAACCTCTTTGAGGTCATGCAGGGTGAGTGCATTATCAAAAAGGATGTTGTGTGGGAGGACGGTGGCATAGATGGTGTGCAAAAAGTAGTGGAAGGTGTCATCAAGCCTCCATCAAGCATGGATGAAGTGAAGCAAAGTGTGGAGGCATTGGATGATGCCTTGAGCAGCCTTGCATGGAGGTTACTTGGTTTTGGTTGTGGAGGAGTTGAAGCTCGTGTTGCATGCAGATCCATTTGTAGAATAATAATCTATTATTGGCGTTGTTAGATCATTGCATGTAGCTATTTAATGAGTTGGGCCTGCTACTCCTGGACACAGGTGTGCTATTCTTGATCCACGGTAGCTTGCTGCTGTAATGCCTCATAGTCTGCTATCTGGAGGGTGTCGCTGTTGCAAAAGAGTTCCGTGGCCAAGGCCTCTTGCATCTGTTGTAGCTCCTACTCCAACTTCCTACTGCTTTCTACAGCTTGTAATTTGCTAGCCTCCCTGACCAAACGGTCTGCCTTCTCTTTTTGTAGTGCTGCCTCTATGTGTTGGAGCTTAGTATTGGCTTGGACAGCTACAAGATTCTATCAGATTGAAAATTCTTGTCTCCTTTGCAAGATGTTTCATGCAACTATTGTCAAGGCCGTTAATGAGTCCATGAAGGCCAGCTCCTTCTGCCCAGCTTGATTGTCTTATAACAGTAATTTGTCGTACCTCGGGGCAGAAGCATAGCCACAGGAGGCACAAAACTCCATGACTTGCTAATATACATTGGGGCAAGGATCAGGGACTCTAGAGAGGCTGCTATCTTGGGAATTGGACTGGCTATTGCAGCTATGGTGGGGAGTTGGGCTCCTACGGCTCCTGGGTCATACTGATGATCTCCTCCTCTATTCCAATGGGCCTTTTTTAACATGTGCTCTTTGCGGAGCTGTTCAACAGTGTTGACTGCCTTCTGTCAGGCATATTCTGCATGGAGCCTTGTGAGTTCCTTTTGCTACTAACTGAAGGAGATCATTGAGTTGCTTTTTGGCCTTTTCTTCATCCCTAAGCCGTTGAGCCTTTGCCTCGTCTTGCTATCTCTTTGCTAGCTCTTCCTCTTGTTGCCTCTTAGCAACTACTTCTTCTTGGGCTTGTTGGCTTTGCTCCTCCCTCCTACGTTTGGCCAATGGCTTCATTGGCATAGATCGAGCAGTGGGGGTTGATAGCAAATTTACTTCCCTTGCCACATCACCATACCCTTCTAGAATAGGGTCAATGATGGATGATGGGCATGAGGAACATTGGGTTCCCAATCTTGTCCACATGCGTACAGATGCCAACTATCTCCTTATAGAAAAAATCTACCCAATTTGTCTCTTTTGGTTCATGGAGGCGAGCCAAGAAGTTAGGTAGCATCACATTGTGATGCTTTGTTAGCTGGATATATGCCGGTAGAGTAACTACTCGAGCTGCCTTAGCCAATGCTGCATTCTGAATGAGGTTCATAGGGATGCCACCCCTATGCACATTTTTGTAGTTCACAACAGTTGCCAGCCTTTTGTCCATTGTGCGCATCTTTGCAAATGGTTGGGAGATGGTGAGCAAACCGAAGGCGTGTTGAACTATTTCTACATTGAAATGATAATAGTGGTACTCCCATCTGCATGTAGCCAGCCTGTCATCATGCTAGTGGCCTGATTATACTTGTTGACAAATTCCACTGCTTGGTAGAGATCGAGGTGGCAAAGTGAATCTGCTTGCCACTGTGTGCAGCCCAACTACCTAGAGGAGTGGTACTACCTCAAGGTCTTGAAGATCTTGGTAGGAGGCAGAGTTATGTTAGTACAACTTTAGTCTTTTGCGTTACACCTATATTAGGAATAGATTACTACCCCTTGAAGCTGTTCTAGCCAATCCTGAACGGGGAGAATCACATAACCTATACTGCATGCTTGGAGAAGCTCTACACATCTACCATGTTAAGGATGTGATGCTTGAGGAGGTGTTAAGTACATTAGTTGGCAGTGTCATTTGATGGATAGTGGCAAGTCCACAGAGCTAGGATTGTTGAGTGTTAAGTACATTAGTTGGTAGTGTCATTTGATGGATAGTGGCAGGTCCATAGAGCTAGGATTGTGCCCCAAGCTGGTTGTAAAATAATGAGGAAAGAGAGTGGTATAAAGGAAATAGGGTGGGCCCTCCCTTAAAAAGGTGGCATGTATAAAAGGCCAATGGTTGACTTCGGTCTTCTAGTAGGCATTGTCAATTTTAATGGATTTTTCTGGGACTTATATCCCGTGGAAGTTGCTAGTGATTGTTGAAGTAAGGGTAGACGAAGAGGGGGGGCTTCCCAAGCATTCGTATACTAGTATTGCATCAGCCTTTAACTATATGATATTTGCATGCACTAAGAGACTGAACATGCTCTTCTTGTCTTCATCCATCTACTGGCATAAATCTTGGAGAGTCTTTGTGCTTATTGGCCTGGTCCTGCATGTAACATCTTGATTTGCAAGTGTTTCCATGGTACGCATATTCTTTCTTCAAGGTGATCCTCTCTTGCTGGAGGGATGCAACAAGCTCTTGGTATAATGTAGTGATTCCTTGTAGCAAAAGACCTTGTGTTGAATTCTCTACATCGTCATCAGCTTGACCTAGTAGTTTAAGTTCAAATTTGGAAACTAGTTGCATTTGTTTTGCCATGCTTTCCTTGAGCTTATGACTTTTAGTCTCGGCACTTTGCAACTTGGTTTGGCGTGATGGAAGCATCTGTCTTTCCATTTCTCTTTCCTACTCATCTGATGCCATGGTAGCAAATAATTGTGACCATTGTTATAACTGCTGACTGTGATGATGTACGATTTGGAAAGTACTATGGCCTTGCTTGTATTGGACATACAGTTGACTCCCATGTGCCCATGTGAAATTTTGATCTATTTCTTGAACAGTAGGTTGTTGTATGGTGCCACTAGAGACATTTGGGGGTTGTGACTCTAGAGTTGTGGAGTCGTCAACGTTGGTGACTTGTGATTCTTGAAGAGGCATGCTATTTGTCTCACTTGCAAATTCATTATGTGGCATGGTCTCCTCTTGGATTTCCTCTCTTGAGTTCTTTTGTTGCAATAGCAATACTGAACTGAGTTGCACGATTCTTTGGCAGAGTTCCACATTGTCATTCTTTGGAATCTGTTCGGATGGCCGCCCATCCATGTTATCCACATTGAGAGTAGGTGGAGGCTCTAATTCCCATTCTGGGGATAATATCAATGTTTCAAAGTCCTCTATATCTTGTGTTGAGAGAGGTGTAAAGTCTTCCTCTTGCTCTATTGCAAACCCAATTATAATGGCCAATAGATGGGCAATGTAGCTTTTGCCATTATGTGTAGTGGATACATAATTGGTTAGAGGCAAGGATATCTATTGAGGCCAATCTTGTAGTTTTGCTCTACAAAGGAGTGTAAGAGTTTTTATTATTTTTCTCTCTTGTATGATGGAAAATGTCAGCCAAAAACTTAGCTGCCTCTTTTCATATGGGATCCAGAATCATATCATGGCCTATACCCCTGCTTTGTGACTGTGTTAGGTGGGAATAAATCCTAAATCTCAGAGAATCTTGCATCCAAATGTTTCCTTGGATATTCTTCTTATGCCTTTGGTAATGAGAAAGCTTCTTGCATATAGTGGATCTACTGAGGTAGATCTATAAGGGCTTTTCATTATATGTTACTGTGCTATACTTATCTTTCTCCAACTCTCTGCTTTTATATGATGTTATGAATTGACAAATGTATTCTATCATTGCAGGTGTTGGTAAGAAGGATTTTAGCTTCTCAAAAAGACTTTCTAGACCCTTTGACTGCAAGAAGTTGTATGCATCGGGTGACATGGTGAATGTTGAGACTTGTGGCCATACAAGCTGTATTGATTCATCTGTTGCTAGCTCTTTGTTGGTTTGGCCATCAAGGTGTTCTGGACCTGCATCTTAAATAGTCAATTGCTCTGCCTTGATTTCTCCTGGCTCTAGAGTCCTTAGGTTCTGTGGCATATCTCCTTGGCATGTTGCATTTATTTGCTCATCACTATCACTCTATCCAGAACCACTAGTTGTGGTCGCTTTGGTGCTGACCTCTGGGTTGTGGTGATTCTGGATCTTGTCCTTCTTTAGGTTGGTGATTTGAGGATGTCTGTTTAGGTTGAGGTTTGGGCCGTTTGGCATGGTATCGCTTTGTCAATGGCGTTGTAGGCCTTTTTCCCATCTTATTGGACTGCCTTCACCCTGGCATTTCACACATGAATCAAATCCCAGTGTGGCAGTGCCATGTGCTGAGAGTGCCTGTTTCTTTTGTGAGTGGCTAATGCATTTTACTCTTTTTGTGATGAGGGTGCCGTGTGTGCGGATCAAAGCAAGTATCTCTTGGGGCTTTTATTCATGCAATTTATTCGTGGTGCTTGAAACGTGTGGGTGCACTATGCATGACTAGTGAGGCAGGCATTCCTCCTATATGCTTAATTTGCTAAGGGGATCATAGGGCAACTAGGACTAAGTCATCACCTCTAAGCCCTAGGTTGAAATTGGTTCAAACTACCTATATGTGCAAAGCCGTACATATGCTTGTGAGTGCTTGTGTTACAATCTAGTCCTAACTATGGAAGACTTGGGGCCGCCAAATCTTCATTATTGTCAGGGATGGCTTGTATGCATGTTAATGTAGTAGTGCTTCAGTCGGCTCTCGTTTATTGTTGTTGTGAACTGGACTCCATCCAGTGTTTCTAGCAACACAGCTCCGATGGGGTTCATTTTTTTGACTCTATAAGGCCCTTAAACTAAAAATTTGGGTTTGCCCTTGTGGATTTTGGTATTGTACAGTAAAACCACGTCACCTTTCTTGATGTTTTTGTCGTTGAGGTTTCTGTCAAACCATGCCTTCCTTCTTCATTTTTCTGTTGTCATGGCATGGTAGGCAACTAATCTGGCCTCTATATGCTTCTCTAATTGGTATAGTCTTTCTTTCGGGGATGCATGATCTCCCATACATTCTTGTACTACTATGCGTAGGCTGGGTATTACAAACTCTAGTGGAACCATAGCTTCAAGGCCGTACAACAATTGAAAAGGTGTATTTCCTATACTAACCTTGAGTGTGGTTCGGTATGCCCATAAGGCTGTAGTTAGTTTCTCTGCCCAATTAGAACACTTTGGTTCTACTACCTTGGTGAGGACAATGCATAATATTTTGTTGGTGGATTTGGCTTGTCCATTCCATTGGAGGTAGTAAGGTGTGCTCTTTCTATGGATTACCATAAAGCCAGACAAGAGTTCTTGGATGACCTCATTGACAAAATGTGTGCCTCTATCTGACACAATTTCAATGGGACATCCGAATTGGGTGATCACATTCTTGTACAAGAACCTTGTTGTGCTTCTAGCATCTGCCTTTCTGACTATTTAGCTTTAGCCCATTTGGTAAAGTAATTAGTGGCCACAATGATGTAGTGTGCTTGTGTTCCCTTTGCTATTGGATGGATGGGACCCACAAAATTAATCCCTCATTTTTCAAATGGTTTTTGTACAATGACTGTTGTTAGGGGATTGAAGTTCTTATGTTGTGGTTTAGTAGTTCATTGGCATACATCATAGCTTTTGACATATTCATAGGCATTTGCCCAAAGTGTTGGCCACCAATATCTTACAAGGACTTTTCTTGCTATTTCTTCCCCTTGGAAATGTCCACTCACAATGCCTTCATGGGCTTCACTGAGGATTGGCATGATCTCATGTGGCATTACACATCTCCTTAAAGCTTGGTCCTTGCCCATCTTGTATACTTGCCCTGCAATGAGTTGATAGGGTGCAGCTTTTAGAATTAGTTTTTTGGCATCCACCGCTTTCATTTCAGGAGGTGTTCTTCATGCCATTAAGTACCCAATGATGTCTGCACACCAGTCACTCACAGCGTCTATTTGAAATAATGCAGCATCTGGTAGGTCATCTTCTATTCCTTCCGGCTCTTCTCCTATCCTTAATCGTGATATGAAATGTTGAGCTCCTTTTCTCACTACAGATTTGAAATTGAATTCTTATAGTGGCAAAAGCCATCAAGTGATCCGACTTGTGGTACATGGCCGATTCACAATATATAATAAGGATTGATAATCTGTGTAGAAGATAAAGTCAGTAGCCAATAGCTAGTGTCCAAATTTCTTCACCCTATAGATCATTGCCAACGTTTCTCTCTTTGTTGTGGTGTAATTCACCTCTACATCATTTAGCTATGTGCTTGCAAAGTATACTGGGCAGTCTTTGTTGTGTTTACCACGTTGACATACCACACTCCCTATTGCATAATTGGAACCGTCAGTATGTACATGAAATTCTATGTCCCAATTTGGTATCTCCACTTATGGTTTTCGAATGCTTGTTCAAATTCGTCTGTTTAGATGAAGTTGACTAGGAGCTTATATAGGGGTCTTGCAATCATGGCTTACCTTAGTATGAACCTTTTATAGTATCCAGCATGGCCCATGAAGACTTGGATTCCCTTGGCATATTGCTGAGTGGTTACGAGCCTTGTCTAAGAGCAAGAGGGAATTTGTACAACTCAGTATTTCCACTAGCCTAGCTTGTTGCATTAAAATTTTTTACGGAGCCAAAGGAGGAGACGATGGAGAGGCTGAAGGCCATGCACATTGCCAAGGCTCAGGTTACACCCCCCTAACAAGTCGAGAGTACTTTGCTGTGAAAATACTGAAGCCTTCATCAATGTCTAGGGAGAATCCATCTAGTAGAACCATAAAGAGGCCAGAGGTAAGCATGTCATCTAAGGTGGTGAATGTAGATATGGGGGGAATCGACTGTGGGAACAAACGGCCTCCACTAGTGCCAACATTTCTACTCCAGGTGAGTGCAATCCAATCACCTTATATGAGAAGGCAAATAACATTGGGATCATAGTGCATCGAGGGGGGTGGGTAATAGCCATGGTGAAGAGTGGGTGAGCAGCAATTGAGTAGGGGAGCAAATGAGTGACGAGAGTTAGAGGAGGGAGCATGGAGCAAAGTAGAGTAGGGGCAAAAAAAGAGTTGGAGGGGTGTGGGGCAAAGTAGCAGAGTGTGTGGAGCAAAGTAGTAGAGTAGGGGTGGATGAGAGCAATTCCAAATGCCACAGATCTTATATATTATAAAGTTTGAGCCACTGTGGTGGCTGGAGCCATGGTGGGTGTGTAGGCCACTACACTGGCTAGTAATTAACTACCAGCCCAGTGGAATCTTAGCCACGATAGATGTGGTTGATGAGAGCCACCACCATCGGGCAATAATTCCCACAAAAGTAAATCATGAAGCCTAATCACCTCTCATCACTCATTACCACGCACTCTAGTACTCTACTGAGCATGCAAGCTCGGTGATTGGTAATTTTTATTGCACTCGTAGTCAAGGAAAGAAATAGGGTCGAATATTAGCCCAAGGGTGAATTTGGAGCCTTCCCTAAGTTGCCTGGGCTAATATTTGCAACTGTAAATTTTATATATTTGCCCAAAAATTGACATAACTTTCTCATACAAGCTCCGCATTTAGCCCTCCAAGTACTCAAATTGATCGGCACAAGTCATTTGGACCCATCCATATAATTCAAAATTTCAAATTCTAGCTTATCAAAAACCTGATATGAAGTTTAAGTATACTTAAACTTGATTGAAGCCTTGGAAATGGTAGCATAGGCAATATTTGTAAGTCTATCAGGGGGAAATTTTTGCCCAATGATATACACTTCCATACCTATGTTCTCAAAAGATTCTCCCAATGACTTACAATACCATAATTATGGTTCCCTCTTATTTTTTACATTGCTCGTAGTGATCATGCATGCTTAAGCCCGTGGTGGGTGAGCAGGCTATTGCAGTGATCGGTAATTAAATGCCATCCCAATGGAATCTTAGCCACGACAGACGTGGCTGGTGAGAGCCACCACCACCGAGCAGTAATTTCCACAAAAGTAAGTCATGAAGCCTAATCACCTCTAATCACTCATTACTAGGCACTCTGGTACTCTATTGAGCATGCAAGCCCGATGACTGGTAATTTTCACTACACTTGTTGTGATCATGCATGCTTAAGCACAGTGGTGGGTGAGCAGGTCACTGCGGTGGCTAGTAATTAATTGCCAGCCCGGTGGAATCTTAGTCACGACAAATGTGGCTGATGAGAGCCACCACCACCATGACAAAATATGAAGAGGGGAGAGGAGAAGAGTGGAGATGAGGAGAGAGGGCACAGCTAGAGAGCACACCACAAATGAGACTAACTGTACACTAGATTTAGTTGAAAAAATAGAATATATACAAACCCTTTTAGGGTTAGGGTTAGGGGATCTAACCCTTTCCTTTATAGCACTCTATAAGGTTAGTGCTATGCACATATGATCACGTGATGGTGCTATGCACACATGATCACATGATGCTGAGTGTGAACTCTCAACACCTTCCCTCAAGATCAACATCATGAAGTAGGCCTTCCCTCAAGATGATGATTCTGAGGAATCGAAGAAGGACTGAGCATTACATTCCATCACACCCTTTAATGGGAATGTCCTTCCTCTGCGTCAAACCAAGAGCTAGTCGGTGTTTCTCGAATAGCTCTTTACCGAGTGGTTTGGTAAAGATGTCTGCAACATTTTCTTTGCTATCACAATGCTATAGTGTGATGTCACCAAGTAACACTCTTTCTCTGATGAAGTGCTCTCTGACATCAATGTGCTTTGTCCTGGAGTGATATATTAGATTTTTGGCCAATGCTTGAGCCGATTGATTATCACAATATATTGTTGTTGGCTTTGACTCATCAAAGAAATCTGTTTCCGACAATAGTCTTCTGAGCCATATAGCCTCACATGCACCTGTAGTGAGTGCTCTATGTTCTGCTTCAGTCAAAGACAAAGAAACAGTTGGCTGTTTGTTTGACAACCATGATATAGCACCTTGACCAAGGAAAAATGCATATCCTTGTGCCGATCTCATGGTCTCATGATCTCTGGCATAGTCACTGTCACAGTATCCATGCAACCATGGATGACTTCCTCTATATTCTATCCCAAACTGTCTTGTACCTCTGATGTATCTCAAGACTCTTTTGGCTGCATTCCAGTGAGACTGTTTTGGATTTTCCATAAATTGTGCTAGTGAGCTTACTACATAACAAATATCTGGTTGTGTGATTGTCAGATATATAAGAGATCCGATGAGTTGCCTGTAGTATCTATCATTGACTATAGGCTTTTCTGAATCTTTAGTAAGTTTCAAACTCTATTCCATGGGAGTGGCTGCAATCTTGCAATCTGCCATATGAAACTTCTTCAGGAGACTGTCAACATACTTGAGCTAACTCATGAATGTGCTATCTGAATCTCTCCAGAACTCAATTCCAAGACAATAGTGCATAAGTCCAAGATCTTTCATGTCGAACTCTGTAGATAAGTCTTGTTTCAGTTTTCTAATGAAGCTATCCTTGCTTCTTGTCACAATCGGATCATCTACATACAAAAGTGCAATAGTAATGTCTTCCCCTTGAACTTTGTAGTAGAGAGTATGATCTGCATTGGACTTCATGTATCCCAAATCAGCAAAATACTTGTCAATTCTGCTGTACTAACTTCTGGGTGCTTGTTTTAAGCCGTAGAGACTTTTCTTGAGATGGCAAACCTTATTCTCCTTTCCTGGTTCAACATAACCTGCTGGTTGTTGCATGTAGACTTCCTCGTCTAGGTAACCATTGAGAAATGCATTCTTGACATCGAGCTGACACATTCCATTTACTGAGTGTCGCTAGTGATATCAAGAACCGTATGGAATCCATCTTTGCTACTGGAGCATAAGTCTCATCATAGTCCTGACCATATTGTTGTGCAAATCCTTTTGCAACTAGTCTGGCTTTGTATCTTTGAATACTTCCATTTGGATTGTACTTCACTTTGTATACCCGTTTGTTTGCTATGGCCTTCTTTCTTGGTGGAAGGTCACATAATTCCCAAGTGTTATTCTTATACAAAGCATCCATTTCTTCATTCATAGCAGTTTGCCATTTTGGCTTGTCTATTGCATCTTCGAAGTACACTGGCTCTTCTGTAGCCATGATGGTAGTCATAAGAGCATAGTTGGTGGTTTCCACCTGAATTGCTTTGCCTTTCTGAGCATATGTCAATCTGGTTGGAGGTCTGCTTTCCCTAGTAGACCGTCTGAGCTGTTGTGGCTCTGCTTGGGGTGTTTCTGGCAATTTTTGCTCTTCTTCATCAACCTGTACTGTAGATGACTATGAAGTCGATGCTTCTATCTCCTGTGGAGGTGAGGTTTTCCATTCTGATTCCTCATCAAAGATTACATCTCTGGAGATAATGACCTTGCGGTTGATGGGATCATACAATTTGTATGCTTTGCTTTCTTCATTGTAGCCAACCGTGATGCATTTGCGTGACTTCGCATCCAATTTCCTGCGATGATCATCATGTATGTGGGCATATGCTATGCAACCAAATATGCGGAGATGCCCAATGTGTGGCTTGTGTCCAGTGAATGATTCATAAGGAGTCATACCTTGTATCGGTTCGGTAGGAAGCCGATTAAGCAAATAGTTTGCAGTGGCTATTGCTTCTGCCCAATACTGATTCGAAAGATGCTTTTCACTAAGCATTGCTGTAACACTGTCTGCTAAAGTCCCATTCTTCCTTTCAGCTCTTGCATTCTGCTGAGGAGTATTTGCACATGTGAATTGTCTTCGAATGCCATGATTTTTGCAAAAGTTCATGAATGCTGAAGACATGTATTCACCTCCTCTGTCTGATCTCATGACCTTGATCTTTCTGCCTGTCTAGTTTTCTACCATGGCTTTGAATTCTTGAAATCTGGAAAACACTTCAAATTTCTCTTTCCGAAAGTAGACCCAACAATATCTATTGTAGCCATCGATGAAGGTCAAGTAATAAAGTGAACCATTGATGCTGCGGGTCTCAGCATAACCCCATACATCTGTATGTATCAAATCAAGAACACCTCGTGCACGAGAGGTACTTCTGACAAAGTTGGTTCGCTTTTGTTTGCCGAAGCAGCATGCTTCACAAACTTTTCCAAGAAACTGTAGCTTCGGAATCCCAATTGCCATATTCTGATTCCTGAGATCTAACAAGTACTTGAAATTGACATGACCATATCTCTTGTGCCATTTTGCAGATAGTGGCATCTGTTGCAGTTGAGCTGACATGGCATGCTTATCTGGTACTGTAGCTAGCATTCTGTATAAGCGTCCTTCCTTGACACCTTTTACTACTAGTTGACATCTTTTGGATTTGTCTCTGATAGTGCATTCATCACCGTCGAAGATGACTTTGTAATTGTGTTCCATCATTTGACCTACTGACAAAAGGTTCTTGCTGAGCTTCGGAACATAGAGCACATCTTTCACTAATCCTTTTGTACCAGTGAAATTGTTCATAGGGATAACACCTATCCCTTGAACTGGATTTGGTGTATTGTCTGCTGTGTAGATGACATTCTTCTGACCTTCTAATGGCTTCATTTCTGTGAACCATTCCTGATGATTTGTCATATGAGATGATGCACCACTGTCGATGTACCAAGGATCCTGTTCCACTTGGTCGACTTGATAGCTGTAATCCTCTTTGGGATTGAAATCAGTGTCTAGGTGCATGTCTAGGTGCATTGTATCAGGCAATTCCTCGCTTGCAAGAAACATATTTCCATGTTCATTTGCAAAATGACTGTGACTAGAATGTCCACCACGATGATTTCATCTGCTTCAGGAATTCCCTCGATTACTACTGGATTGATCGCCTTGGTCGTACTGCTTCTTGCGGAAATCTCTTTCATAGTGTCCAAACTTGTGATAGTAGTCGCACTGAATGTTTGACACATTGGTGGATGCATTCCCTCGTCCTTGAAATGTTCCTCGGTTGGAATGATTTCCTCTTTGTTGATTCTGATGTTGCTGAGGATGATGTTGATGCTGATGCTGACTTTGATTTTGTTGCTGATGATGACCACTTTTCTGATATGATCTACCTCTGCCTTTGCCTCTGCCTCTGCTTCTGTCTGAAGCTATGAATGCTTGATCATTAGAATGACCTTTACGTGCTTGAATGGCTTGAGTCCTGAGTTCTTCACCAAGTAGAACTGACTGAAGTTCTTCCAGTGTTGGAATTTGTCGTTGGATGGCAATACTCTGGACTAGATTCTCGTATCCCTCTCCTAGTCCATTCAGAATGACTTGAACCATTTCTGTGGGGTTCATAGTCTCTCTCGCTGGTGCAAGTTGATTGTTGTAGTCTTTTATGCGGAGTACATAAGCATGACCGGTTTCACTGCTATTGTGGAAACTCTGGTTGATCTGGTTTCTCAGGGTGAGAATCCTGGATGTGTTCCTAGACTCATAGAGAGCTGCAAACATATCCCATGCTTCTTTTAATGTCTTGACTGTGTTGAGCTGTCCTAGCATGACATCTTGCACATTCTGCTTGATCAGGTGATAGGCATACTTGTCTTTCTTATCCCATTCTGCTTGAGCTCGGGCAATGGCAGGATCTACTACTGGTGCAAAAACTATTTGTGTAGATGTAGATCCCGTTGCTGGTGCTGTGACAACAGATGGAGTAGAGCTACTGGTAGCTGGATCGGCCAATGGTCTAGGTGTAGACCCATCGACATACTCCCATTTGTCCTAAAGCACAAGAATGGTCTCCATTCGATATTTCCATGTACCGTAATTGGAGTTGTCTAACTTAGCAGACGCCTCTAGATTGAGGTTGCTAGTCATAGACATGGTGCAAGAAATGTACTCAAAAGTGTCGTGAAAATCTCTGTACTGACTATGCCAAGTGAAATCTCTAAACCGTCAGTGAAGATAGAATTGCAGCATATAAAATTTGATCTATATTACAAGGCTTGTGGCAATGATGCTGGGAATATCCAAGAGGCTTTACAAGGCTGAAATGATGTGCACGATTCCGTGAGATAGCCAAATAGGCTTTACAATGGTGGCATGTGTGTGTGAAATCAAATGCTATCTGCCCACTGAATCAATCTGCAATGCCTCTGAACTCTGAAGTCTGCTACTGAACTGATGAACGTAAGGTTTCAAGTAATGTAATGATGTGAAACCGTATGTGAGCGTATGGACCGAGTAGGTACTAGTTGGGAATTTCGGGCATGGCTTAGATTGGCAACTTGGGGAAATTCAAAGCGTCCCCTCTATGGCGATCTACTCTGATCTAGATCTAAACCAACCGTCGATCGATGAAAGAACAGCAAATAATTCCTTTTCTTTTGTTCTTTTTAAGTGATGGGTCAGATGCATCGATGTAGAGGCAAATGTGCCTGAAGGAAGTGGTTTTGTCGATGAGGCTTAAATGTCAGTGTAACTTGCACCGAAATGTGCGTGTGATGTTATGAGCACGTAGAGAATGAAAAAACGAGCGACTTTCCTTTTTGGAGCGCCCTCAAATTCTTCCTGGATCAAGAGATACGACTTGATCTAGGTGGAGGGGCAAAAGGAGTGCAAATGGTGCTTAATGATGATGTGTCACTGTGAGTCACATGCAGTGATGATGTGGCACTGTGCCTAGCAAGAGGTGTGCCAGTGAAGCCCTGTGCTGAGGTGGCAGGAGTGGTCACATGCAATGACTATGAAGAGGTAACTGTGCATGCAGGGGTCAGTGCTGACTGGACAGCTGAGGTGGCATAGATGACGTGGCTGTGATGATGTGGCACTGATGACATGGCCAGATGATGTGGTAGTGGTGATGTGTCAGATGATGTGGTAATGATGACGTGGCACAAAAGAAGTGGACTACTAACGTGGCTATCAGGATAAGGTGCCACGTGGCTCGTCACGAAAGCACCACGTGTCAGTGGTGCGGCCAAGATAAGGTCTGCTGGCTGTAACCTTTTGAGATGCTCCAGAATCTTTGAAGATTTCCAGAATCTTTGAAGATTCCATCGATGGAGTCATGAGGCTTGGAGGTGGACGTTGTCGCTGTCGTAGGAGCCTAGCCGTTGGTGGCCTTTACGGTCTTGAGAAGGGCATTGAAGCACAAGCTTTGGAGCTCTGCTATCAGGCGATGGTTGGTGAGATGTCTGTTGGCGAAGCCTCAAGCAATGTTGGCTGGGGAGAGTCGCATTTCTTCACGGATGCCCAATAATCAACGGACTCGTTGCGATGGAGTCGCCCATCGTGACGCTTAGCCACTGATCGTTAGAGGAGATGGGCTATGGTTGTAGAGGATAGTCGGTTGTGCTAGGGTTACAGAGCACTGCTAGTCCAGGTGAGGCACTGGAGCATGGGCTGCTCATGATTGGAGAGGTTTTGGTGCTGGGGCTATGAACTGGCACTGTGGAGGCTTTGAAGGTCGGCCGTTGCTAGCGTAGGAGCTCACTAATGAAGGTTCTCCAAGAGCCTTTGAAGTTGGAGGTGCCGTGAGGGCTTGGAGGTTGCCGATTGGAGAGATGGTCATGCAGAAGTCATAGTAGAGAGGGCCATCGTTGTGTTGAGAGCTCATGCTCAACATCATGTGATCATGTGTGCATAGCACCATCACGTGATCATATGTGCATAGCACTAACCTTATAGAGTGCTATAAAGGAAAGGGTTAGATCCCCTAACCCTAACCCTAAAAGGGTTTGTATATATTCTATTTTTTCAACTAAACCTAGTGTACAGTTAGTCATTTGTGGTGTGCTCTCTAGCTATGCCCTCTCTCCTCATCTCCACTCTTCTCCTCTCCCCTCTTCATATTTTGTCATGGTATCAGAGCTCCCTTGCCTTTCGCTGAGGCATTCTGATTCTTGAGAGTGTGAGAGAGATTGTGAGATTGAGAGTTCTCGAGTGTTCTTGTGAGAGTTCACTTTCGTAGAGAAAAGTCTCCATTCATTGCATTGAGAAAATTTCCGTCCATTTCTTGAGATTTCCTTGTGAGGATTTCAATTCATTCTGTGATTCGATTCATTGCTGAAAGAGAGAGGAAAGATTTCTCTCTGTCCTTCTGAGAGAAAGAGCCATTGAGAGAAATAGAGGAGGTAGATTGAGGGCTCCTCGGCCTTGTCCTTCCAAACTTCATACAAGCTTGGCCACCTCTGTTTCTTGTTGGAGCACATGTCTGATCGTCTTCAAACGGTCTCCAAGGCCTCTCAAGGAGACTTCCACATCAAGCCTAAAGCTCCTCCAAAGTGCTGCAACTACTTCAGCACCATAGCCATCAGTCGGCCAAGGCGTCGACTTGCTTCTACTCCATCCTATTCTCCATCACAACCTCCTTAACAACAGTAGTAGCAACGATAGAATATATACAAACCCTTTTAGGGTTCTGGGGAATCGAGGAAGGACTGAGCATTACATTCCATCACACAGGACAGTAATTACCACAAAGTAAATCATGAATTCTAATAATCTCTAATCACTCATTACCATGCACTCTCGTACTCTACTGAGCATGCAAGCCTAGTGACTGGTAATTTATTGCACTCATAATGATCATGCATGCAAGCCCGGTGGTGGTAACTGGTAGGTGAGTAACTGTGGGCCACTACAGTGGCTGATAGTTAACTACTAGCCTAGTAGCCACAGATGTGGCTGATGAGAACCACCACCACCGGGCAGTAATTATCACAAAAGTAAATTGTGAAGCCTAATCACATCTAATCACTCATTACCATGCACTCTAGTACTCTCTTGAGCATGAAAGCTTGGTGATTGGTAATTTACTACACTCATAGTAATCATGCATGCAAACCTGGTGGTGGTAACTAGAAGGTGAGTAATTGTGGGCCACTGCGGTGGCTGGTAATTAACTGCCAGTCCAGTGGAATCTTAGCTGCCACCACATACGTGGTTGGGAATCTTAGATGCCACCACCTCTAATCACTCATTACCATGCAAGGTAGTATTGCCGCCTTGAATTAATCAAAATTTGGGCCAACCACCATGGTGGCTCTCACCTTGGCAGTGTAGGGCTACAAACTTAAGCCTCCGCTATTCCATTCCCTTAACTGTTTTGTATTCTATCCCTCTCGACCGTTTGTTTCTCCCTTGCACTCGGACTGCAAACTCAAGCCTCCACTATTCCATTTCCTTCATTGTTTCATCTTCTATCCCTCTCAACCATTTCTTTCCTCCCCCTCTATAGCACAGTGTGAGAGCCTCTCCTCCCCTAATCTCATGATGTCCCCATCACTTCTCACTTCTTCGAGCCTACTATCTCAGAGCTCACTGATGCAATTCTCTTATTCTTCTCTTCCGTGCCTTTCCATATCGACCACTTTTGCAACGGCCTTAGCTTGCTCTTGTGCCTCCTCTACCTTGGCTTTTACATCCTCCCTGAGAATTTTCTCAAGTTGCGCTAGGCTTTCTGCATTGGTGGCTTTCTCTTGTAGAAAAGACAACTTCTGAGACATCTTCTTATCGTATTGCTCATCTTTGAGGGTAGATGCCATCAGGTGCATTGCAACTCCAGTGGACTGAGATGACAATTGGGATTTGCCATTCATGCAATTCTTTAGGTTGGTTATCATGCTCATGGAGAGATCGCCCTTGAGAAAGATACATCATGTCCTTTCAGTTGCTCTATTACTGCTTGAACCTGCGAGAACTTCACGGTTCCTCTCGTATCAGGAAATAAGTGAATGGTCTTCTTCATCACATCTTGGAGGTCTGTTGGCAAGCTAGAAAGCTTGACTCCACCATCTTTACTAATCTAAGCATTGGGGTATACATCTAGAATATCATATCTCTTCCATTGCTTCTTGAACAAGTGTGCTTGCAAATTGCCTCTAGGAATGCCTAGCGCATTTTCAATCACGCTTTTAGTGATGGTAATCTTTTGACCATGACAAACTAGTTGCCCCTCCTTCATGTTCACCACAATGATGCAAAAAGAGCTTGAAGATCATAGAGCTGAAAAGGAGGGTCTTTACAAATGGCTCTACAACATGCAAAACACATTGAACATTGATAAAGACCAGATGATGGAGGAGCTAAAAAGGCAGAATGAAGAAACCAAAAAGGTGATGTAGAAACTATGAGAGAGATTCAAGGCTAGGAAGGATGGGGCAAAGAGTAGCTAGGGTGGAGAAGACAATGAGGCAACTCTCTAGGCCAGGAAGGATGTAGAGAGGAGCCATGGCGGAGCAACTTGCAAGAGCCACGGTGAGGGTTGTTTTTTTCAAAACACTGTTGGAAGTTCAAAGAGTAAGCTACATGACCATGCAACAAGATTATGATAGGGTTGTGCATGATCTTCCTGTGGCTTTGATAGTTTTAAAAAGCAGTCCGTCATCTTGAGAGATTTCCAAACTAGAGTGGAAGTCTTGGAAATGGCCCATGTTGATGTTTTTGAGAAATTTAAATAGCTTCAATAGATGCTAAGGGATTCAGATGAAGTTGTTACATAGAGTGAGCAAAGAGTGGAGGAGATGAAGGAGAACATCCGTAGCCTTAGGACGACGAGGGATGAAAGAATCAAGAAGCAACTTCAGCTGCCTGTACAAAATTGGCTACCTTGAGAAGTGTCTTGAAGGCTGCGTCAGGAAGGTTGATCGAAGCTGTAGAGGAGATGGACGGGGAGGTCTCGTGTTGTGCTAGTATTAGAGGCGTTAGAAGAATACTTGGGCAGTGTTGTCCGAGGGAGGGGTGGTTGGGTGACTTGTTGGGTGGGTTGGGCGGGATCTAGAGGAGGTGGTGGTGGAATTTTGGCAAGAGGGACGATAGCATTAAAGAGGGCGATGGCTTCTTGGCCGTCTTCCTCGGTGACTTCCTCAAGGTATGCTACATGAATTGTCTCAAAATTGCTCACCAAGGACTCAAGTGAGTCTTGGAGAGCTTGTAGCACCCTATTAAAGAGAATTATTATGCCGAGGGGGTTGTAGGTGGTGGACTGGAATGCCACATGGTGACCTTGAGATTGGATTACAGAGGCTCGGCCATAGGTCTGCATCCAATTAATGCCTTCTTGCAGACTATCGGGGGTGCAAAACCATGGCGTGAGTTCCTTGGGCTTTGCGATTTGCATCACTTCATCATCCATAGGATAATTTAGGAACTCCGTGATGATGCAGCACCAGGCCTGAAAATTGAGGAGGATGGGATGGGCGGCTAAAGTCCGGAGGTTGGAGGGATGGAGGAGAGAGAGAGAGAAGTGGGTTGGAGATCTAAGAAGAAGTATGACATGGCTAGGATGGGGCAACAGTGGTCGTGATTGCGGGCGAAGGATGGTTTAGAGGGCATTAGGAGGAATGGAGCTATGAGGTCTAAGTGGAAGATGAGGTTTTGTGCACGGAGTGCATTGAAGTGCATTTGGAGGGTTTGTGGGATGGTGTGTGGAGCAAGTGTGTATGTGGCAAACTATGTGGAGACCTCCCTGTACATCCGAAACTCCTATTGCTCCCGGTATTCTAGACCTGACCCCTCTGATTGGCCGAGGGTACATTGTCATTCATTCTCTTCTTAGAGGGACACCATAAGTCCCCATTCTTGTGCCAGGAGATCCTATAGAGTTTGGATCTGTCATTCTTGGTGCTCCTGTGTTCTGGTCTAGTGCGCCTCTACTTGCGCCTTTTGCTCCAGCATTGTTTGTAGGCGAGATTCTACCTTGTCAACCTGGTCCATGAGAGTTTGGACCAGGGATTCGCTTGTGGAGGGGTTATCTTTGAGATTTGTGTAGACTACTAGCTCAAGCTCTTCAGATTTTGCATGGTACTCCTCTACATTTTATTGTTGCTTGACCCGTGGCTTAGGTGGCACAACCATTACGAATTGGTTGTCATGTGCAGAGAGCTATGCCTGAAGGAGATTAGCAGAGAGCTGTGAGGCTTGTTCCTCCCTCCTCTACAAAATTGTGAGTGCGACCTGTGGGACCAGTGCCATGGCCTCAAATAGGTGTTGTTCCATCAGGTCCTCACTCGATAATTGCTCAGCCGACATGTGGCTATAGTCACCTGGTGCCCTATATTGGGGTGTGTTGCGAAATTGTAAGGCCTTTGCTAGGCCTGCCCATGGAGAGGAAGAGGTGCTAGTGGCGAAGGATGTGGTCTCTTGGGGGGTTGTGGAGATCGAGACATAGGGCACAGCGGGAGTTGTCAGTGTGGATTTGGCTCCTGGATGGAGGCCAATGGTGACTATTTTGTCACCTTGGAGGTCTTCGATGAGGATGGGCTCCTCTTGAACCTGTTTGCCCTTGTTCTGAGAATCCATCTGCTGGAGTCGCAGTTGTTAGCTCATGAATTCTTGCATCTAGCAATCCTCATATTGTGCGAGCAGCTGGCATGGGTCCGGTTGCACATGACCGCCGGTTGGAGTGGCACTGGGCGTTGTCCTCGCTCGCTTGGGCTTGACCTCTGTCTCTCCGGTCTTTGTCTACACTAGCCCTATGGTGGGATTTTGGGCCAACCCGAAGCCAACTGGTGGATGCTGCTGCAACAAGTAGTAGAGAGCCAACATGTACAGCATGTGGTTGCTGATTACTTCCCCATGTGTCTTGAGGTTGTCCCTCATTTGGTTGTAGAAGTAGTCTACCCAATTTATATCTTGGGGCTCCACCAAGCGCAACATGATATTTGGCACGACGGACTGATGGTGGTTCATGTGCTTGAATTGCATGAGCCATTGCAAGGATCTTGCCGGCCTTTCAACCTCTGGTTTGTGAATGGTGGGGCGAATTGGAGTCAGCCCTTGCTCTTTTGTTGGTCGTAGTGGTAGACCTTGCTAAGGGTGTCTAGCTTTTTCTTTTTGGAGTACTTCTCATCGATGACCAATAGGTGAAGGCTGCACACACCACATCCTGACAATCGGTGTGATATGACGATGGCGGCGGTTGGTGGGATACTTCTTTGGCGATGATCGGCAAGATACTTGCTTGGCGATGACCGGTGGGATCCTCAATGGCATGATTGAGGATCATAAGATCCTATACCAATAGGCCAAAATGTCTTGGGAAGATGGATGCTCTCAAGGGTATGATGGGCCAGCCCCGGTCAAGGAGGTAAACCTAGCCCAGGAAGAGCAGGACCCCCAACCCGTATTCATCGCCGATGATTTCACCCCCAATGAGGAGAATTCCTTGATAGCCCTCTTACAAGAGTACAAGGACTGCATAGCCTGGAAGTACACCGACATGAAAGGGGTGCCTGCCAAAGTAGTACAGCACACAATCCCCATGCTAGACGAGGCCGGTACATCAATGCCAGGCCGGTACATCAATGCCCCTACCCTATGAATCCCAAATACGCACACATAGTGAGGGAAGAAATTCCGAAAATCATAGATGCAAGATTCATCAATGAGATTGAGCATACGGACTAGGTATCACCCATCGTAATAGTCCTAAAGAAAAATGGAAACATTAGAGTATGCATGGATTTGAAGAAGGTTAATGTTGCCACTAGACGTGACCACTACCCCTTGCCATTCTTCATGGAACATGTTCTGGAAAGGGTAGCCACCGGAAAGGGTGCTTATAGCTCCCTAGACGGATTTTTGGGTTACAACCAAGTGACGATTGCCCCGCAAGATCAACGTAAAACCGCCTTTGCAAGTGAGTGGGGCATGTATGCAGCCAGATTGATGATATTTGGATTAACCAATGCCCCTGCCACCTTCCAACAGATGATGATCATGGTATTCAAGGAGTATCTGAGAGCCTTCATGGAAGTCTTCTTGGATGACATCTATGTGAACTCAAAGTGGGATGACCACATGAAGTAGTCCTCAAGAAATGCTGCTTATACCGCATATCCCTAAATCCTCTTAAGTGCCAATTCGGGGTCAAACATGGTGTCATTTTTTGCCACATAGTGTCTGGCAGAATGGAATCTCTATATGAATCACCATAAGCAAACTCATCTTGGAGTTACTACCCCCCACCAATAGGGGAGTCCAACGATTTACTAGCCACATGGGCTATTATAGGAGATTTATCTTGCTCTACACAAACATAGCCCACCCATTATACAAACTTCTAGTATCCTTTGAGTGGGGAATGCCAGAAATCCTTTAAAACCCTCAAACTAGCTCTAGCCATTGCACCAGTGTTGAGGTCTCCCAATTGGAATTTAATATTCCATGTCCATATCGATGCCTCCAACTTTGCCATCGAGTGTGTGTTAGCCCAACCCGGGGAGCATAATCTGGATTACCCGATATACTTTGTGAGCCGCCAACTAGAAGAGGCCAAGGTTAACTACACCACAACCAAGAGGGAAGGTCTTGCCATGGCCTATGCAATCAAGTAGTTCAGGCACTACTTGTTGGCTAACAAGTTTGTCTTCTTTGTGGACCACCAAGCATTGCTATACTTGGTCAATAAGCCTTGCATGACTGGACACATCACCAAGTGGATGTTAATCCTTTTGGATTTCAACTTCATAGTCATTGTACGTAAAGGGAAGAGCCACGTCCTAGCCGACCACATGTCGAGAATACCAAATGGTGAAGCCCCAACGAGAGTAGAAGATGATCTCTCAAATGCTTCTCTATTCTTCCTCAACATCATCCCCGAATGGGCCGTCGAAATCGGCCACTACTTGGCAAATGGATTACCCCTAGGCCAGGCTCTTAAGAATGATAGAGCCCGCAAACTCATTAAGGATGCAGCAACACATCAACTGATAGCATGCCAACTATACTGCATGGGCAAGGATGGCATCCTGTGAAGATGTGTGTATGAACACGAATACATCGATGTGCTTGAATAAGTCCACTTAGGGATCGCAGGAGGTCATTTTGCCACTGATGTTACAGTATGTAAAGTGCTGCAAGCCGGTCTTTGGTGGCCAATGCTCTTCGAAGATGTGGCTAAATTCATCAAACGATGTGACCCTTGCCAACGTACCCGAATCCCACACAAAGTGTACATGATGCCCTTGATCGGAATCCTGACCAATCAACCCTTCCAAAAATAGGGCATCAATTTTATTGGGCCCATAATCCCAGTAGCTAAGGGACCCGGGGTCAGATACATCATCCTGGCTTCAGATTACTTCATCGAGTGGGTAGAAGGGAGAGCCACGGTGAAGGCCGATGTGAGATCCACCACCAAATTCTTATATGAACAAGTCATCATGCGGTTCGGATGTCCATTGGAGTTAGTCAATGATCGAGGAACCTCAACAAAATGATAGCAATCCTGACTAATGAGTTTACGATCATACATAGGAAGTCAACTAGCCTAGGGCAAATGGCTTGGCTGAGAGCTCCAGTAAAACGTGCTGTAAGATCATCACCTATACTGTAGAAGCCAGTCGTACCGACTGGGAGCATAAGTGGATGTTAACAGTGAGACTGAAAGATTTGGATTAGACAACTAATGTGAAATGAAATATTTTGATTAGAAAACTAATGCGAGACCATAGATTTAGATTAGACAACTAATGTGAGACTAAAGAATGAAAAGGTTGGGCTTAATGAACTCTCTCCCTATTTAAGTGTAGTGTAGATACAACTAAGAGCCCATTATGAAATCTATCCCCAAAACTCTATACACCGATCCACCTACTGCAAATCTATGAATACCCAAAAGACTTTGGAATGCTTTTGTTCATCTAAAAACAATGTTGGATGACCTCCTTGTAGAAATAGACTCGGAGAAGGAGGAAAATAGCTACAAGGAGGACATGCTTCAGTGGTGGGCGTATTACTTGGAATCAGCAAAGATGGTGAATATTAATTTCCTTGGCTATTGTTTTTCTTGCTCCTTTAAGGTACTTGTCAAACTCATGATGTAGGTTTTGTTTGGTAGGAGATGATGGAGGCACGAAGTTGTATAGAGTGCAAATACCAGGATGAAGAGGACCCTAAGTGAAAGGACTCGGAGTTACTATGGGCATGGGCGTACAAGTCGGTAGAGACAAGCAAGTAGTGTGTGCACTGTGATCCAAGTGTGTGAAGAGGTTTGCGATAGTTTATCAGACTGGCCTAAGGAGCTGGGAGATGCTTGCTATAGAGAGGTTGATAAGATAATTGGTTTTTGGAATTTCCTTGAGTCACAAAATGTCATCGTATTTTTGAAAAAGTATAAATCTTGTAGGCATTTCTTGGACTTGTGGACTTTCTCAACCTTGGTGCTCATAATACCTAATTTTGTGTCGACCTTCTTCCATGTTAGTTCGTAAATGTTTTAAGTAGCCCGATGGTTGAAATATGATAGTTAAAGATAACTAGTCTAACGGGGACTGTTTTAGTATAGCACGATGCAACAAATTTGAGGATAGCATGGCAGTAGTGCAAGATAAGTGGTCGCCAGCTCGGCGGTTGGTTGCACTAGGATATTAATAGCCACCAGGGCTATGGTTTGCTTCTATTATTACAAGACGAATGGATTTGTGGATATGTGGATTCATTATGGGATTTAATAAAGCCAGCACGGTAGTTGTTTGGGATATACTAAAAACAAGCATGGGATTTACAAAAACAATTAAATAAAACTAGCAGGGTGGTTATTTGGGATATACTAAAAACAAACATGGGATTTATCATTTGGGATTTACAAAAACAAGTGCGGTGGTTAGTATGGGATTTACTAAAAGAAGCATAGTCTCAAATACATTTTCCATTTTCTAGGATAAGTGCCTTGTAATGAGACTACATTTTCTTAGTACTATCTCAGTCATCCTCATCCATTGCTCCAAGATGCCCCAAGATGTGCTCATGTGTGTCTAAATCCAATTTCAAGATGCTCTTGCCCTTCTTTTGTTGTGGCACAGGTTACATCTGCAACTTAATAACTCTTACTAGATGAGAGTACATAAATGTTTGTGGACTCTTATGTAGCAGTTCATAATTGTGGCCTCTCTTGGATGTGTTTTTGTACCAAAAAGATCCAACTACTACATCCTACTTCTCATAGGTTGTTTCCCAATTATCCTTAAATGCTTCCTAAACTTTAAATCCTTACTGCAATAGAAAGTATGGATCATCGTCCTCGTTCTCCCAAGAGGCAGTGACAACTACAAAGTTATCCCCCTCTTCCAAACAATCAATGAGGTCATTGAAACTCTCCCCAAACTATGGTGAGTCGTTTGTCTCTCCATTGTTTGTCACTCCATTTGAATGTAGAGGGAAAACTTGAACTCGCTCCCATGTCTTCACAGTTGCAATGTTCTCACAATCGCCATGATCCCCTATGATGCATGGATTGCAGAAATGAGAAAGTTTTCTTGTTTTAATTAGTTGGTTGTTTGAAAAGACCCATATGCTGTGTAGACCACAAACTCCTTTAATTTTCTCACAATCGTGCCGGCTTCTCCTTTGCACTTCATCCACTTTCACTTCATGGAACACTCTGCGTACTACACTATTCTTAAGGCTTTGTTTACTGTATGTTGAATGCGCACCTGTGGAGAGGTTGGTTGTAAGCCATGTTATAGCATCATGGGCATCATTGATTTTTTCTTGAGGGCATGTTAATTGGTGTTTAAATAGAGCTTGCTTAATAACAACACCACATCCATCATGTTCACCTTTGCCATGGCTAGACCCAAAGAAATTCCACATCATGTCTAGACCGGTCAGGGATTTGAACCTTGAGACAAAGTATCCATGGGCTGATTTAAATTGAGAGGCAGCACCATCTGACCACACCCAATGTTCTTTTATATTTTTTGCATGGGGATTTTCCTTTTTCAACCATTCCTAATGTAGTAAAAAAGCATGCTGCATAAATAAGGTGTCATGTTCCCTATCATATGAAATGTAGAAATGGTATGTGCGTTGCATTAACTTGGACTCCTATGAGTCAGCAAAAAGATTGGCATCAGGCATAGAAGAATCAAGCAAATGACTGTACGTGATATGCACAAGAATTTTTATCTACTTGCTATAGCAGTGAGCACTCTATATCTCATCTTGTTCTTGAAATGAATAATTTTCAAAAAAATCTATGACAGAGAAAATAGTGTCATGGGGAAATTTGGCAAGGCACATCTTGAACTTCTTATCTTGCCAACTGGCCGTGAAATTGTCAGGCACATATTTTGGGATGGATTGAACCATGTGACCTATAAGCTCCCTTGGCTGAGTGGTCTTATGTGACAGTAGCCATCTCTTTTAAACGGATCCTTCAATATTGACATTTTCAAATCTCCTCCATTTTAGAGCAACATGGTTGTCTTCCCTCATTTTATTTGGACAGACATGAAATGTCTTCTCCTTCAGCTTTAGACTGCAATGTTTGCATGCACCATGAATGCATTCAATGTGGTGCCACTCACGGTCTCCCTTTTGACAAACCATTGGCTCCCACAGAGACCTTAGCCTACAAAACCTGCTCTCCCTTACAACACATGATGAGGATCCAGGTGGCCTATAGACTGCGCATTCATCGGGGAGGAATGGGCATCGATCCTCATGGAACAATGCTCCAACATGACCAGATCTCAAGTCATTCATAGCTTGCCAGGTTAGGTCAAAGTCTATGTGTGTTTTGCAACAACAAACATTCCTGTCTTTGAGTTTCTTGACGTACCAGGGCTTACAATGCTCAAAGCTCCTCTGCCCAATTGAAATGTTCAGATTCTGATCCATAAACTTGAGATACAACTCCTTCTTGCTGACCCAACATGCAAAAACAACAAGACATTGAGCCCCCTTTTTGCACTACTAAAACAAGACAAAACACAATCTAATTAAAGTATATAATGAAGCAAAACAATTTTCAACCACCGCACTAAGTTTAGGACAGTCACAATTTCAACTATCGGGCTAGTTTAGGGCAGTCACAATTTCAATCACCGGGTTGGTTTAGGACATGTTTAGGGCAGTCAACCATCAGGATGGTTTAGGATAGCAGTCATAATTTCAACCATTGGGATGGTTTAGGACACTACCACAATTTCAACCACCAGGCTGGTTTAGCCTGACGGTCTCAACTTCACATATTAGACAATAACAAGTATATTACTTTTCATTTCTAAATTTCACAATTAGAAAATAACAGTATATTGCTTTTCATTTTTGAATTTCACAATTTATGTCAATAATTGCTTGATGTTTGTCTTGAACCAGCACTGGGTTGGTTTAGGACAATCACATTAAGTCCAAGCCATCTCGGTCTAGAAATAGTAGTATATGACCCAAATAGTAGGAAATTAAATTTAACAAATTTAAGTACTAAGAAACACAATAATTTCAACCACCGGGCTGGTCAATAACTAATGTTTGTTCAACCACTCTGGTTCAGGACAATCACATAACTGGTGATTGAGTTGAAGCAGCCACGGTTGCATGATGTTCCAACCACTAGGCTAGTTTAGTAAAATAGCAATATATTACTATTCTATTGTGAAATATATTGATTTTAATTTCTGCTCAACCATGCCACCGGACTAGACGACAACTATAAATCAAGTAAACTATCTCAAAGCTCAATCACAAACAACCACCGGGTTGGTTTAGGCACCACTGACCTATGTTGTATCTAGCCTGCGTATGATGTGCTCCTCAAACACCTTGTCTCTCATCCTCTTTTTACAGATGTCCTCTATATTTAGAGAAACTCTCGTATTTTTGTACCAAAATGTCATCATTGTAGCAATGACTTCTGCACTTAGGCTGTCTCTCCTTTTCTTGCATTCTATTGAAGCCCACAGACTTCTCGGCGGATCAAGATGATCATGCATTGCTTCTGCCCTACGTTCAACCGTTGGAGCCACATTGGTCCTTTTGATTGACAACATCTTCAACATGGTGTGCCCAAGCCGTTTCTCCTTTGTTTCATGGGACACCAACATAGCTAATGTCGCCCTCTTTGCAACTAGTTGATCTAAGCTGTGCACCCCTTTGACTTTTTGTGGACCATTTCTTGGGTTAGAGAGCATCGCCTCATGGGTGTGCATCTCTCGAGGTGTTGGTAGGGTTGTTACTCTATGAACTTTAGGGTGCAAGCTAAAACTTGGGAAGACTCAAGACTGGTAATCACCTGAATGGCCTGATGTTGTTGCCTTGATTGTGCCCACCAATCGTGACACCATAGCTCTGTGTTGTTCGCTCCAATGGCAATGATCGAATGATTGCATCTGCAACTGCTCCCTGCTACTACTCTGCAAGGAGTCTTCTTTCTTCTCATTGTCTCCCTTCGAATATGTTGCAAAAGTGTCTTCCGTTGCCGTTTCGATACCGTGCCAGTGCTTTCCTCGATTCGTAATCTATTCCTTGTGCCTTGACCTAGCTTTTTAGCTTTCCTATCTCGTAGCCTTTGTCTACGTCTCTTGCAAGCCATGACAAGCTGCATGTTTCCATTAATGCTATGGCCACAATCAATTTAGAATAGACCCAAAGAAGCTAGTTGGGGTGAGGCAAGCAAAGAATAGAAGACAACTTACTCGAAAGAAGACAATGGAAAAACAAAGTCTGTGTGCAAGGTCACGTCGAGGTGCATGTAGGTTGTAGGGTGTTTGCACGACGGGGGTAGGTTGCAGGTTCTTAATCCTCCAAGATTTGATGGGTGGGAGGTGTGAAAATTCGAAATTCATAGGAGTAGCAAAATTTTCAGCCGTCGATTTTCCCCCTCCGGTGATACACATCAGCAGAATTGGATATCTCAAACAAGTGCAATGTGGCCTAAAATGCTTCAAAACACAAATAGGCCAAAGGATACACTATTAGGCTTGATGCTATGTATTATGAAATCAATGAACTTTGGCACACTTATGAGCGATATAGCAAGCAAGTGTATGGAAAAAGAAACAATTCAAAATTGTAAATAGTGTTGGATTTATTAAAAGATCTTTGCACATGCACAAATTACACTTTTTCAACTTCTTACATTTTAGGCTGAATCTAGATACCAATACTAATTAATATCAATGTATGTTTAAGACCACCACGCAGTAGTCCCACTAGTTTGGATTCCAAATTTTCAATCCGTTTTGGTTTTCAACAAATTAAAAAAAAAGTTATGGAGTGTTCAAAATGGGTATGCATCACTTTAGCACAACATTGGAGGCTCGTTTACCCATGCCTAATGTTCTCAGTTAGGTGTGTCCTTGGGTTGAGGAGAAGCTCACATAGTGTACTTTTTAATGATTACTTTGATTGCATGTATGTACAAAACAAAATTTTGATGTTTTTGAATAAATTGCTATATCCTATAGTCTTCAGGATGCATGCTTCACATGCAACATAGCACTTAATGATTTAACGGTCTTGTTCCAAATCCTTATTCCATAATTTTTTGCTCTCATGTTCAAGTTGGAATGTGTACTACAACTTGAAGACAAAGTTTGGCGAATTCTGTTAAGCAATGCAAAAGTTATAGGTCATGCAAGGTACCTATATATAGAAAATTACCTGAACCTTAACAAAAATGGCTACACCCAAGCAAACAATGACCCACCAGTACAACTACACGTACAAATTCTAGGGGTGCATGGGCACCACAGTCAGATTGTTTTTGCCATTGGTTGGTTGTTTAGGAAAATTACTAGCTTTCATGGTGACAACTCGGTGAAGGGAGACGCTGCAATCAAACTCTTGGTTGATTGTGAAAACTCGCTATGCAAGATTGATCCAAAGGAGAGACCTACGAGGGATGCAGTTTTGAAGAAAATGCATAGTTTCAATGTAAACGAGGATGTGGCAATGCGACCCATTGAGGAAATGAAGACATGTTGTTGAACACATAAGCTGCATCTTTCTTGAGCTTGACCCATATGGCCGCAATTTTGATTGCCAAATTTGTAATGTTCATTGGTCCATCAAAAATTATCGCCAGCCAATTATGAGGGAGAATACATATTATATTCATTGCATGATCAAATCAGGGAAGCCTCATAGTGGAGCCGTGCCACTCTACTTTGCAATGATGTTGTATGCAAAGTTCATGCTCGATGTGCCTGTGATTTGCCTCCTCTCCTTAAACACACAGCAAAAAGTGATCGCAACCAAGGATAGCCCCTACCACCACTATCCCCATTGTTGCATCACCACCCACTAACATGGGAAGGCTAGCTTCAGGTGAGTGAAGCACATGCAAATTTATTCCATCTGTGCTCATAGTTGTTATATCATACATAATGCATTTTTGTAGTTTCTATGGCAATATGACACCAAAAATTGATATTTTTTATTTGGCATCGGTATTGTTTTCTTCTATGTTTTATAAGAGTTTGAGTATCAAGTGATAGCCTAGCGGCTCTCACTTATTTTTATTTTCTAAGATATTATATGGGATTGAGAGGATGAGTGGAATGGATCATTGTAAATACCATGTGTATGAATGATAAATACCTTGGTATGGGGTGAGAGTTATTTGTGTATGGGATATTATGGGGTTTTTAGAAAATAGGAAGAGTGAGTCATATAAAGAGGTGGGCTCATGTCCATGTGTTCCAATAATATAAGAGAGACGACATGCCAAGCATGTGGAAGGCATGTGGAGGAGTGTGGAGTCAAGAGGAATCCTTCTAGAATTCCTATGTGGAATAAGGAGCATGTGGACATATGGAAAAGAGAGGGCCCCTATGGGCTCCATGTAGGGAGACTCTTGACTTTCTTAATATTTTAAGATTCTTGAGCATCTTTTGATGGGACACATGGCAAGAGTAGCCAAAAAGGACATGGATGGTGACATACGGGCTTATGTGATTGATGGGGAAAGGAACCTATAGGCAACATTGTAAATGGATGAAGGAGGGTGATAAAATCTCTATAAAAGGAGCCCTCCTACTTGTTCATCATCTCTTCCACCATTATGTCTCATGGCAAGAGTAGCCAAAAAGGACATGGATGGTGACATACGGGCTTATGTGATTGATGGGGAAAGGAATCTATAGGCAACATTGTAAATGGATGAAGGAGGGTGATAAAATCTCTATAAAAGGAGCCCTCCTATCCCTTGTTCGTCATCTCTTCCACCATTATGTCTCGTCTTGCTGTAGCTCTAGTCTCCACAAGCCTCTTCCATGAGCCTTCTCTCCCTCTTGTAGATATCCTCTTATGTAGACTCGAGTCCATCTCTCTCTAGTTTATTCTCTCTCTATGAGTAGTCTTGGAGCTTCTGCTCCCTCTTGTACATATGAAACCTCTTCTTCTCCCTTGTGTTTGTAGTATTTTGAGTTGCATTAGAGTGGAGTCTCACTCTATTGGTAATGAAGGTCACTTCAGGTTCTCTCTCTTGAGTGTCTCTTCCCTTTTTCCATTGCTTTCTCTTCCAAAGTGCTCAGAAGTGTTGTCTATTTGGCCGCTCATTGCGCATACATGGTTTATCTATTTCCCAAGCCACAAAGGGGACTCTTCCTTCCCTCCTAGGCGACCTCTATGGAACTTGGATCGTTGATGAAGTCTAAGCATGGAGGTAGTATTCTCCCAAGTTGGCACCAGTAGGAGTAGGTGTTTTTCATGATAGTTTGACACCCTGTCAGTATTTTGCTCATAACGTTTCTCTCGGTGGTCCGATTTGGATGAAACTTATATCAGCATGAAGTCTCTTAAAAAAGCATCATCCTATATCTTCAGTTATAGTATTAGATTTTAGACTAAAAATCTATGACTCTCTGTGTGTGACTGTTTCTTTTTCAGACAGTTTTTACCCCCATCCAATAAACTTCCCATATCTTTCCGACCTCTTCTCTTTTTCTTATGAAGCTTATATCAGAGCGAAGCCCATTTCAAGGCGCATCTCAATATGTGTTTGAATATTTGATATCATGTCTCTACTGAAAGTTATAGGCCTCTATGTCTAATGATAGTTTGTAGAGTGTTTTGAGCTACTTGTAAAGGTATCTATGAAGGAGGTGCAATGTTTCCTCAGAACCTACCCATCGGACCTAATCAGCCCCTTCACACTCCTCGATATATATCAGTTCATGTCATGTTGAGCCGCAAGATCTTCTTTCAACAACGTGTCACTCTTCTCTTTGCAGATCGGCTTGCTGAGATTATGACCTCCGCTGATCCTTTCCTTCTCCCTATGCTTGAGTACAACATCACTTGGGATGATACCATCTTCATTCTCATATAAGGGAGATAGTATGGTGTGGTCTCTTGGTATAAAATCTTCTTTTAATGTCCCTTTCCTAATGATAAATATCTCTATCACTCATTCAAAAGCAGTAGGAAGTGAAGAGGTGCATGAAGTTTATTACCCCCAACTTCATGTCACATCTTTTGGTGGAGACATCGGGTACGTTTGGTATTGGATTCATCCCACCTTACTAAACAGTCTCAGGTGTACTTGATTGCATGTTATGCCTAGTATAGGCATGTGTTTTCTAATGTGATAAAGAAGATGCCTGGAAGAACTCCATTAGAAGAGATTGCAGCCCGTTTAAGAGAACTAGAAGATTGTGAAGGTGATGCTCAAGCTATTCACACGGTCATCATGATCATATCCTTTATATTTGCACTCTTGAATATGTTGGTGAATTGACAACGCCGGCAGCAGGCACAATGATAGATTGGGGATTGTTTAATGCAATGGCAGCTTGGTGTGAAGAAGAGTTGAGTCTTTGGGTAGTTTTTGACTATAACAATGGAGTGGTGATTCTCAATGCTTTCAAATTCTTTTGCTATGCAAATGATGAAGAGTATAATATCTTGAAGCTGTTATGTGCACTTCCAATTGTGACAAGGGTGATTCTTGAATGCATGTATACACAATGTTTTCATGGTGCTGGTTGGTCACTTATTTTTTAAGATTTTGTTGAGGATCATACTGTGGAGGGTTTTCAATAAGTGGTTATGCATAATAAGTTGGTCTTGGTATACTAAGGCTCTGTGGGATCTTGTTTGGATCTTGTTTGGGATATTATTTGGATCTTGGTGTTTCCTTTTTGTGTTTCATCATGGTGAAGATTCCAGTGTTTCAAGGGACCCAAGGGGAAGACACGGAGTCTTATCTTTGGGATTTTGTTCAAGGATGTCGGCTTTCTGGATGGTCCGTGAAGGATCGGGCAGAGATTTTACCTGATTTTCTTGAAGGTGTAGCCTTGAGTTGGCATGAGGCCTTGCCGGACTCTACCAAAGAGGATTGGGACCAAGTGGTGGCTACAATGAAGCAGAGATTTGGGACAGTGGAGTCGCCAAATGCTTTGATGTGAGAGTGCTCTCAACGGAAGCAAGAACGGAAGAGGGAGAGAGAGCGAGAGAGAGAGACAGAGAGCCACACAAGTTTTGGTGGGTGCAGAACCACCCTAATCTTCTTTTTCATTCATTTATATATGTGTTTGAGTATTGTACATAACTGGGGTTAAGGCACAGTGACCTTTAACCCCCACAACCTCCCACTTAAAGGACAATGTGCCTTTAAGGGAGAACAACCAGTGAGCATACTATCCAATGCCCATCAATACACGACAATACTCAAACTACTGACTAGGTAGACTCTTCGTCAGCATATCTGCAGGGTTATCATCTGTATGAACCTTGACAAGCTCTATGCGCTTGTCCTCAAGTACCTCCCTGATGAAATGGTACCTGACCTCAATGTGTTTGGTCTTTGCATGAAAGACCGGATTCCGTGCTAGCTGAATAGCACTCATGGAATCACTATGCAATGTCGGTACACCTGTATGAATCCCCAAATCTCCCACTAGCCGATCAAGCCATATAGCCTCCTTGCAACCCTCTGTGGCTGCAACATACTCAGCTTCTGTGGTAGACAAAGCAACACACTTCTGTGCACGAGACATCCACGACACTGCACCACCTGCAAAGGTGAACACATAACCAGAAGTGGATCTCCTACTATCCACATGCCCTGCATAGTCTGAATCTGTGTACCCAAGTACACGCATGTCTCCTTTACCAAAGCAAATGCACATCTCCTTGGTACCCTTCATGTACCTCATGATGCACTTAACTGCCTCCCAATGCCTCTTTCCTGGATTAGCCATATACCGGCTAACAACTCCCACTGCAAATGCAATGTCTGGTCTAGTAGCTATCATAGCATACATAAGACTCCCAACTGCTGATGCATAAGGAACCTTGGCCATCATGGCCCTCTCCTCATCTGATTTGGGACTATCTGTATGACTCAGTTTCACATATGGAGGCAATGGAGTACTCACTGCCTTCCCCCCCTCCATATTGAAACGCTGCAATACTTTTGTAACATACTCTTTTTGTGAAAGCCAAAGGAGTTTCCTACTCCGATCACGCGTGATGCGCATACCAAGAATATGACCTGCAAATCCCAAATCCTTCATATCAAAGGCCTCATGCAACTTGGCCTTTAATGCATCTAGCTCATAAGTATTCTTGCTAGCCAATAGCATATCATCCACATATAGTGCCAGGATTATCAGGCTACTATCCTTAGCCCTTTTAGTGTAGAGGCAGTGATCAATTTCACTCCTTCTAAAACCCTGGGACCGAATGAAAGCATCAAACTTCTGATACCATTCTCTAGGTGCTTGCTTAAGACCATAGAGACTCTTTTTCAGCTTGCAAACTAAATGCTCTTTGCCCTTTTCTTCAAAGCCTTCCGGCTGTACCATGTAAATTTCCTCATGCAAATTCCCATGCAAGAAAGCTGTCTTGACATCCATTTGCATAAGCTCCATATCCTCTACTGCCACTAGTCCAAGCATGCATCTAAGTGTGGTCATCTTCACAACCGGAGAGAATATCTCATCAAAGTCCACACCCTTCTCTTGCTTGAACCCTTTAGCAACCAAACGGGCCTTGTACCTAGGCACATCATCACCTGTGACCTTCATTTTGTAGACCCATTTACATGGCAATGCTTTCTTTCCATGTGGCAAAGAAACCAAGTCCCAAGTCTTATTCTTCATAAGTGAACTCATCTCTGATTGCATAGCATACTCCCACTTGCGTTGATCCTCACGCATCATAGCCTCTCTATAGCAAGAAGGCTCCCCGCAATCAGTAAGCATCACATAGTCTACCCCTGGAACAAACCTATCAGGCGGTCTAGACACTCTAGATGATCTTCTCAAGGGCATTTCAGCTTGCTGTCCCACCTGCATATCAGCCACATTTGGCTCATCATTTCCACCAATAGATGATCCATCATCTACCCTTGATTGTATACCTGTGGGAGTACTTGGTTGTACCATTTCTTGCACATTTGGTGCATGGACAACTTGCTGTCTATCAACATAGGCAGGTGGATTCACATCCTGGAAAGTGATTCTCCTCATTTCCACATCCCTCATGGCTGCCTTATGCATCTTCTTCTCATTGAAGACCACATCATGGCTGCGTATGATCTTCTTTGCTTCTGGATCCCAGAGACGATAGCCCATCTCTCCACTTTCACCATAACCCAGAAAGATGCATTTCCTAGACTTAGGATCTAGCTTCTTTTGAAGCTCTTTTGGCACATGTGCATATGCCTCACACCCAAATATACGCAAATGAGAGTAAGAGGGCTTCTTGCCACTCCATGCCTCTTCAGGAATACCACCATCCAAACTCTTACTAGGTGATCTATTGATCACATGCACTGCAGTCTTCATTGCCTCAGCCCAAAAACCACCAGAAAGACTTGCATTGGAAAGCATGCATTGCAACCTTTCTTGAATGGTACGATTCATCTTTTCTGCAACTGGATTTTGCTCTGGAGTACGAGGGGATGTGAGCTCCCTCTTAATCCCACGTGTATCACAAAAATGCTGAAAGTCATGAGAGAGATACTCTCCACCATTGTCAGTCCGTAGGCATTTAAGCGTTCTACCTGACTGATTCTCAACCAAGGCCAGCCATTTCTGAAATACCTGGAACACATCACTCTTCCGAGCTATAGCATAAGCCCACACTTTCCTAGTTGCATCATCAATGAATGTCACATAGTATTCAGCCCCGCCTAATGACTGTGTAGGCATGGGACCACATACGTCTGAATGCACCAAATCAAGCATTTCAAACTCTTTCTTTCCCCTTCTTTTATGGGCTGATTTAGTCTGCTTCCCATAGAGACAATGCTCACAAAATTCAAAATCAGAGAAACTCAAATGCGGTACATAACCCAAACGGCATAAGAGTTTCATTCCATTCTGGCTCATGTGCCCCAACCTGCAATGCCACAAAGAAGTGCTTGGCTGCTCGGTTATTGCAACAACATGATCAAATACCCCTGATACATGTAAGGGATACAAAGTCCCACACTTGGCACCCCTGGCCAAAAGCATAGAGCCCTTCTGAATTTTCCAACTCTGAAAGCCAAAAGTGGTGTGAAAACCAGCATCATCTAGCTGACCCACTGAAATAAGACTCTTGGTCAGCTTAGGCACATGTCTCACATGTTTCAAAACAAATGCAGACCCATTTGCAAAAGAAAACTTTATGTCACCTGCTCCCACTATGTCACATGCATAGTCATTTCCAAGATGCACACAACCTGTCTTTCCACTATCATAAGTGGAGAACCATTCCCTATGGGGAGTAACATGGAATGAAGCACCAGAATCCAAAATCCAATCCTGGGAATATGCATCATCTGAAGTGGTAAGCAACTCTGCAAATAAACTAGACATGAAGAGAACATCATTGTCACTATCACGTGTGACTGCATTGATCTCCTCGATCTTCACTTTTCCTTTGTCCTCCCTTGGACTCTCTTCCTTTTGATTTGCACCCCAATTTGCATTCTTTTTCTTATCCTTTTGCTCTCTTTTCAGCTGTAGCAATCCTTTTTCATATGGCCCTTCTTGCCACAATGGTAACACTCAATGTTCCGTGCCCTGGATTTGCTCCGAGACTTCCCTCTTTCTTGGGACTTCCCCCTGAACTGTGATCTGCCCCTTTGCACATTTAAGGCTGCATCCTGCTTGTTGCCATCCATAGACTTCCGTCTAATCTCCTCGGCCAACAAGCTACCCACAACATCATCAAATTTCAGTACTCCACCAGGTGCAGAGTTACTGACAGCTGTACGGAAGGTATCCCATGAGGATGGCAATGAACATAAGAGAAATATTGCCTTAGTCTCCGCATCAAAATTCATTTTCTGAGCCTGAAGCTGGCTGAAAATAATATTGAATTCATTCAAGTGAGAAGCAATGGAGACCCCTTCCTTCATTTGCAGCTCAAACAACCTCTTCATGAGGTAAACTTTATTAGAGGCAGTTTCCTTTTCATAAGTGGCACACAGTTTCTTCCACAAATCTTCCGTAGTCTGCTCATTTACTACTGTGAAATAAACTGACTCTGCAAGATGAAGTCTAATAGTAGACTTTGCTAATGCATCCAACTCATTCCAATCATCCTCAGACATATTTGCAGGCTTAGCTTCAATACCTGCCAAGGGTTTAATCTGCTTCTTTTGAATAAGCACATCCCTTATTTGTTCTTTCCACAAAGAAAAGTTTGTCCCATCAAACTTTTTAATGCTGAAAAACTCCTTTTCAGACATGGAAGAGGATGCCATGATGCAAATAAAGCAAAATCCCAAATGCTAGTGCCTGCAAGAGAGAATCACACCAAATACTAGGTGCACCTAAATGTGTATGCCACAATAGAGTGAAATATCACCAAAACTCAAAACTCAAAGCATCTGACTCATGTGCATATACTATGCATCCATATGAGCAAATCTGGCCCAAAAGAAAATGCCAATAAGTGCCAAATGACTCAAGCATAAACACTGTCCACTGGCATATGCATCAATAATGTCTCATCCAAGAGAGCATAGCACTATCAGTGCATCACCTGCAATGTTTCAAAGCTGTCCCTCAGCTTAAAATAGCATCCATGTGCAAAGCGTCCATAAAAAATAGCATCCCACAAGGCAATTTGGGCCTATCAGCGCATCCAACAAGGACCGCAATGCATCCAAATGGCCTATAAATCATCCACTGCAACCCAATGCATACCACGAATGAGCGCACACTGCTCAAACTGTAACCAGAGTGATCTGCATAAGGTATGCTCAAGAAATCATAGTCCCACGGTAATGAGCGCTACTGAAAATAGAACCTGAGATGCTTCAAAACATGGGCGCCATTGCATAATCGGACTCAGCAAGAAAATCTGCAAATATCTCTCTTCTGCCATAACTCCAAAATCCCAACCGATGAATGAGAAATGGGAGTCAACACTTATCCACTGCCATGTGGCATAAATCTAAGGTTTCAAAACCTTAGCATGAAAAATGCATAACAGAGAGACGAAATCGAATACACAGAGATTTATAACTCTGAAAATCCTCCACCGAATCACGCAAGAACTGATAGGTAGGGGTTTTTGGGCGTCCGGAACGCAATGGGACAGACGGTTTTGGAAACCGTGGCCTCAATCACTGGGTCCAACACACGGAATGAAAAACGTTTTTGGAAATAGAGCTATCTGTAAACTCCACCGGAGTCCGAATGATGAGCAACATAGAAGTTTTAGGACCTCCTGAGTCCACCGGAACTGACAGATCTGCAAATGGTTGCTCCAAACTTGAGTTCCAACACCCGGGCAAAAAACGCAGGAACTGACACAGTGAGTCAAAAATCCACTGAAATGATCCCAGATTCAAGAATGAAGGTGTTTCCAAGCTCCTGAAGTAATGTGGACACCAAAAGCAAGCAATAGTTGCCTCTACAAGTCAATACGGAGTCTCTGTCATCGAACGGAACAGGGAAAAGCTCAAAAAACGACTTTTTCTTTGAAAGCTCTTAACAGGCTCTCAAAACCACTTCGCAAAGCCAAAGTGACTTTTCCAAAGGTTCCTCCAAGGTCTCTGCACACTCGGATGTAAGTAAAGTCACCCACAAAGCTTCCCACAAAGCTTCTCCTTCCTCCCACAGAGCTGCTGAGCTTCAAGCATTCACGCACGCTCAGCTAGATCACCCAGGCTCTGATACCAATTGAGAGTGCTCTCAACGGAAGCAAGAACGGAAGAGGGAGAGAGAGCGAGAGAGAGAGACAGAGAGCCACACAAGTTTTGGTGGGTGCAGAACCACCCTAATCTTCTTTTTCATTCATTTATATATGTGTTTGAGTATTGTACATAACTGGGGTTAAGGCACAGTGACCTTTAACCCCCACATGATGTTGCAGTTGGACCAGTTCTATCAAGGAGAGGGTGAGATGGTCTCTGCATTGGCAATTCGATATGAAACTTTCTGGATAAATTATGAAAGGGCAGCTTTGCGAGCTGTGGCATCTGCATCATCGGCTCCTCAAAGTCTCGTAGGGATGGAGCACTTAAAGATGAGCAAATTTTTTATGGCTTTGGAGCCTTGTCTTCGCTCAAAAGTAATGAGTAAAGATCCAATAACATACATGGAGGCACTTCACATTGTGACCAAGAAAGAAGCTTCTCTAAAGATCGAATCCTCTTTGGTGTCTTCAACAACTTCAACTTCTAAGGTGGAGGTAATGGCACTCCTCAGGTACCAAATTCCTTTGAGTTAGATCATAATATCTCCCAATTGATGGCAGAGTTTGCTGATTTGAAATTGCATTTGGTTAATGCACGACAACCTAGAGCACCAAAGAGTGAGGATAGGCCTCGAGATAAGAGTGGGATCACTTGCTATGAATGTAATGAAAAAGGTCACTATCACCCTAAGTGTCCTAGATTGAGAAAGAAAGAAAAAAAACAAGTATCCTTGTTAGAAGCTTCTTCAGGGGATGAGGAAAAAGAGGTAATGATGGCTAAACGGGGGCCTGGAAAAGCAAAAGAAGAAGAAGAAAGAAAGGAAGAAGTAGATGAGGAACATCAGCAAGAGGAACACTATAGTAAGAAAAAGAAGGCATCTAGAAGGAGAATTAGCCAGTCAGACTTTCCTATAGGACAAGGCATTAGAAGCTATGACTTGTTGTCCGATCTTACAGAAAAGGAAGCTCATATCACCTTTGGTCAATTACTTGCTTTGTCTCCAAAACTACAGAAGGAATGGGGAAAGCTAGCAAGCACAAGAGTGTCAAAGAAGAAAAAGAAGAAACGTGCCATTCTTGTTGTTCAAAAGGTAGATATAGATGTTGGTGATGATGTACCTATGGTGGATGTGATCATTGATGGTCAAGTGATTTCTAATGTGTACATTGATGGAGGTGCATCGATTAATGTCATGAGTGAGAAAACCATGATAGATGCTAATTTAAAAAACTCTAGTACTACCTCTCCTTATTGCATCAAATTGGCTAACAACACTAGGGTTAAGACCTTGGGAGTTATGAAGAATCTAGAAGTGGATGTATGTGGAATTTCTGTGCCGACTACTTTTCAGGTGATCCCTACCAAGCCAGATGCACGTGCCTATCCATTGATTTTGGTAAGGCCTTGGCTACGCAAGGTGAAGGCTACTCAAAAGTGGGATACTAGAGAATTGATTTTGTAGGAAAATGATAAGAAGGTGCACTACAACATCAGAGGTCACAAAAAGTAAGTTGTCAAGGAGGAGTCTTCAACATCAGAGAGTTAGAGCTTTGACTTAACCGATGAAGAAGAAGAGACAGGGTGTAGCTCCGCCGAGGAGACTAGCTCAGAGGGTGAGGTGGAAGGAGTGGCCTTTGGTCTTTGTCTTGGTGCTGATCGAGATGAGTCAGGAGGGAACAAGGTGGTGGTACAAGAAGATCCTATAGAGACACTTCATGTGGAGGATGTGGAGCACACTAAACGATGCCAACGTAATGAAGAGCTTCTTGGTGATTCTCTATCAGGTAGTGAGAAGCTCCAGTACTTGGATATGTTAGAAGATTTTCCATGTCTCTATGCAACAAGCTATTCATAGGTTTGACCAGTCTCTCTTGTGGAGCACAAGATTGAGTTGAAGCCAGAAAGCAAGCCAATTGTGCAACGCTTAAGGTGATTGGGGGTGATTCAAGCTGAGGCACTAAAGAAAGAAGTAACACAACTACTTGAGGCAAGATTCATCTTTCCTGTTAATGATTCAGAATGGATATCTCATGTAGTTGTCACACCAAAGAAAGGAAATAAGTGGCAGGTTTGTGTGGACTTTCGTCCTTTGAATGCATGCACTAAGAGGGATCATTTTCCTTTGCCATTCCAAGATAAAATACTAGACCAAGTAGCAGGGCATGAGATGTATTCTGTATGTGATGGGTATTCTGGGTACTTTCAAATTTGTATTCACGAGGAAGATCAAAAGAAAACATCATTTTTCACAGCTTGGGGAGTTTTTACTTACAGAGTGATGCCTTTTAGGTTGACCAATGCACCAGCTACATTTCAAAGGTTCATGAGTCAAGTGCTCGAGCCTTACTTGGGAAAGTTCATAAGGGTGTTTTTGGATGATTTTTGCATTTATTCTCGGTGCATAGATCACATGGAGAAGTTAAAGATGGCCTTAGCTAGGATTGATGAAGCAAAAGGGTGTCTAAATCCTAGCAAGTGTCATTTGGCTCAAACAAAAGTAGTCTTGTTGGGGCATATTGTGTCTGAAGAAGGCCTACAAATGGATCCTGACAAGGTTCAAGCAATCATGGCATTGCCAAGTTCGCAGAATTTTAAGAAAGAGCAAGTATTATCAATGCTTTTGTGATGATTTCATAGAGATAGTGCATTCCATGAACTTGTTGACAAGAAAAGGAGTTTCTTTCCAATGGGGTGTGGAGCAACAAGAGTCTTTTTAGCAACTTAAGAAGGCCATGAGTAAGGGCCCAATATTGAAGCCCCCTGATTGGTCTCAAGACTTTTATGTAAATCCAAGTTATCTTTGCATTCAGTTGGTGCTGTATTGCTACAAAAAGGAGAGGTAGGTAGAATGCAACCCATCTATTATGCCAGCCGATAGCTTACAGAGGTGGAAACAAGGTATGAAGAAATGGAGTAGCAAGCCCTCTCTTTGGTGCTTTCAATCAGAAAGTTTCGCTCCTATTTATTACCTCGGCCATTTTCTTCCTTACCTCTCAGTCTGTATTAGCATATCTAGTTCACAAGCCTAATCCTGGGGGGAGATTTGCAAAATGGTTGTCAAATCTTCAAGAGTTCTCTTTCTCTTTTGTCATTGAAAATACCACTAGGTCCACTATGGCAGATTTGCTCACAGGACGGTAGGATCTAAGAGAAGAAAAGAAATATAAGGAGGACATTAATGATGAAAGGGAGACACCTCCAGTAGCTTTTGTCTTGTATTTTGATGGGGCTTTTAGTCCTTCACGCCAACAAGGAGCCAGGGGGATAGTCTTGATGAATTCTAAAGGTCAAGAGGTATGGGCAAGAGGACAAGAACTTCCAGGTATCACAACTAACAATGCAGCTGAGTATAATGCTTTGATTCTTGGTTTGGAGGGTTGTCTTAAAAGTCAAGTTAAAGAATTGGAAGTAAGAGGAGATTCTCAGCTTATTATAAAGCAAATGCAAGGGCATTACAAGACAAGAAGTCCTCATTTGAAAAAGCTTAATCAAAAGGCTATGGCACTATGTAGTCAGTTTGATTTTTGCAAGTTTGTTCATATAAACAGAAAAGAAAATCAAAGGGCAGATGAGTTAGCTACTCAAGCCATTATAGTACAAGACCAGGGGGTGGTTTCTTTGGTAGACACTGGATGGCTAGAACTACAAGATGTTCAGCAATATGTGGAAGAAGGCATGTTTCCTCGAGGGTTAACTCCACAACAGAAGCAGAGGTCACCACGCCTCCATAAGGATGGATGTATATGAATGTCACCAATGGAACCTATCAGCTTGAGGATGTTGATGGCATGGTGATACCTGGACGCACCAATGAGTATCGCCTTAAATTCTTCTATGATCGACCACCTTGAGGGCCAGCAGACCCTATCTGTCACTAGACAGGATCTGCGGGGAGGGGGGGAGATGTGACGGCAAAATTTGATATTTTTTATTTGGCATTGGTATTGTTTTCTTCTATGTTTGATAAGAGTTTGAGTATCAAGTGATAGCCTAGCAGCTCTCACTTATTTTTATTTTCTAAGATATTGTATGGGATTGAGAGGATGAGTGGAATGGATCATTGTAAATACCATGTGTATGAATGATAAATACCTTGGTATGGGATGAGAGTTATTTGTGTATAGGATATTATGGGGTTTTTAAAAAATAGGAAGAGTGAGTCATATAAAGAGGTGGGCTCATGTCCATGTGTTCCAATAATATAAGAGACTCCACATGCCAAGCGTGTGGAAGGCATGTGGAGGAGTGTGGAGTCAAGAGGAATCCTTCTAGAATTCCTATGTGGAATAAGGAGGATGTGGACTTATGGAAAAGAGAGGGCCCCTATGGACTCCATGTGGGGAGACTCTTGACTTTCTCAATATTTTAAGAGTCTTGAGCATCTTTTGATGGGACACATGGCAAGAGTAGCCAAAAAGGACATGGATGGTGACATACGGGCTTATGTGATTGATGGGGAAAGGAATCTACAGGTAGCAATTGTAAATGGGTGAAGGAGGGTGACAAAATCTCTATAAAAGGAGCCCTCCTATCCCTTGTTCATCATCTCTTCCACCATTAGGCCTCGTGTTGCTGTAGCTCTAGTCTCCTCAAGCCTCTTCCATGAGCCTTCTCTCCCTTTTGTTGATATCCTCTTATGTAGACTCTTGAGTCCACATCTCTCTCTAGTTTATTCTCTCTCTATGAGTAGTCTTAGAGCTTTCGCTCGCTCTTGTACATATGAAACCTCTTCTTCTCCCTTGTGTTTGTAATATTTTGAGTTGCATTAGAGTGGAGTCTCACTCTATTGGTAATGAAGGTCACTTCAGGTTCTCTCTCTTGAGTGTCTCTTCCCTTTTTCCATTGCTTTCTCTTCCAAAGTGCTCAGAAGTGTTGTCTATTCGACCGCTCATTGTGCATACATGGTTTATCTATTTCCCAAGCCACAAAGGGGGCTCTTCCTTCCCTCCTAGATGACCTCTATGGGACTTGGATCGTTGATGAAGTCTAAGCATGGAGGTAGTATTCTCCCAAGTCGGCACCAGTAGAAGGAGTAGGTGTTTTTCATAACAGTTTGACCCCTTGTCAGTATTTTGCTCATAACTTTTTGCTCAATGATCCGATTTGGACGAAACTTATATCAGCACGAAGCTCTCTTCAAGAAGCATCATCATATTTCTTTTGTTATTATATTAAATTGTAGACCAAAAATCTATGACTCTTTGTATGTGACTGTTTCTTTTTCAGATAGTTTTTACCCCCATCCAGTAAACTGCCCATATCTTTCCAACCGCTTCTCTGTTTCTTATGAAACTATATCAGAGCGAAGCGCATTTCAAGGCGCATCTCAATATGTGTTTGAATATTTGATATCATGTCTCTATTGAAAGTTATAGGTCTCTGTGTCTAATGATAGTTTGTAGAGTGTTTTCAGCTAATTGTAAAGGTATCTATGAAGGAGGTGCAATGTTTCCCCAGAACCTACCCATCCAACCTAATCAGCCCCTTCAAACTCCTCAAAATATATCAATTCATGTCATGTTGAGCTAGAGGATCTTCTTTCAACAACGTATCACTCTTCTCTTTGGTGCAGACCGGCTTGCTGAGATTATGGCCTCCGCTGATCCTTTCCTTCTTCCTATGCTTGAGTACAACATCACTTGGGATGTTACCATATTCATTCTCATATAAAGGAGGATAGTATGGTGTGGTCTCTTGGTATAAAATCTTTTTTTAATGTCCCTTTCCCAGTGATAAATATCTCTCACTCAATTCGAAAGTAATAGGAAGTGAAGAGGTGCGTGAAGTTTATTACCCCCAACTTCATGTCACAGCAAGCTCTGAGTTATTTATGAACATGCATGAAGCCGTTGGGAGATGAAGGTGTAGAGGGGAGGTGATGGTGTAGAGGGTCCATATCCAGCACTGCAAACCTATAGTCTAAAAATATAGTCCATGTTTGTTCTACAAATTTTTTGAGAAGCTGTAAGTTTGCCTTTACAAATTAGCCATTCATAAGATTATAAATCTTTCCCGCACATCGATGGGGTTCAAGCTCCCTGAGCAAAGTGTACTTGGAAAGATTATAACTTCATCTGCGGCTAGCACAAATTGCTCCACCACCTTCTATTTACAATGTCATGATGTGCATGTCAAAGAAATTGAAATGAATTGCATATTACAAACAAGCATTGCATTATAAATGATTTGCATTCTAGAACAATCACATTTTTAAAAATTTGCAATTTTAACTGCAGTGCAACATTTCATTTGATGGCCAAAAAAGAAGTGTGTATTGCAATGCCTCATTTGCACTTTAGAACAATTGCATTTTAACAGAATTGCAACGTTTCATTTGACTACCAAAAAGAGATGCAAATTACAATGTCTCATTTGATTGTTCCCTCTAATTGCAACATTAATCAAGCACACTGATGTACATCAAGACAACACCTCTTCTTCTTCTAACTTGCTAGAATTGGGTTCATGGTGTACAAGTGCAAGGGCATCATGCACGAGGCACATTACTGCATTTTCCTCTTTCCATATGCATATTTGAGCAACTTGCCGATTGTGCAAGGGACTCTACACCACTATTGTGTGTGGTTGCACTTTGCAAACAACTTTCCATGGTTGTTGATTGCTCACCTAGGGATCCAAGACCCATGGTTCTTTCTTCAGTTATACAAGTTGAGAGTGGTGGTGTGCGACTATGTCATCCACAATTGTGTCTGCACTTGTGGATGTTTTACCACCCAAAATGGCTACCACCCTTTCCACTCCGAGACCTTGTATTTTTCGATCTGTCTTTGAGCATCACCTAGGAAATGTTTGCGCATCCAAGTACCTGAACCCGTGTACTCTTTCTAGCAGATGTTACATATCCACTTTGTGGCAATTACGAGCGTAACATAATCACATGCTTTTGCAGGGTTTCGGCCTTGTTTTTTTGTAGCCATGTTCACATCTCTATGCACATACTAATGGATCAATAATGTGCAAAGGTTTCAAAGGCAAAATTTTATATCTCAATACATCTCAAAAATATTTTTCCTACCTTGATCAAAATTTTTTGACGATACGTCTTGCATGGAAATAATCATTTCACTCACTCTTATTCTGCCAATGCTCATTAAGTCTAGACCTCAAGTGCCCCCTCCTGACATAACTGGATGGTTATAGACCTGGAAATCTGCCTATGGATCTAGGCATGGGATGAAAATTTGCCTTTTTCTACATCCCTCTCTTTCTCGAGTAAGCATCTATCTACACTATGATCTTTTGAGACATCATGCTCTGTATGGGAAAGTTAGTATTTCACACATGCTAGTGTAGTAGCTAGCAATGCTTACATGTACATGATAATTATTTCCCTCACCCACTACTTTCTAATCCCAACCATCGACACAACTATTCGGAAGATTTTAAAGCATTTGTTCATGTTACAAGCAGTCTTAAATATTCGAACTCAAACAAAATATGTAAGAAACTAGAAATTGATTGATGTTATCTCTGTGCCAACATGGACTTAGGTGGAACAGAATGTATGTGTAGAGTAGCGGCAAAGCTCCGCTTGTACTTGCATAAGGCTAGAAATAATCCCTCTTAGAAATCCAACTTGCATGTTCTACATACGATTCCTACATGCAACTCCTACATGCGAGTTCTACATGCAACTCCTACATGCAACTCCTACATACGAGTTCTACATGCAACTCCTACATGCAACTCCTACATACGAGTTCTACATGCAACTCCTACATGCCACTCCTACATGCAACTCCTACATGCGAGTTCTACATGCAACACCTAAATGCAACTTCTACATGCGAGTTCTACATGCAACTCCTACATGCAACTCCTACATGCGAGTTCTACATGCAACTCCTACATGCAACTCCTACATGCGAGTTCTACATGCAAGTTCTACATGTAGAGAGAGAATGTGTTACAATTCTTACATGCGAGTTCTACATGCAACCTCTACATGCGAGTTCTACATGCAACTCCTATATGCAACTCCTACATGCGAGTTCTACATGCAAGTTCTACATGTAGAGAGAGAATGTGTTACAATTCCTACATGCAGAGAGAGAAGCTCTCCAACTTATATAAATACCCCATAATGGAATGAAGCCCACACTCTTTGGAGCATTGTGTTGAGTTCTACTTTGGTATTCCAAGCAATTGTCTCAAGTGTCCATGCTTCCTTGCACTCCATGTCCAAAAGCATGTCCTAACCTTGCAACTCCTTCTCCCCTCTCCTCCAACCTTGCAACCCATCCTCTCCCTCTCCTCCTCCTCCCTTCTCCTCCTCCTTCTTCCTCCTCTTCCTCCTCCCTCCTCCTCCCTCTTCCTCCTTCTCCTCCCTCCTCCTCCCTTCTCCTCCTCCCTCCTCCTCCTCCTCCTCCTCCTCCCTCCTCTCTCTTCTTTCCACCATGCTCTTACACCTTCTTTCTCTCCTACTCCTATGCTCCCCCAAAACCCTTAGTTCCTCAACCCTTAATCTCCATGATCTACAAGGGAGACAAGTTCTCCACAATGTACTCTACACTAAACCTTGGAACCTCTTCTAAACCTTGGAACCTCTTCTAAACTCTGGAACCTCCTTCTAAACTCTGCAACCTCTCTCTAAACCTTGGAACCTCCTTCTAAACCTTGGACCTCCTTCTAAACCTTGGAACTCCTTCTAACCCTGGAACCTCTTCTAAACCTTGGAATCTCCTACTAACCCTTAAACTCCTCCTAAACCCTATAATCCCCAATGAAGTCGAAAGCCTTCATTACCTCAATCATGATGATAGATGTTCCTTTTACGCATGCATGCACTATGTTTGCTTACCACACTTAAGCCTACGTCTCTCACCGGAACACAACTCGAGGTCCTAAGCTACGTGTATACTACAAACAATAACCCTGATATATCTGTAGGTGATAAAAAGCCTCAAAACCCTGCATATACTGAGAATGCCCTACTCTTCCTATGGAAGCCGTAGGAAAGAGCCAACATTTGGCGCCGTTGCCGGGGAGAGTACCATCTCAAGTAACGAGTAAACATACGCAGCTATGTGTAAAAAACAAACTACTTCAAACTTTCACAAACATAACATTCAAGGGCAAGGAGAGTAAAAATTTTTCCATTTCTAGCCAAACATATCAACCCCAAGCATCAACCTTGGGTTACTACCTTAAGAAATTTTCTTTATTTCTTAAAAAGAAGCCACTTGATAACCAATCAGGCTAGGTAGTGGACATGAATGCGTAGAGCTTGCAATTTCAATCATTTCACCTTTTTGCAGAAGAGCAAACCGAGCTAACCATAAAAAGTAACGGCTCAGGTAGAGCTTAGGGTTTAACCCTAAACCTAAAACCATTTCCTATAAAAACCCACTCCACCCCCTCATTCTTCATCTTTCACATCTTGCCTCCATCCTCTTCCTCATTCCGAGCCTTATGCAAGACACTCCTCCCTCTCCCTCTGCAGCACCCGCCCGCCCTCTCCACTTTGCCCGTGCTCCCCCTTCCCCTCCCCTCAACCCTCTCCCTCTGCCCCCCCTCCCCCTCCCCTCCACCCTCCCCTCCCCTCCCCCCTCCACCTCCCTCCCCTCCCCTTTGTTCAACTCCCCCCCCCCCGGCCACTCGTCAAACCCCCCCGGTCACCGCTACATCTTTCCCACCCACACACAGACGGCTTTCCAAAAAAAAAAACCCTAACCTAACTCTAATTTTAGGTTAGTTAATCCTAGGTTAGTTTAACCTAGGTTAGGTAAGGTTAGTTTAACTTAAGTAGGTTAGTTTAACCTAGGTTAGTTTACTGACAGTTAGGTTAGTCTAACTAACCTTTAGTTAGTAAACTATAGTTAGTGAACCTAGTTAGGTTAACCTCCCAGTTAAAGTAACTGGGAAGATATAGGTTAGTTAATCTAACTTGATTTAACTTGGTTCAAACCCCTCAGTTCGACTTAAAGTCCATTCACACCACCCTTAAGACCCTCCCCCCAAAAAGCAAATTTTACCCCTACTTTAACCCCTCATAACTCATCCGTTTGGGACCCAAACTGGACCCTGTTTGAACCCAGATTTCACACACAGAAACACCACGCTATGGGGTATTTTTCCAGCCCATTGCACACCATTTCAAGATCCCTAGCACTGGCTCGCACCCCTGTGTGGGCCTCGTTTCACACAAATTCACTCGTATCTTCACGTTGTGACCTCCGATTAGCGATCCGTCTGCACCGGCACAGTTCCCTACACATGTAGGACAATCTTAGGCACAATATTAACACAACGGTCCCTACTCACACTAACACCACTCTAATCCTCCCAACAAAACTACATCCACACTCGCACTTGCGACGAAGACACCCTTTGCAAATCTCGCCCAATCTGCATGCAGCTACATTCCAGCCAATGCCTCCGACTCCAACGCTCGCCAAATCCACATACAACTCCACTGCAACCACCGCCTTCGACAATCCTCTACCCCCGAATCCCCCCCTGAAATTCAATCACTTCCTTTGACTCCTCCACGCCACAACATGGCTAGACGTTGTCGCGACAATGATGGGGATATCGACCTCGATGCAGAGGCTGACAATTTCTTTAATCGAAGAAATAATAGCACTCAAGGTAGGTGCCCCTTGGGAAAACTAGAACTTTTCAAATATAATGATAGGGGAGATCCAGCTCGATTCCTCTAACATTTTGATGCCGCATGCCGCGCCGATGGAGATCAATCCCATGAAACCAAGGTGGCTTGGTTTCCCATGGCCTTAACTGATGAAGCGTCTGAATGGTACCTAGACCTTCTAGTGGAAGAGCGCGCCACGTGGGACCTACTTCAAATAGAATTTAAACGACGCTTTCAAATGGAGAGGCTACAAGATTATCCCGCTCTCCAACTAAGCAAGATCGAACAAGGCCATCAAGAAGATGTACGCACGTACCTGGGTAAGATGAAAAGATTAATCACCAAATGTGATCCATGCCCCGATGCAAAGTACCTCATGACCTGGTTCATTGCAGGACTAAGAAAGAAAATTCGAAAGGATATGAAAAAGATAAGGAGCTATGAAATGTTCAGTGCTGCTCATGCGACAGCCATTGACATCGAGGATGGCATGACCGACTCAGACACTAGCAGTGATGACGACAGATCTAGTGCACGAGATAAGCCCTCGAAAAAGGGCAAATCAAAGTCCACTGCCAAAACATCAAATGAAGATCACCTAGAGGCCATAACCATGAAGCTGAAAGAAGACATGATGCAAGCCATGGAACAAAAACTTCACTTGTCTCAGCCGCCAACTCAGACATATCCATGGCGAGAAAATGTCTGGTGTCCACACTGCATGGCCAATCATACAGCAAATGAGTGCCCGGTCCTAAGAGCCAGGATCACTGCACAAGCAAATCCACCGCCAAGGTTGTGGTGCCATATCTACATCATCGGCGGCCATGATGAAAACAGTTGTATCTTCAACATGTGCAACAACTCGCCTCGACCTCAACAATACCAAGCGGCACCCATGCCAATGTACAGGCAACCGGCACTGGCACAAGCGCCCCAAGCTTCGAGGCTAAATCCTATTCCCATTCGAATACAAGTCCCACAACTACTCAGGAATCCGAATCCACGACCATATCCAAGAGCATCAAATCCTACTCCTCAGGCAGTTCCAATACATCAATTACAAGCCAAGGAAGTAGACTCATCATTTGAGTATGAAATAAAGTACCCAGTGTACTATGTAGAAGGTGCAAAGTGTCTAATACCAGTTTATGCAAATCAAGTACGTCCCAACACATATCGAGCACCTATCAAGTGCTACGGTTGTGGAGAAAAGCACTGGATCGCAGAGTGCCTTCATCGTGGTATCCCCGCTACATTCCAACCACTCTGCAGAGATTGTGGCATAGGACATGCCTGTATGGATTGTCCCATGAAAAATAAAGTCCCATAATAAACAGAGGTTAAGCGTGACATCCCAATCGGAATCATTGGGGTGGACCATCAAAGTCTGGGTCCGGCAAGTATAATATCACAACCTGTCAATGTAATAACACACCAACAGAAAGAGGCCACCAAGGACCCTAACATTCCAATCCAACCAAAGCGACTTCTTAAAAAGAAAGCACAAGTGCCTCCACCTCCACCAAGCAATGAGCAGCCGAGCTCATCCACATCAACTCCTGAGCCTCAAATAAAAGAAGCTCCATACCCAAATGCAGAGGTGGTGAAGGCTCGTTTTCAGGAACTTTAACAATGGGTACAAAAGGAACAAGCTTAATTTGAGGCTGAGAAAAAAAGCTCAATTTGAGACTAAGAAACAAGCTCAAGACCCAATCCATGACTTGGCCCCACAAAGTATTGATACTGTACTCAAGCCTCTGTTCCAACAACATACTCCACAACATAATGTACCGCGACGTCAACTTGAAGGAGCCGCACTCTCTAGCATCTTGAGTTGCCCTTTGTCAATTCCCATCGGAATCCTCCTACAAAATTGTCCCAATCTCTAGGAGAGTTTCAAACAATGGATTTAACTCGCGAATCCCCCTCCACCTATGAATGACATCAAAGATATCCCTGTGTGGATGGGTGAGAGAGATGACGTATGCAACATTACTGTGCCTTTGATCCACAAGGCATATAATGAAGTCCAAGCCATAGTGGATGGTGGAGCAGGTATAAATGTCCTATCAAAGGAGCTCTACGAAGAATGGGGTCTCCTACCAATGTAAAGGCTAATTTCAACATACGCCTTGCCAATGATTCACGGGCTAAACCCTTGGGAATAGTAAATGGTGTGTCCATAAAGGTCGCAGGAGTTCGCTTTTCCCTTCAATTCACAATCTTGGATCTCCCCAAAAAATCCTATCAAATCTTACTGGGACGTCCTTGGTTACGGGAAGCATCAATCCTCCATGACTGGGGAACTGATAGACTGACAATCCATAATCGTGACACCGCAGTCAGGGTGAGTGTGGGAACAGGAGCTATAAAACCAATTGTGCCTAGAGAATTGGATGACACATCTTCCATAACAATCTCAAGCAAATTAGCTCCCTTGCAACAGCATGCCATTGCGGGTGACTCACAAAGCAATGTCAATAACTGGATACAAACATTGGCAACTATCGACAACTGCCATTCATTAGACCCCATCTTCTTGTACATTGATGCTAAGGTGCTATAGGTAGATCCTCCACTCACACATGAAGAACTAATCGATCTAGAGGTGCCATTCTTTATGGCTGACCTCGAGTGGGATAATGAACCTGAAGAAGGTATCCATACCAATGATGACTCGGATTTTCCTTGGGACCTTGAAACTGAGGTTGAGAATGCTGAAATTGAAGATCAAATCTTTGATAATGATTTAGCCATTATGCATGCCCTAATGGCAGTCGAGCTCCCAAAAGTTGAACCTCCAAAGTTGAATAACAGTAGAAGATCATGCAAGAAAGCTAAAGGAGGAAACTCTCAGAAAAGCCAAGGCCGAACACTTCAATGAATTCGAATGAGTCCAAACAAGGAGATCATTGAATTGTACCTTGCAAAGCCAGCTCCCTCAAAATTAGAACCACCGCCTCTTGAATGGTTCCCTGAGGGACTGAAAGCAGTATGCACAGCAAATGAACCCTTACTTGGAAACACCTTACCAATGAAAAAGTTACCCCACAGTCCCCAATGTAAGAAGTTTCAGAAATATAAGCCACATGTGGATGAAGCTCGACGATCAAGAGACTTCAGAAAAAGAAAGCAAAGAAGAGCCTAACAAATTGGTAAATGCAACTATGCCACCCAGTGCACATGGCACATGTCAGGATAGTTCAACACCATCAGAGGCTGATCTTCGAGAAGTGCCGAAATACTTCAAGAATTACACAAGTGGAAGTGCGCCAATAGCAATGCCAAGACCACTAAGAGAATCTGAAGTTCAAGAAACTGATAGCATTGGAGAAACTCCAATCTATGAGGGACCGGCAAAAACACGCATAATAAACCTTGCCCTTGAAGGGGAGGAAGAAAAACTGGTTTTCATTGGGAAACAGCTTCGACAAGAAGATGAAACCAAACTCAAACCACTCCTAATGGAATACTATGACTGCCTCACATGGTCATACAAAGAGATGAAAGAAATTTCACCAGAAGTCGCAGTACACACGATACTTATAAGGGAAGGTGCTCACCCTAAGGTATGTGGACCTTATCGCACAAATCCTAAGTATGGCACCATGGTTTATGAGACAAGCTAGAAAAACTCCTAGATGTCAGATTCATCTATGAGATAGAGCACACTGATTGGGTTTCACCCATCGTCATTGTGCCTAAATGCAACAAGAAGCTCAAAATATGTGTAAACTTAAAAAATGTGAATGCCGCCACAATTAGGGATCACTATCCCCCAACCTTAATAGAAATAGTGTTGGAAAAAGTGGCAGGCTCCGAAATATATAGCTTATTGGATGGCTTCAGTGGCTATAACCAAGTGCAAATTGCCCCTAAAGACCAATCAAAAACAGCATTTGCTACAAAATGGGGTATTTTTGCATATAGAGTCATGCCATTCGGCCTTTGTAATGCCTCGGCCACATTCCAGCGAGTCATGTTCACAGCTTTCAAGTCATTTTTGAATAAGCTTTTACAAGCGTTCTTGGATGATTTGTGCATCCATTCAAACAAAAAAGACCACTTCAAATGTCTCTAAGCAGTACTAATCAAAAGCAGGGAGTATGGCATCTCCCTAAATCCAACAAAATGCCAGTTCATGGTCACCCACGGAGTTGTTTTGGGACACATCGTCTCTCAACATGGGATTGCAACTGACATGGACAAAATCAAAATCATCATGGAATTGCCTCCTCCTACAAATTCCAAGGGTGTACAGGTCTTTATGGGACATGCCAGCTATTATAGAAGATTTATATTGCAGTATGCCATGATAGCTAGACCACTTTACAAATTATTAGTGGAATTCTTATGGACCACAGAGTGCGACCAAGCCTTTGAGCTTTTAAAGTGGCACCTAATCACAGCACCCATCCTTATATCTCCCAATTGGGATATTGATTTTCATGTTCATACTGATGGATCCAAGTATGCAATTGGGAGTGTGCTTTGTCAACCTGGTGAACATACAAAAGACTTCCCATTCTACTTCCCCAGTCAACAATTCAATGATGCAAAGATCAACTATACCACCACAGAAAGAGAAGCCCTAGCAATGGTATATAGTGTAAAGAAATTTCGGCACTATCTACTGGCGAATGATTTTGTCTTCTACACTAACCATCAAGCATTACTTTATCTTGTGAACCGTCCGTGTACAACAGGAAGAATAACCAGATGGCTCCTCTTGCTTCAAGAATTCAACTTTAAAATAGTGGTCCGCAAAGGTTCCCAACACTACATTGTCGAGATCACATGTCTCGTGTCAAATCGAGAGAAGAAGCCACTGGAGTAGAAGACGACTTACCGGATGCCACACTATTTCAAATAGATGCTGTTCTAGAGTGGTATGGAGATATCATTGGGTACTTGATGGCAGGAAGACCACCCCCTAAAATGAAAGTAATAGATGCCAGAAAATTGATTCTAAAGGCTGCACCCTATCAACTCATTGCAGGACAACTGTACAAGATGGGCAAGGACCAGGTATTAAGAAGATGTGTAATGCCTCATGAGATCATACCAATCCTGAGTGAAGTCCATGAAGGCATTGCAGGAGGACACTTCCAAGGGGAAGCCATAGTAAGAAAAGTTCTCCTCATAGATTACTGGTGGCCAACACTGTGAGTAGATGCCTATGAATATGTAAAAGGCTGTGATGTATGCCAACGGACTACTAAACCACAACACAAAGACTTCAATCCCCTAACAACAGTTATTGCACAAAAACCATTCGAAAAATAGGGGATTGACTACGTGGGCCCCATACATCCAGTAGCAAAAGGAACACAGGCACGCTACATCATTGTGGCCACCATTGATTACTTTACAAAATGGGCGGAAGCTAAAGCAGTCAGAAAGGCAGATGCCAGAAGCACAACAAGATTCTTATACGAAAATGTGATCACCCGATTCGGATGCCCTATTGAAATTGTGTCAAATAGAGGCACACATTTTGTCAATGAGGTCATCCAAGAACTCTTGTCTGGCTTTATGGTAATCCATAGAAAAAGCACACCCTACTACCCCCAAGGGAATGGACAGGCCGAATCCACCAACTAAATAATATGCATTATCCTCACCAAGGTAGTAGAACCACAGTGTTTTGATTGGGCAGAGAAACTAAATGTAGCCTTATGGGCATACAGAACCACACTCAAGGTCACTATAGGGAACACACATTTTCAATTGGTGTACGGCCTTGAAGCTGTGGTCCCACTAGAATTTGTAATACCAAGCCTACGCATAGCAGTACAGGAATGCATGGAAGACCATGAATCCTTGAAAGAAAGACTCTATCACTTGGAGAAGCATACAAAGACAAGACTAGTCGCCTACCATGCCATCACAACAGAAAAACGTAGAAGAAAGGCATGGTTTGACAGAAATCTTAAAGCTAAAGACATCAAGGAAGGCGACTTAGTCCTGTTATACAATGCCAAAGTACATAAGGGGAAACTAAAGTATCTAGGTTAAGGACCCTATTGAGTACGAAAGATGAATCCCATCAGAGCTATGCTGCTAGAAACATTGGATGGAGTCCAATTCAACACAACGATAAATGGGAGCCGACTGAAGTTCTACTACTTCAACACGCAAGCCACCCCCGACAAAAACGAAGATTTGGGAAACCAAGTCTTCCTTGGTTAGGATTAGATTGTATCACGAGCACTCACTAGCATATGCACATTTTTGCACTAGATTGTTACACGCCCAGTCACTGGCATATGCATGTTTTTACACATTTAGGAAGACCTAATCAATTTCGTATTAGGGATAATTGAGTCTTAGTTTCTCTATTAAATCCCACAAATAAGCATATAGTTAGACACATCACGTGCACTCACACAATTTTGCATAGGCACATAATAGATTGCTTCAATAATAGTATCTCGCTTTCATTCCATACTCTCAAAGCATGCAATGAATTCACAAGCAGGACAAGAAGCTATGCCAAAACTCAAGATGAATTGGCAAAAGAGTCTACAGCCTTGGCAACGAGACCCCCGCCAAACATCACAGCCATCTCCTATTATGCAAAAATATCAGACTTGCATACAAACTTATCTACAAGCTCAATGATATGTGTGCAATCACATCCAATATGTATGCAAGATAGCAAGAAATGCCAGCCTCAACAACGAGACCCCCGCCAGACCTCTTCCCAAGAAGATTCGATGGCAGAGTCCGCAACCTCAGCGACGAGATCCCCTCTGAAATTCATAGCCGTCTACCCCTCCTTAAAAGGAGATAAGCTTCTTGACTACAGACCATAAATTGTATGGTGCAAAAGGATTACAGCAAGAATGACACATGCCACAAGCTCAACAGCCACTGGGTTATACACATGGCATCCCAACTCCGAAATCAAAATAAGACATAACCCAAGGACGAGTAATCAAATGGATCCGGGAGTATGTTGTCTCTGTGCCAACATGGACTTAGGTGGAACAGAATGTGTGTGTAGAGTAGCGGCAAAGCTCCGCTTGTACTTACATAATGCTAGAAATAATCCCTCTTAGAACTCCAACTTGCATGTTCTATATGCAAGTTTTACATACGATTCCTACATGCAACTCCTACATGCGAGTTCTACATGCAACTCCTACATGCAACTCCTACATGCGAGTTCTACATACGAGTTCTACATGCAACTCCTACATGCAACTCCTACATGCGAGTTCTACATGCAACTTCTACATGCAAGTTCTACAAGCAACTCCTACATGTGAGTTCTACATGCAAGTTCTACATGTAGAGAGATAATGTGTTACAATTCCTACATGCGAGTTCTACATGCAACTCCTACATGCAAGTTCTACATGTAGAGAGAGAATGTGTTACAATTCATACATGCAGAGAGAGAAGCTCTCCAACTTGTATAAATACCTCATAATGGAATGAAGCCCACACTCTTTGGGGCATTGTGTTGAGTTTTACTTTGGTATTCCAAGCAATTGTCTCAAGTGTCCATGCTTCCTTACACTCCACGTCCAAAAGCATGTCCTAACCTTGCAACTCCTCCTCCCCTCTCCTCCAACCTTGCAACCCATCCTCTCCCTCTCCTCCTTCCTCCTCATCCTCCCTTCTCCTCCATCCTCTCCCTCTCCTCCTTCCTCCTCATCCTCCCTTCTCCTCCATCCTCTTCCTCCTCCTCCCTCCTCCTCCTTCTCCTCCCTCTTCCTCCTCCTCCTCCCTCCTCCTCCCTTCTCCACCTCCCTCCTCCTCCTCCTCCTCCTCCTCCCTCCTCTCTCTTCTTTCCCCCATGCTCTTACACCTTCTTCCTCTCCTACTCCTATGCTCCCCCAAAACCCTTAGTTTCTCAACTCTTAACCTCCATGATCTACAAGGGAGACAAGTTCTCCACCATGTACTCTAGACTAAACCTTATTAAATGATCACTCATTTACATCTTCAGCTTGTACATGGGTTACTCTACTTTCTACATGGTCAATGTCTTGTAGGATGCTAACAAATAGATTCGACACTTGGTCCCTCACATCTCTTTATTAGTTTTTCTTCATTGCCAATCAAATGTTTTTTAATCCTCAAGGCAGATCCTATGAAGAATTGGTTGCAAAAGTTGCACATCCACTTCTGCTAACCTAACATTATAACAAAATCCTGTGGTTTTGCAACATTTTGCCCTCATCCATTAGCCTCATTCTGTGGTTGATGTTATCCTACCCTATCTTCTCTGTTTGCCATGGTTGTTTGATGTCCATGTAAAAGAGATAAACCATCCCAGATCATTAATATGTTTTTAGCAATTCACGACAATGTCACTAACATGTCATTGAAAAATAATGTAAGTTTGCTAGACCTCAAGACAAAGCAACCATCCAATCGTCTTGCCCCTCCCGACATAATTGGATGGTTATAAACGTGGTAATCTACCTATTGAAATAGGTGTGGGATGGCACGTTGTCTTTTCCCACGTCTCGCTCTTTCTCAAGTAAGCATCTATCTACACTATGATCGTTTGTGACGTCAATGTGAATGTCGATGTTTCACAAACACTAGTGCAGTAGCCGATAATACCTACATGTGCACTTATCATGACTCTTTGTTTGGATCTATGGAGTAAAGGACACATAACATAGGCTACATAAGTTCAACTAATTGTTCTGAAAAAAGGTATTACAATCTACACATAAATGCATGGTATAGTGAGTTGGGTTTCTCTGGAACAGGCCGATTTTTCTTTCAGCATTTTCCAAAATTTTCCATACTTAGCACCTTCGGGGTTGCTGTTTTGTATGAATTCTTTCAAGCATTAATAGAAGGTTCCTTTCTTTTTGAAAAAAAATTGTCATGAATAACTCTCTTCCACCAGCTTCTATTAGAGACATTCACAATGCTAGGTGATACGGAGTGGACCTTCTCGCTAGGTCATATTGGGTGCATGGCAAGGGCATGCACAAACCTCTAGTGGCATTTCCTCAACTCAGAGTCACACAAAAACTACCTATTGTGGCACTTGGATCTTATTCGGTGCGTGTGTCATGATAAAAGTATGCCATTGCTCTATGACCATCCATGTGGATAGCATAATTATAGACACAAAGGAACACATAGATAGGAACTTATGTATTAAGACTTGTATATTTAAACTTTAGTAAATAGAAAACTTCATTTTGTGTAGTAATGCGCATATGGGAGCGTTTATGAATGTTCTTAATTATTAAGAGTAAATGGTATTCTATGCTTTTTCCAAAGCAATGTTAATTTGGATAAAAGCATGTAGCAATGTGTAGAAGATAGTGTTTATGAATGTTGTTAATTCTAAAGATGAAATGTGTTCTATGCTTTTTTTTAAAGCGATAGTCATTTGGTTGTGAGAGAGAGAGAGAGAGAGAGAGAGAGTAGAAGGGGAGTTGGGGGATAGAGGAGAGTGGAGAAGAGGGGAGAGAGTACATGTGGGATGACAGAGAGAAGGAAAGGGTCATGAAGGGATAAGAGAGTGGAGATACGAGCGAATACAAAAAGAGGAGAGAGAGTGTTCTCTCCATTATTGTGCACGCTCATTGTTGATGCTCTTTAGAAACATCCCCCGAATGTAAAATCCTAAAATCCTTTAGGAATTAAAGCAAGTACCAAGAGAATGACTATTCGAATAAATGCACCTATTTTGCACCGACTTCATTTCCAAAATTTGATTAGTAGATTCATGTCTATACATCCTCAAAGAGAGATAGAGTATTGTGGTAATCATTCTGTACGTGGATGATTTGTCAACACTATGTGCATATGCTAAGAGCTTACACACAAGGAGTGGTAAATAGGCATAGTTGAGTGACATTCCTATTAAGTCTTAATTTGGGGTTAAAAAGTCATGATGAACATGTTTCACTCCATTGATAGCATATCAATATCACACAAATAATGTGAATTGACTCTAGTAAACATAAGCCCATAGAGGAGTGCTATGCAAGCCCATGCTTGCTCAAGTGTGAAACACCACACAAAATGGATATCATCATAGGAATCTTCAATAGAAGAAAACTAAAGATAATAAATTTGTCATTGCCCCTTTGAAGTGGAAACTATGTTTGTGTGTAGTTGCCTCGGCCATTCCATCATAACTAGATCCATCTCTTTTAAAACTCTACAATCAGCCACCTTGTCATCCATAGTTCTAACATCACATCTCATGAATCTAGAGAGAACCACAACAAAATGTGTCATAATATGATGAGCAGTTCAGGAATTATGATGAGCACTTCAGGATGAACTTCAAGATGAGATACATGGTGCAATGGACAAACAATTGCTAGCCTTGTGGTGAAATGTGTCACAAGATATTTCACAAGGAATGCACCTCAACACAAAGTAAAAACATTGCATGTGCGCACCAAGAGTTTTAAAGGAAATTGAAAAAACTGCAAGCATCCACATACACTCACATTGATGCACAACATGAATGGATAGATGTCATGAGGATTTTAGTATCAGTGATTCAATGAAGATGAATCATTTGACTAACAAATTAGGTCAAGGAGATTCAACCATTATCAAGAAGTACACCTTTCGACCTAGCTGTTGAATTCATATTGAACTAGGGTGCTATGAAAATGCACCCTAAGTACACATAAGATGTGACAATGTCAAACCCTCAACCTATGCTCTTGTAAAAATGAAAGACTCATGTCGGAAACTAGTGGTGAAGATCATGATCTTGGCTTTGCTAAAATTGGCCATGTCCCAATGTTGTAGAATACATCCAAGGCAGCTAGATGACCCTGTAGCTCCTCTATTATGTAATGAAATGAAGACTACATTGTCTGCGTAAAGCAAGATAGGGACAAGCATCTCTACTAATGCCTCTAATGTGTCCACAATGACCCTATAGCTTCTTTATTACGTCATGAAATCAATACTACATTGTCTGCATAAAGACAAGCATCTCTACTAATGCCTCCAATGTGTCTACATAAGGCTGCCAACTCATCAATCTAGACATAGAACAGAAGGACACCTTGCTTCACACTGGCAATGCGACTCACATCCCCTTTGTGGTGTGTACATAGCCTATTTAAAATGAGAAATTTTCAATAATGTAACCAAAAGATTAAAAAAATATACCTTCATAAGACATGAATATATTCAATATGGAATAAGGGACTTGTAAGAAACACAGCTTTCCTTACTAAATTATTAATTACCCTTAGTTTCATTTAAAGTCATCCATAAACTACCATCGGAGCTTTAAAACATTCTAGAATCTCTTGGGAACACCCCAATGCTAAATGGCCAAAACTTTGATGAGAGAGAGAGAGAGAGGGTCTTATAGCATATTGATGAAGAAGTAATTTTATGCTGTCTCCGTAGGTCCAAACTCTTTGTTCATGTTGGCCTCGACATCTTTGTCATACGAATACCCTATTCTATCAATGGGAGGTTAAAGACATGGGAAATGACTGTTGGATTGACCATTAGTCCTGGTCCAATCATGCTACCTATTCTTTGAAAATGCTCGTATTGCTGCATCGCATTTGACTGAGATTTCCAAATGTTCCATGGCAAGATATCATAGCCAAGTAAGCCTACCTTTTTAATCCGCTTGTTATGCCGACTAAGGTCCAGTGAGTCTCCAAATTCCTTGAAGCTCGCTTGAATCATTTGCTTCTTGGCTCGGGGCATAAATGCCTCTTCATCTGATTCTTCCTCTTTCGGCAATGCGACTGCAATCGGATCTGGGTCTGTGATGTCTTTCTTTCGTGGGCTTTTTCACACAAGTATCTAGCCTTTCATCTTCACCATGGTGTCTACACCGATTGCAATGTAAAGAAGTGCTAATTGCAAGCTTTCTTCACCTTCAGCCGATGAATGTGCGAGTAGAAGTGAGTGCTTGGGGACCATGAAGTTGCGTGTGGAATCTTTGAGAGTCAAGTATTTTGTCAGTGAGGACTATAGATCACCTTGTGTGAACTGAGGTGAAGTACTTCTTTGAGTTGTAGTCGGCACCTCACCCAGTCAAACGTTGCATGCCTCCGAGGGTGGCGAATTTGGAGTGGCAAGGAGGCACGATTTGTGTGCCCAAGTCATTCGAGACTGCTTGTCAATCACAAGTTCAATTTGATGCCACACGAGCATTGGTGTGGGTGATGATATTGAAGTCATTCTGCCTTTGATTGGAGTCGTTTGGAGAAGTCAGATGCCGTTTTGTCAGAGTACAGTCAGATGCACCGTTGAGCTTTTCCTTGTGTTTTCTTGGTTGATGGGCAAATGGGCATTAGACACTCTCCTTCTTTTCTTACTTAAAGTTGAACTTGGGTCATACTCTTTGTTGGTGGAGCGTAGATGGATTGTGGGCCTTTATATAGTCTCGTTGGCGGGTTGGTCTCCACGTGATGGTTGCACTATTGTACAACTGACCTCCTTCCTACTGCTTACTAGCTTGCTGTGAGTTTTTGACTATTCTCTTTCACCGATGGTGTTCCTTCCTTGTCCGATAGCTATCCACCTTCTTTTTGCAATGTGGCTACGAGTCGGAATACTTTGCCCGGTCCACCTTCTCGAAGCAATTGTCTGTTGACCTTCTCATGCTTGCATTGTACCTGTTGCGCTATGCTCCCGATTCACTTTCCTTGTTGTTGGATGTGTCGGAGTCATTGGTGAGGTTCTGTTGCTTATCAAACTACTTCTTCTTGTAGTCAAACTGCATTTCTTCTTCGATCTCTTAGAATCGGATCGGTATTGGTTGGGAATCTAGTCATGAGGCTCATCCTTGTGCTGCTGCTCATTTTGTTGAAGCTTAGCTGGTACCATTTTGGAGTAGATTGAAAATCTTCTTCAATTTTCTACTCTTTCGTAGTGTTGGCTAACTGTTGAATGCAGTTTTAACTTCCTTTTAGTACCTGTATCACATGGATTACAATTACATCTTGATAGATATTAGTATAACCTTGTTTACTCACCAGATTTATCTTTGGTGCTAATGGATCAAGCCCCACATAGGGCTTCACATAGGCCTAAATCCATTGACTGATGGATCAAGCCCCACAGAGGCCTAAATCCATTGACTGCTTTGTCAAAGACATTGCTATGAAGGTCAGCTATCTTGAAAGTCCCTTGATTAAACACCTCCATTATTCTAAATGGGCCATCATACCTAAGTTTGAATTTACATGGCCTCTTTGCCAAATTTGTGTTGAACATCAATACTAGATCACTTAATCTGAAGAGATTGAACTTACTCATCTGATGCTATCCAAGAATAATCAAGCTTTAAAAAAGACATATGAAAGACATTGTGCAACCTTCAACTCCTCTCTGCACCTAAGCGCAACAAAATTCATCCAACTACCTAACCATCCAAACATTATTCAATCTCCCAAAATTTTATGATCCAACAAACCCAATTGCTCCAATCATCCTCCAACATTCCTCGTAATAGATAGAATAGATGCCTTTTAAGATAGTGGGCTAGCTGCCTACTCTATCATTTGAAGTTCAAACCATCATTTTTCTCATAGGCCTAAACTCCACACTCCCATTTTGTATGTTTGTTTAAACTTGGCCCTACAAAAATCCATACCTAAAATCACACCCTATAACCTAGACCATATGAATTACTATTACAAAATTGCAAATATTTAAATGATAATTCAAATACTTTATGGTCCTTCCAATTTCACATTAATTTTTAAATATTTTTGTTTGTTTGTAGTTCAACAAATCGCATTATATCTTTGGAGTTCAGTTCTAAGTATGCTTAGGATCCTTTAACATAAAAATCACAATCCAAAGTGGGGAGCTTCAAACCCCTTTTTTTAAGTTCTTATGTTTGTTCTAATTTTAAAGGTCGTCTACTCTTAGGTAGCTATTTGGGTTTGGTTTTTCCCCTCCCGCTTATTTTACTATTATTAACGTTAACTAACTGATTAAGAAAGTGATGAGAGTAATTGTTTCCTTATGTGTGTTGTTATGGATAAATTTGACCAAGGCAAAAGGCATAAATATATGTGTGTGCTTGTATGTGTAGCAATAGTATAATACAATATGGTGTGCATAGGGCCAAGATTGAGGTGGCAGGGCATGACCATGTGCCACCCTTCCACGTAAGAGGACCCATAAGGTGTGTTGTACATAATCCATGGTAGTAGTATTATAAAATGTTAAGGTGGCATGGTTCTTCCATGTGCCACCCCTCCACCTAGGCGGTCCCATCCCTGCATTTAGTGAGACATGGCCCAAGGACCATGGGAGAAGTAATATAAAATAGGTGGAGATGGATATTATATTAGATTATTCCCTCCATGTAGAATAGGCCCATGTGGGGGGGGTATAGATAGTCCAAATGGAAAAAGTAGGATGAGGTGGCAAGACTCCTTGTGCCAACCCTCCACTTGTCCTTCTAGATGTTTGAACGTATTATAAAATTGGGGAGAGATCAAGGGAGTATCTTAGACTTGGCATATGGGGTTTGATTTATGTAGAAAAATGAGGCAAAGGATTGTCGCACACAATTGAGAGTGCGTACCCACCTAACCCACATGGGAGACTCTTCCACACACACCATGCATGTGGGAGGATGCATTTATTGGGAGAGACCCCCTCTCTTGGCTATAAAAGGAGGGGGCTATTTCTTGATGGAACACGCTCATTCTTGTAAAGCCACCTAGCTAGTACTTTGCTTTCCCCCCCATCCTTCCTTTTAAATAAAGCATGACTCTCTTCCCTTGATGTCTCCATCTCTACATTCCACCTCCCATCATATACATGCTCCTCTTCCCCCTCTTCCTTCCCCCTTGTGCCATAGTCCCCCTCTTCATTCCCACCCCTCTTAATCCCTTTTTCTCACCTATGTTAACACTTCTCCCCTCACGTTCCCTTTTCCTTCATGGCTCTCGAGCGTCGCCATGCCTAGCGCCTAACCTCATGCCTTGATTTCTTTTATAGTTAATAGAAGTGGTGTGGCTGCTGGGATACAAAGTCTCCACGGCTAGTGGTGGCATACAATCCGTCCATCAACATCGGTTATTCCTACGACTGTGCGATTCTGCGGCATCTTCTACGCGCGGTTCTCCGTTCCTGCGCTTTCAATCTGTGACATCTACTCCCGGTTCTCCGTTTCTGTGTTGCGCATCTTCTGGGTTCCCGCGCGTCTTCTGGATTCCTATGCACAATACACCAATCACACCCTACCCTGCCTATGTGTGCTTTGTGGATGTATCTTCACCTGATTTTCAGTTCAAGCTACCTCTTTCCATCGTTTGCCAATAGATAAGCCTCATTTCGCCTCTCTTTTTCATTTTTCAAGCATGGCTGACATTCCCGTGTTCTGTGGTCGAGTTGAGGAAAATCCAAATGAGTATCTTGTGGCCTTCAAGCGCCGTTGTGTTTCTCTGAACTTTCTTACTGAAGATAGATGGTTGTTGATTCTTCCCACATTTCTAGAGGGTTTGGCTCAAGTGTGGTATGAGAAGCACGCCAAAGACGTTCACCAAAGTTAGCCGAGGTTGACAGCAGCTATGATCGAGTATTTCGGCAAAGAAGAGGAGCCGAAGAATGTGTACCTGCAGGTAGCAAACCTGAAGCAGTCAGAAGATGAGACGGCGCGTCAATATGTGGATCGAGCGACCGTGCTCTTGGACCATTTAATTGCCACGCAAGAGGACAACGCCTGATTTCGAGCTGAAATGACTCAGCATGTGCTGGGCTACCTTGTAGCAGGAGCAAGTGACGAATTCCACCTCAAGCTTAAATGGGAGAATCCAAAAACCATGGTGCTAGCACATGACATTGCTTGAAAGTTTGATAAAGTTCAATCTGACTTCAAAGAAGACGGTTGTCCCTCCGCAACCCCCTCAATTCTTGCAGCAAGAACTTGGGGGGTCCAACTCAGGGGCATATCCCCACCCCCCATCACGGATGTATCCACCGCCTCCACCTCAATTGTATGGTCCTCCCTTAGATGCTTACCCTCAACAAGGAGTATATCCTCAACCTCCGCCTGGAAGATTTTCCCAGCCTCGCCCATGAGCCCTCCTCCTTCCTACTCCCCCGACCCCTCCTGCTAAAGAACCCGCAGTCAATGACCTAGCCAAGGCCTTGAATGATCTTCGGCTTGAGGTGGTAGGCATAAAAAATCAAGCCAATCGCCCTCTAAGAGAACGTGCCAGTATTGTGTGCTATGAGTGCCACCAGAAGGATCATTATCGCACCGAATGTCCCAATATTCCAAGGGTGAATCTTCTAAGTGGATCAAGCACCGAGGATTCTGACGTAGAGGTCCTTGACCTCAGGAAGAGAAGTCGAACTACCTCAGACCCCTCCCCAAACCGTGGACCGAGCCACCCCAGGAAGAAGGTGTCCTTCTCAGAGCCCTCAGATGCTGAGATGGCAAACCCACCAACAGAGAAGACTAAAAGATCTCGCAAGAGTAAGTGGTTACCCTCGGATTTTCCCATCGACTCAGGGCAAGAAGACTATTCGGTTGTTTAGGACCTTGCTCATCGGTCTTTGAGCATCACGCTTCCTCAACTAATAGCATTAAGTCCTAAGGTGAGACGTGAGCTGCAGCAAGGGCAAGAGTAAGAAGAAGGAAAAGGTACGAGAGATTTCTTCTATCTCTGAAGAAGCTGATCGACACCTGCATACAGTAGATGTCATCATAGATAATTGCCGTGTCAAAAGTGTGTGTCAATGGGGGAGCTGCACGTAATATTATGGTGCCTCGTATCATGAAGTTGAATTTGAAATCCACAAGGCGTTCCTCCTCTCGAATCAAGGTAGCAGATGGTCGACGACTCGCCACCCTGGGAGTCATTGAGGATTTGCCCATCACTGTCAATGGGTTGACTACCACCGTCAATTTCTATATAGTGGACATTGAAGATACAAGCAGGAGCTAGCCAGCCATACTCAGGGACCGTGGTTGAGAAAGAGTGATGCAGTCAACTATTGGAAGACAAGACACATGTCTTTTGGTGCTTCAAAGGAGAAGATCCAAGTGCAACCAGGTACCACTGAACCAAAAGAAGAGGAGCAGGACAGTGATACTCGCTCATCCTAGGTGTCTGAGTCAATGGAAGATTCAGACGGGGGGGAGGAGTTCTCAGAAGAAGAAGTTTACATGATGGGGGTGTCTCCGACCCCGTCACCCCCGAAAAAGGTAACAGCTTGAATCTATGCTTTCCCTTAACCTCACTCCGAGTGAGAAAGATGAGTTCCTAGAAATATTCAAAGATTTCCCTGATCTCTTCGCAACTAGCTACCACCACCTTCGCCATGTGACTGCCATGGAACACAAGATAGAGCTAAAGCTTGATAATAAGCCAGTGGCTCAAAAGTATCGGAGGTTAGGGCCCCTACAAACCGACGCTTTGCGCTTAGAGTTACGGAAGCTTGTAGAAGCTAGGTTTATTATTCCGGTCCACAATACTGAATGGGTTTCACCAGTGGTAGTCACCCCAAAGAAAAACAATAAGTGGCGGGTCTGCATCGATTATAAGAAACTCAATGCGGCCACCAAGAGGGACCATCATCCTCTTCCCTTTCAAGACGTCATTCTTGAGAAGGTAAGTGGTCATGAGATGTATACTTTCTGTGATGATTACTCCGCGTTTTATCAAATCAGAATTGCCGAGGAGGATGTGCTTAAAACCACATTTGTTACACCTTGGGGGACGTTTGCATTCAAAGTAATGCCATTTGGCCTCACCAATGCTCCTATTACCTTTCAAAGATTTATGCAAATGGTGTTTGCTCCTTATTTGGGGGTTTTCTTGGAGGTATATTTAGATGATTTCTGTATATTCTCGACACGGAAGGAGCATGTCATGAAGGTTAGGTTGGCCTTCCAAAGAGTCAATGATGCAAATGGCAGTCTTAACCCTGATAAATACACCATTGGGGCCACTCAAGGGAGGTTACTGGGACATATTGTCTCATCCGAGGACGTCAAGCTTGACACCGAGAAGGTAGAAGCTATCCTCAAGCTCTCCCCGCTAACAACCAAACGTCAGGTACGTTCATTTGTCAATCTAGCAGGATATTATCGTCGCTTTATTTATCAATATGCTGCTTTAATGCGACCCATGACTACGCTATTAAAAGATGGGGTTAATTGTGATCATGGGTTTGTACAAATCAAGAGTGCTCTGGCTTCAGAACCCATTCTACGCAACCTTGATTGATCAAAGACTTTCTATATCAATCCTGAGTTTGGTGAGCACACTCTGACGGGTATTCTTCTCCAACAAGGAGAGGATTGGTTCATGTATCCTATTCGATTTGCTTCTCAACAATTGCTCGAAACTGAACGAGGCTACTCTGAGGCTGACAAGCATGCCTTGTCTTTGGTGTTCTGCATTGAGAAATTTAAGCATTATGTGGCTGTAAAGTCCTTCATTATAATCTGTAACAATGGTCTTACAAAGCAGGTTCTTCAATCACCAAATCCCATGGGCCGGATGGCCAAATGGTTGGCGATTTTACAAGAATATGATTTTTCTTTCAAATTTGTAAAAGGGAGTTGTTCCAACTTGAAGAATGCTTTGATTGATTTAGAGGAGTGCCCTTATAGCGGCCATAGAAGTTAGGAGTCCATGGTATGGTAATATCTCTAAGTTTTTGACCACTTTCTCCTTTCCTCTGAAAAGTAGTAGCTATGAGAGAAAGAAGATCCGTAGAGATAGTAGGCGCTACACTCTCTTTGATGGAATGTTATACCGTCAAGGCATGGATGGGATACTAAGACGGACCATTGATGCAGATGAAGTACCTAAGCTATTGAAGCATTATCATGATGAATTTTGTGGAGGCCACTATGCCAGTGACTATACAGCTAAAAAGATTTTACATGCTGGGTACTATTGGCCGACCTTGTTCAAGGATGTCACTATGTATTACAAAACTTGTGAACCATGCCAATTCTTTGGTAGGAAGGATTTGAGTCCTAAGCAACATCATCCAATGATGTCCATCCATCCGTTTCAGAAGTGGGGAATAGATTTTATCGAGCCCCTGCCCATGACTGCCCGCAAAAAGAAGTATCTTTTGGTAGCCACTCAGTATGTCACTAAGTGGACTGAAGCTATCGCCCTCCCCGCTACAAATGATAAGGCAATTTCAAATTTCATATTTAAACGTATCTACACAAGGTTTGGGACACCCATGGAAATAGTATCTGACCATGGGAGTCCATTCTTAAATGAAACAATGGAGTTGCTCATGGATCGCATGGGTATTAATCATCGCACTTCTAGCATCTATTATCCAGCATCCATGGGACAAACGGAGCAGACCAATGGCCTCCTTTGTAAATCCATGGAAAAAATAACCACAGGAAACAGGAGCCAGTGGGATCAGAAGATCACTGAAGCCGTGTGGGCTTACAACATCACCCATAAAACGTCTACAGGTCACTCCTTTTGAGTTGGTGTATGGTACTGAGACAGTTTTACCACTAGAGATAGAGATTCCGACCTTGACATTGGCACAAGAACAGAGAATGATAGAAGATGAACATGTAGTCGCCAAGTTGGTACAACTTGAGAAGCTAGATGAAACCCGACGCCTTATACTCCATCAAACAGAGATCCAAAAGAACCGACAAAAGGCCCACTTGGATGCTAAGATTCGCAAGGGATGGGAAAGACACTTTGCTGAGGGGATGTTGTGCTATGCTTTGATAACAGATTGGACCACCAAATGGATAAAAAGTTCCTTTTATTGTGGACCACTCCATACAAAGTCATCAAGGAACATAGCAAGAGTCTGTACAAGTACAGGAGCTGTATGAGCCATATGGCAAGAAGGTGATCAACCAGCGTTATCTCAAGCCCTTCTTTGTTTGTGATGGTCTCAGACATGGAAATGCTGTGTATTCCCTTCCTGGAGGGAGAAACTGTTAAATTTAACCAAGATAAGAGACATAAATATATGTGTGTACTTGTATGTGTGACAATAGTATAATACAATATGGTGTGCATAGGGCCCAGGGTTGAGGTGACAAGGCATGACCATGTACCACCCTTCCGCGTAAGAGGACCCATAGAGTGTATTGTACATAATCCATGGTAGTAGTATTATAAAATGTTAAGATAGCATGGTTCCTCCATGTGCCACCCCTCCACCTAGACAGTCCCATGTCTGCATTTAGTGAGACATGGCCAATGACCACAGAAGAAATAATGTAATAGGCGGAGATGGATATTATATTGGATTATTCCCTCCATGTAGGATAGGCAAATGTAGGAGAGGTATAGATAGTCCAAGAGTGCAAGTTAAATAATAGGGAAAGTAGGATGAGGTGGCAAGACTCCTTGTGTCAACCCTCCACTTGTCCTTCTAGATGTTTGAACGTATTATAAAATTGGGGAGAGACCAAAGGAGTATCTTAGACTTGGGATATGGGGTTTGATTTATGTGAAAAAATGAGACAAAGGATTGTCGCACACAATTGAGAGTGTGTACCCACCTAACCCACATGGGAGACTCTTTCACACACACCATGCATGTGGGAGGATGCATTTATTGGGAGAGACCCTCTCTCTTGGCTATAAAAGGAGGGGGCTATTCCTTGATGGAACACGCTCATTCTTGTAAAGCCACCTAGCTAGTAAAGAATGGGTGAAACCCATGCCTGATAAAGAATAAGCTCCTATATGTTCATTGTGTCATTGAAGTCATTTTTTAGGGTATTTGGATGAAGCATACCTACAGTGCTAAAACTGTTTTAACTTGCCAAGTAGTCGTTTATCACGAATAAATAGTAGATTTTTATTACTGTTCGTACATATGGGATATATCTGTACTTCCAATTCATCATGTGCTCATTAGGCAAGCAGTAACCAGCCCATTATATACAAAACAATTGTATCTGCCACTCTAATTATCGTTTTGTCTAGAATGTCAACATGCGGATTAAGCCTTCATGGGGCTATTAATAATCATAAAAGCAAAAATAATTTTGTAGGTACAATATGTCAAACTAAAACAGATGGTGGCCAAGTTGGACGTATTTTCCTTTCATGATCACCCCTGATTTGCCTGCCACGCTCCTGTGTAGCTGTTTGGATGGCATGTCTTCTCTTTTCAACACAATCTATGTACACTTGAACAGGTGGTAGACCGTACATCATTGGACTTCCGGCATGATTTCTGATGAGCTGTTCAAAGAGATTAAAAAAGAGGCATTTCAGAAATAACATTTTCTGACATTTAACTGAATTTATGATTTGGCTAGCTGTGACAAGAGAATAAGCCAATAAAACAAATTAAGGGCGTGATCCACACTAGACTCCAATGTGGTAAAAATCGAAGCACAAACAGCAAGAGGACAGAGAGGCCATGATAAGCTGCGGATTGTTGGCATGAACTGATATTTTTTGCCAGACATACACCATCCCTTGTGCCCCCTAAGAGCTAAGCATAAAAATAGCCCACTAGCCTTACCTTGATTTGTGGGCATCTAGATATGGGACACAGTGACACATGACTGACACACACTTACAATGTATGTGACTGAACATATAACTGGGCATTAAGCCACACGATCATAGTTTAAACAAAATTTCTCGGTATCCAGATATGGACAATGTTGGTGCATGTGACTCACACAAGCTCCTCACACAAGCTCTTAAGATGCAATAATATAAGACTGATTAAAGGAGATTGCAAATATATATCACCATGAAGCTCTCAATGAACCACTAGACAATTTTTTAACTTTCGATTGCAGCTATTTAGATAGCATATGACCGTCAAATACAGGTGACAATTTGAATTACAAGGAAGAGACACATCTAATGACACCTCCTCTTAATGTGAAGTAGATCTGCACCTGAGATTCAACATTCCTACGGTGTGGTGATCCAACCTTCGTATGCTTGTGTTCATTAAGATTTCTTGAACCCTCCATATAAGGGGGGAACAAAAGGTACAAATCTCCTATCTTCGCAAGCATGATTAGCTGATGCGCCTCTTTGTGGCATGCCCTTCTGCATGTAAGACTTATTAGCCACATTTGTTGTTTGAACCCTTCCTCATGCAGGCACCTTTGCCCTTGGAACTAAGAAATCCATCAACGTGTCATCTTGCTGCTGACGACTCCAACAGAATTAGAAAGAATTGATCTTGCCTACACAGCTGCTACCCATCCTTTATCTTCTCAGACCTGTTTCAAGGATAACAATTCAAGACCACCAACCTGGAATGGGAAAGTGATTCTTGATGGTCATCTCGTTTAGGACACCATAGTCTACACCCATGCACCACAAACATGAATAAAAAGAGAAAAACTTGAATCAACAAGCCCATGCTCAAGTAGCTCATGCACTAACTTCTCCCATAAGAGATTGCAAATTCAATCCTCTAATCTCAGGAGTGGCAAGAGCGAGTCCCCAACCTGCTCATGTGTGCTGCCTCCCCCCCTCCGCCTGGCCCCTTCTCTCCAGCTTCCTTTCTTCCTCCCCCCCGCTTCTTGCTTTCTTCTCCTCGCGGCCACCTTTTGCTGTCTGATTTTTGTGCCTCCATATTTTTGCCGCTTTGCCACCCGTGTGATCCAGGAGCCAGTCCTCGTCTTGTGTTTGGTACTCAGGCCTCCAGCTGCTGTTTTGAGCAGATTAGGGGGTCATTTGGCTACTTCTTTCAAGGCGTTGAGCAGACTAGGGGGTCATTTCGCTACTTCTTTCAAGGCATTCCTGTTTGGTGGAGAGGACTTGCAGCTTGCGGGCGCCCACAGATGCTTGTCGTGCTGTTTGGAGAGGTCTTTGAAGCTCCGTGCACCTTTCTTGGAGGCGCCTCACCGGTTGATGACTTTCCTTGCTGGCAATTGGTTCACTTATGGTCCCAGGTAGTTCCTTTTGTTTAGAGCCAGCTGTGGAAGCTCTTTACAAGGCGCCCAGCTAGAGCGACCTGGTTCTTTGAAGCTGCTTTCAGTGCATAAGATGCTCCTGGAGTTTCCTTGGTGGTTTGAGAGCATTTCGGGTCTTTTAGGCACCTTTGTGAGCGCCTCTTCTGGTTTGGGTGCAGCCCCTACTGCCTAGAGCTCTCCTAAGCCTGGCTGTGGTTTCCTTTCAGCTCAACTGGCAGTGTCCTAGAGGCCCTCAACTCCCCAAGCTGTTAAGGTTGTAATTTCTCTAGTAGACAACAGCAGGTCAAGAATGCAGTCCAGTCACTTCAGGACAAAGCAATGGTGGGCAGAAACCTTGGAGTCACTCCCAGGAGGAGTCAGCTGCTTCATTAAATTCAGACGATTTTAGCTCTAGAGGGTGACCACATTCAGGAGGTTACCATCTACGGGAGGATTCTTTCTTTTGCAACTGAGTTTCCCTAACGCACCCAGGCCCTTGTTGATCAAAGCCCCATCTTCCTTGGCAATCACCTTGTTTACTTCATCCCCTGGTACCATATCAAGAACATGGACACGACACATCACGCGCCTCCTATCCCGGTGATGCTTCGAATACGGCCCCATCCTCCCTTCCATCGGAGATGCTTCTGGCACAGTGTTAAGAGTCAGTGATGCCCTTTGGGTTATGTAATGAACCCGTAACATTTCAAAAACTTGTCACCAAACTCTTCCAGGAGAATATTGGCAAGTTTCTTGAGGTCGTTTTAGATTAGTTCTATGTTTTTAAGCCCATCCCCATCGCAGATCCAGTTGTTTGGCACACATATGCATGCTCCCTCTATGATGTCCCGAGTCAAACATCACCCGATATGTCCTCTATGCCCAGGCCCACTACGTGTCACTTGTTTCCTGCACAGAATGTTCAGGCTGCCCTTCTCTGGCTTCATATTCACCATTGCACTCTTCGGGAGAAGCGATCATCCCAATCATAAATCCAGCCATACCAAATGATCATCTACAAAAGTTAAGATGGGTTTTTTATAAATGCAGAGAAGTCTGCTTGTGCTTGAATCCTAACAAGTGCGTCTCTCTCGCACTCAGAGGTGTTCTCCTTGGTCAGATTGTTTATGCTCAAGGGATGACTACCGATCCAGCTAAGGTAGAGGTGATAATCTCCTTGCCTATTCCTCATATACCCAAAGAAGTGAAGTACATTTTAGGGCATGTGGGATATTACTGGAGGTTCATACGTTTCTATGCGGACATCGCTGTGGCACTAACATAACTTCTCCACCAAGACCGATCTTTTGTTTGGTCCACACCTCAACAACTAGCATTTGATAATCTCAAGGACCGCCTGGTTAAGGCCCCAATTCTCAGACAACTAGATTGGGATATCATTTTTAATGTTTATGTCGACGCTAGTGGATGGGCCATTCGTGCTATACTGGCTCAGCCTAGCAAGGACCACAAGATTGATTTGCCCATCTACTTTGCCAACCGACAACTTAATGCAGCCCATACAAGATGATATATGGTGATATCACGGAGTTCTCTTGGCACGGGGAGATTCTCCTCTTAGGTGACTTCAATGCGCGAACGTGGATCAGACAGGTTGGCCTACTTGACTTCGACACTGACCCCCTCAGAGTACTGGAGATTGATCCAGTAGAGCTTGAGATAGCGAGGCACTCAGCACAGGTCATAGGATATGGCCAACACCTACTAGAGATGGTATGCCACATCCCTTTATGCCATCCCAATTCAAACGCCACCTAATATGTCCGCCCTTCCTAGACCCACCACATCCATTTTATTAACCACATAGAATGTGAGCTGCATTATGCCAGCTCTACAACCGAAGAGCCCAAGAGCTACAGAGGTACGTACTAAGCACTATGCACATTGACAAGAGGTCTTGGCCCCAATCCTGGCATAGATGTTCAACCACGTTGTATGCCATGGCTTCCCCCCTGCTTGGAGCACCACCACCATTGTGCCGATGCACAAAGCAAGGCATCCCATGGATACTCGAACTAGCGCACTTTTTCATGATTGGTCATACACTATCCAAGATTTATGGGTCAATACTACTAGCTAGAGAGAGAGATCAGCTCGTACACAAAGACACACGAGCAGCGGACATTGGGACAAGCTGGGTTTCAGAGACAGCATTCCCCTCTTGATCGTATCTTTTCCTTGTGGGCACCCTTTGGGCAGTCATCGAGGAGGCGAGATCAAGATCTCAGAAAGTCTACGCTTGCTTTGTAGACTTTCAGAAGGCCTTCTCTCGCCGACTATTGATGGGATCACAACTTTTATTGACCGCCTAGGAGGTGAGGGATCGTTGCTAGCTGATTTGATGATACAGATACTATTGTATGCAGATGACATAGTCCTTCTATCCTCTTTAACAGCAGGCTTACAGAGACACCTAGAGGCCCTGGAGGTGCTTTTGTTTATTGATACGGAATTCATCTACAAGATCGAACCCTAAACCCTAATTTGATGGTATAAAATAAAGACAAAAAGAAAAATATACAAGTAATTTTTTTAAAACCCTATGTTTTAGAGAGAGAGACTTGATAGTCAACCTTGACAAAACCAATACGACTAGCTCAAAGCAGGGTTAGCACAGCCTAGTACGCACACATATCTAGATGGTTTCGCAACCACGGTATTTAGATGGACCGTCCCCCCCCCCCCCCGCTCTCCCCTCTTTCAATATATCTTGGAAGCCCCTAATCCCTTGCTCCCACAGGATGAGATCAACCTGTTGGAATGGTCAACTCCCCATCTGTAAGCCCCCATATGAGGAGAGCATGGGGGGGGTGAACCTAGGAAAAGAAAGAGGGATGGGGCTGCCACATGGGCATCAACCTGTTGGAATGGTCAACTCCCCATCTGTAAGCCCCCATATGAGGAGAGCATGGGGGGGATGAACCTAGGAAAAGAAAGAGGGATGGGGCTGCCACATGGGCAGCAACACACACAAAGAAAGGAGAGTACCTGGCAGGCAGATTTGGCAGAGAATGGCCAGGTGACTGGCAAGCACAGAGCAGAGCAGATCTACGCAGCATCTACATCAAGGAATGAATGCGCGATGACATCAGCCACTGTACGGGCAGCTGCAGGGTAGTGTACGGGCAGGACGTGGTGCCGGCAAAGGGCTGCAAAATGGCGCAAGGCTGCAGAATGGCGCAGCATGGCGGGGGTCTGTGGGCAGGTGTATAGCCTGCAAAAAGGTCTCCAGCAGCAACAAAGGGCAGCCTAGCAGCAGCCCAAAAGGGCCTGGCTAGGGCCCTTATATAGGGCTGGTTGAGCCAGCCAACCAGGCCGACGAGCAGGTCGGCTGGTTAGGGTTGGGCCAGCCAACCAAGTTGGCCGCAGGGACAGGGCCTTTGGGCCTATAAAAGGAGAGGCCCTGGGCCTCATAATTTATCCAACATTCAGCAAGAGCAGGAGCAGACAGGAGCAGCCAAAAGCCACTCCCTTGGGCCTCACACTGGGAGTGAAGGAGAGTGGAAGGTGTGATGCAGACTGAGTTCCCTAAAGGCTGGACCTTGGCTGTCTTCTAGGGCAGCGAGGTGTTGTGATCAATATATCTTCTCGAGCAATAAAAGACCAGCAGTCAGGAGCAACAGGAGACCTACACTTGGAGCCTATTCTCGCAGGACCAGGAGAGAAGGAAGAGCTGCAGACTGAGCTTGGACGGCTGCCTACCTAGGCTGACATTCAGGGCAGCAAGGTTGAGGAGAACACTCTAGACAGAGAGTCTACATACTCGAGGTGGACCACGTGGGCTCAGATATGTAGAAGTGCTTGACATCTAGTAGAAGAACCTTTTGGTATTGTATCCTGTCCTACTTTGTGGACGGGCGGAAATATAAAGTGTTGCTTCTATATTTGTCTCTGAGCATTGTCTATTAACTGGCTTGCACATCTATGCACATTAAGTTAAGAAGTCTGTGATTCCACACCCCACACGCACATTGTGTGAGCTCCTAGGCAATGCTATCAGTCTTCCGCTGTGCGTACCCTCTGTTGGGTCATTTCTAACCTGGTATCAGAGCCCAAGTAGGAGGCTGACAGGTGTGGGAGCCTGAAGGCAGGGACCTTGCTCAAGGACGACCCTGATTTAGAAGCTCTTGGGAATTGACTCCCACAACTGGAGGACAGTGCCCTTGCGAGGAGGAGGGTGACTCAGGTTCAGTCAAGTACGTTTAGAGTTCACGGTCCAGGTTATCTGGAGATGTTCTTTTGTTGCGGACCTTGCTAAAGGAAGGACAGGTTGAAACAGACCCTCAGAGCATGGTGCTTGGAGTTGTTCAATCATTATGAGAGGGACAACTGGAAGATCGTGACGGCTAGATTGCTCAATTTCGAAGGTGGGAACGTGACTAAAGGAGGTGGTGCCAAGAGGTGCTACCAAAGATGGACCTGTGTACCAGGATGGTATGCGGAAGTGGAACCAAACCTGGTGGAGCAAGAGCTACTAGATGAAAAACCAAGAAAAAATTTTGACATCCAAGTGTTCCACAGGACTACGACTGGAGCATCGTCATCGACCTGTTGGCATTGGGCTGAGATGTGTCAGTGAGAGGGGGTGTTGGAATAGTCACCTCCCCATCTATAAGCCCCCATATGAGGAGAGCATGGGGGGGTGAACCTAGGAAAAGAAAGAGGGAGGGGGCTGCCACATGGGCAGCAGCTCACACAAAGAAAGGAGAAAGAAAGAAAGAAATAAATTTTATTAGTCTTCGGAAGACCCATGGGTCTATGAGACTGAAAGAAAACCTGATACAAATCACAGTAAGGGTGGAGCTACTGAAACGAGCATCATCACCCGTGCTGAATCCTAAGTCTGATCATACATAATCAAATACAAGAACCACTGGATGACAAACCAAGAAAAAATTTCGACATCCAAGTGTTCCACAGGACTACAACCAGGGAGTCACTGGAGCATCGTCATCGACGTGTTGGCATTGGGCCGAGATGTGTCAGTGAGAGGGGGTGTTGGAATGGTCACCTCCCCATCTGTAAGCCCCCATATGAGGAGAGCATGGGGGGGTGAACCTAGGAAAAGAAAGAGGGAGGGGGCTGCCACATGGGCGGCAGCTCACACAAAGAAAGGAGAAAGAAAGAAAGAAAAAAATTTTATTAGAGTCTTCGGAAGACCGATGGGTCTATGAGACTGAAAGAAAACCTGATACAAATCACAGTAAGGGTGGAGCTACTGAAACGAGCATCATCACCCATGCTGAATCCTAAGTCTGATCATATATAATCAAATACATCTGGATGTAACAATGAAAAAGAAAAGGACTAGAGCAGAGCAGAATCCTCCGTATGTCATGTCGCCTTGGCTGGTGCATAGCCGGTGATGGGACGCTGACGCCCGTCAAGGGGTACCCTGTGTCTCGATCTCCTAGACGAGGCTCGACGCAAAACCAGAGCCACCGTGACTCCTGTGGGACGTATCCCGAGTCTAAACAATGATGGGAGGTCCCCCAAAGTGATGTGTGTCCCCTCGATGTCTCGTGTGTCGTGCTGCGATCGTCGGGTCGGGGTCACTGGCACGTCTGCGGCTAGAGACTGGACGATCAATGTCACTCGATGGAAAGAACTCTGTGATCCTGCTCTGAGATGTGTCTGATGATGTGGCCAAGCCCCGTCGCCTGAGTAAGTACTCTCTGTTTCGGACCCCCTCGTGAATGAAGACCGCGAGGCATCTCTGATCTGGGTAGGCGAGGAATCTGGAAAGGAGCCCGGAGCTGTCTCTGAAGAGGCAGTGGTAGCGACCTCGGATCTCGTAGTACACTGGACACCTAAAAATAAAATGCTCCTCCGACTCAACCTCCTGACAGTCGCACAATATGCATAAGCGATGCTCCCTAGGAATCCCCTCTACTCTGCCGCTCTCTATGCGGAGGCGGTGTGATGATACCCGAAACTGTCCGATGAGATCCGTAGTGAATGAGGCATATGAAGCTCAGTGTACCCCGGTGGTGTGATGAATCCCTCCTCCGAAATATGAAGACAGTAATCTCTGTAGAAACTCAACTTCACTGGAAGCTCCCTCAGCTCCAACCAAGTCCTAAAGGTATGTAGCTGCAGGAGATCCTCTCGAATGACCTAGTTGGTGTGTAGCCCGATCGGAATGGTGGGTGGGAGTACCGGAGGGGCACCTAAATTGTACTGAAAAGGAGGTATCCTATCCACTGTTGCATTCGTATGCGTACGGTCCTTTTTCCTGTACAGATTCCGTACGGCCGTACGTACGGACGTCCGTACGTATTTTCGTACGTGACTTTTTTTTTGGGGGGGGGGGGGGGGGATCGGGATGCGTACCTTATATTATTGCTTGGCTCCTATTTTCTAATCCGTACGACGTCCTTGTGAAGGCTCCCGAATCCCAAGAAAGGCCGTACGTACTACAGTCTATGCCCAAATTCCAATCACCGACTCTCTGCCTGCACACCGACCTTGCTGCCTCAAGAGCCTATTTAGGCAGACGTTTGGCCTCTATTTAGGCAGCCCTTTGCCCTCTTCTCAAGAGCCTATTTAGGCAGCCCTTTGCCCTCTTCTTCAGTCCCAACTCCCGAGTCCCCTCAGCCCTTCACTCTTCTTCAGTTTGCCCTCTTCTTCAGCACCTTGCTGCCCTCTATTTAGGCAGCCCTTTGCCCTCTTCTACTTGATTTGGAGGTGAGTGGTCACCGTACAGTTGCAGCCCGCAGCTTGCCTCTACGCTCTACCTGCTCCAAGCGTCAAGGTAATTGCAATGGCTGCTCTTTTTTCCTGTTTTGCAGCAAGTGCTCTCTCTTTAGTTGATGCCATCTAACAGGGCAGCCTGCAAGGGCTTCAAGCCCTCTTTGGAAATTGTTCCTTTGCCCAATGCCTTATTTGCCCTCTTTTGCAAATCTGCAGCTTGCAGATCTGCAAATGGGAAGACAAAAAGGACCAGAATGGGAATTTGTAGAGGCCTTAAAGCCTTTGGGGAAGGGCCAATACACTTGTAAATGTAAATATTGCCCTCATTCATGGGATGGAGGACCGACCCGTATAAGGGCACATTTTCTTGGGCTCACACGCTTGGGGGTTGACAAGTGTACCGCTCCTCTTGAAAATGTGAAAGATACTTGTCGAAGATTGCAGGCAAAGGCGGCCCTAAAAACTGCTGCAAAACAGCTTGTTGAAGATGTGGCTGATTTGGGAGATGCCTCGATGAGTAGTACTGCAAGTGGAAATGCATCTGGCAGTGCATATGAGCCAAAGCAAAAGTTGAAGATGTCAAAGGGAACCTTGGAAAAGGCATGGGAGTCACAAGCACGGAAGGATGCATACATTACTCTCCGTCGTTTTTTCTTTGCAGAGGATATTCCTCATTGGAAGGTGAGGAGCCCTTATTTTTTGGAGATGGTTCGTGTCATTGGCCAAGTTGGGCCTACCTTCAAGCCTCCATCCTACAATGTTTTGCGCACAACGGAGCTAAGTAATGAAGCAGTATGCATAGATCAAGAGATGCTACAGTTTCGGGATAAGTGAAAAAAATATGGCTGCACCATAACTTGTGATGGTTGGTCTGACACTCGACGCCGGCCTATAATCAATATTATGGTCTCATGCATATTTGGTTCAGCCTTCTTGAAGTCCGTGGACACAAGTGGGCAGTATAAGTCAGGGGAGTACATCTTTGGGATAATGAAAGATGCCATTCTTGATGTTGGGGCTGAAAATGTGGTGCAGGTGTGTATGGACAATGCATCTAACTGTGTGCAGGTAGGAGAATTGGTGAAGGAAGAGTGGCTGGCCTCACATTTTCTATACTAGATGCATATGCCATTGCCTTGACCTCTTGTTTGAGGACATTGGAAAGCTTGCATGGGTGAAGCCAGTGTTGTTACATGCTAACATGATTGTGACATTTATTACCCGGAAACACACCGTGTTAGCAATGAATGGAAAATTCAGCAAGAAGGAATTAGTGAAGCCAGCACAAACACGGTTTGCTTACATGTTTATCATGTTAGCAAACTTGTTGGATGAGAGGGTATACAATGGATTGCGCCGCATGGTTGTCAGTGATGAGTATTGCAAGAAGAAGGTGTCACGCACTGTGAAAGCACAACAGGTGTCTTCCATTATATTGGGTGCTTCATTTTGGCAAGATGCAAGACTCATTGTGAAGCTTTGTGCACCTATTTTGAAGATCCTTCGCCTGGCTGATAGGGAAGGGGCTCCCATGGGACTTGTATATGAACTCACTGATCGGATGGTCGAGAAGATGGTAACTATTGATGGGATTGAATCCTCAAAGCTGGCTCATGTTAGAGCCTTGTGTGTTGACATGTGGAATATCATACATTCTCCATTGCATGTGGCAGCGTTTGTTCTCCATCCTATTTGGAGAGAGAAAAATCCAGATAGTGACAAGGAGGTGCACAATGGGTGGATGGATGCCATAGAGCGGTACACCAAGTATGATGTTGACAGCCAAGGCACCTTATGTGATGAGTTGGATATTTACAAATCCATGTCAGGCACATTTGCTCATGCGATTGCAAAGGATGAAAAGAGAATGCACCAAGGGGTGAAATGGTGGGAGACATTTGGGACTCACACACCAAATTTGCAGCGGTTAGCGCTTCGAGTGCTCTCGCAAGACACATGTGCTTCTCCTTGTGAGAGAAATTGGAGCACATTCTCTCTTATCCATACTAAAAGAAGGAATAGGCTGCTTCCAAAGAATACCGAGAAATTAGTATACATCCATACTAATTTGCATCTCATTTCCAAAATCAAGGAAAGGGGATTTGAGAAGATAGAAGTGACCCTAGAAATGATCAACAAGGAGAAGGATGATGATAGGCTGCTAGCGAGGCAAGCGGATACAGAGGGAGAAGACATTGCAGCCCCTATTGTTACACTTACAGGAACGATGGATGTTGCTGCAGCTTCAAGCAACTCTAGTCTTTTGGAGTTCCATGGCGAGGTAGATGAGGATGATAGTGATGAGGAGGAGGAGGAGGATGAGGAGGGTGCAGGCATTGATGCAGATGATGATGAGGATGAGGATGAGCAAGAGGATGAGAATGAAGATGCAGCTTGAGGCTTGAGCCTCATTGGTTGTGAATTGTCATGCATGCTTTATTTCCTGGCTGTGGCACACTGGCAGCGTTTTCTTTATGATGTTTTGCCTTTCATGTTTTGGTGTAGTTACTAGTACCTACTTCCTTTGATCATGATGTTTTGGTGTAGTATTGATTATTGATCTATGATCTATGATTCCATCATTTAACAGTGGACACTATGTATGAATCATGATGTATCAAAATCTAGAATCCAGATGACTACGGTCTCTGGAGGCTAGAGTCTTTCATGAATGATGAATCACGATTCACGACTCATGACTCATGAGTGATGACTTTAAAATTAATACAAGTTTCAAGTTTCAGTTTAATACCTCTATGTCAATTTAATGTGTACAATGATCAATGATCAATCTATATTTTTCTGAAATTTTTTGGGTAAAACTAGGGTCACGTACGTTTTAGCCCCAAGGGCTGAACCATACTCCAATCATACTTCCATACTCCTATGACGTATGCGTATGGTAACGTATGGAAAAAACTATGATCCTATCGATGTGGAACCCTAGTCTCACAAATGAGGTCCAACCATATATACGGTTGTGTTAGAAATGACCCAACAGAGGGTACGCACGGCGGAAGATTGATAGTATTGCCTAGGAGCTCACACAGTGTGCGTGTGGGGTGTGGAATCACAGACTTCTTAACTTAATGTGCATAGATGTGCAAGCCACTAAATAGACAATGCTCAGAGACATATATAGAAGCAACACTTTATATTTCCGTCCGTCCACAAAATAGGACAGGATACAATACCAAAAGGTTCTCCTACTAGATGTCAAGCACTTCTAGATCTCTGAGCCCACGTGCTCCACCTCGAGCGTATGTAGACTCTCTGTCTAGAGTGTGAAATGCAAGACAAAAAAGCATAGTGCTCTTTCACAAAGTTGGCTGTAACATCTCCCCTATGTATATCTACAATTTCTTGCAAAAACCACCTCACAGACTTTGGGAGGGGCCCAGGAGTTCCCCGCCAAGATCCTGTTCTACCATGAATACTTCTTGAGAGTATTGGAGAATGGAGTGATTATCAAACCCCAGTATTTGGAGGATAAGCGAGTCTCAAACGCCTTGAGGATTGCCATCGAACAGATGTGGGTCTCGTCCCATCAGGTGAGGATTTAGGCAGTAAGAGCCACGTGTATGCCTAGAGAGGAGCAAATCTGCAGACTATGCACGCTTGGGGAGGTGGAGACAGAGGAGCACTTCATGTGTACTTGTCGCTAAGTTTACTATGAGATCCGAGGACGATACCACTGCCTCTTTCAGAAAGAGCACGGTTTTGGGCCTCTCTCTCATCTAATTCACTTCCAAGATAAGGTCAATGTTGGCCTCTATCTAATGGAGATGCAACGACACAAAGAGACCCTATTGCGTCAGACCAGAGAACAAGAGGGGACAAAACCATAGGAGACGGAGATGGACCAAGCTCAACGACAAAGATTTCTAAGCATTTGAGGCTGCTCCCCGGACATGGTGGATTAGAGAAGGAGATAGAAGATATGAAGGCATCATGGGTCAGTGGGATGAAACGACGACAAGGAGGGATGCAACTAGAGACGTAGGGACCACACAAAGACATAGACGGACTAGGGCACACACAATTAAGGTGCAGCCATTTGGAGGGGATCGCCCGAGCAGAGGCGTCATTCTCGACATGGCCCACCAGATACAGAGATCACAAAGACCATGCCCCCTGCCACAGAGAGAGAGAACCCGGCACACACAGATACGAGATATTTTCGCTGCTCACGGGAGAGCCACCATGGCACTTGGTTATATATTTTGACTCTGAGATTTAGTACTAGTTTCGAGCTTTGAGCTTTGAACTTAGTTTAGTAAAGTACTCAGCAAAGGGCCTTAGCGAGCCCTCTACATCAGCCCACAGTACCATCTATAAGTTACTCTATGATTGTACTTTCTTTCATAGGTCCACAAGGCCTCCCGAAGACGGTAATACATCTCTCTCTCTCTCTCTCTCTCTCTCTCTCTCTCTCTCTCTCCCGCCCCCCCCCCCCCACACACACATATGTATATGCATGTGCATGTGCGTGCGTGCGTGCGAGCGCGTTCGCATGCGTGTGTGTGTGTGTGTGTGTGTGTGTGTGTGTGTGTGTGTGTGTGTTGGGGGGGGGGGGGGGGGGAGACCTTTCAGCAATCCAGCTAGATGTGTTTTTTTAGTGTTTTTAGTTCTTTTGTACTAGCTGTTCTTTCCTGGAGCAGCTTTTCTACTTTTTGTTGTCAATATTTTGTTGTGAGTAGTAGCTGTCCCACTCTGGGACAGCTATGAATCTAAATTTAAACAAAAAAGTGTGTGTGTATGTGCATCTATGTGTTGTAAAGAGAGCTGGAAAACTGGCCCATTAATGCATGCAGGAATAAAAGGATCCAACCTTTGATGCCCAATGGCGCTCAGCTTGTTGACATATGTCCCGTATATCGCGGCCTGACATTCTGCAGCAACGAGCAGCAAACTAAGAACTGTATTTTTCGACCTTTTAAACACACTTCATACATCTCATTTTGTCTCTCCCTCCTCTCCCCGTATCACTCACTACTTGAATATCTAGTATTTTAGAATTTCTATAAGCAGACTGACTAAGTCTGCAGGTGTAATAAAAAACAATGGGGAAGCCTTCTTGTTGCAGTTTTTTACCACAAATTTGTAAGAGAAGCTTTCACCAAGTCCAATTGGAACAGAATCCTTTGACTTGAGTACCATATGTTTCATGGGCAAGAATTGAGCTACCCTTCAAAAAGAGAATTCTACACTTGCGAAAATGGGCACAGGCTGTGCTAATATTAATAAACTTGTAGGCACCTCCAAAAGAGTGATCATCTATATTCACAAGTGCTTTTGAGTATCCGGTCATGGTTGACAACACATTGACAAAACCTCCCCAGGCCTCGTGCAAGATATATAGCATCAGAATTGAGATACAGCCCATTGGCACTACTATTTTTCTGTCTCATTCACAAGGCCCTAAATGTATAACCATGCCTAATAAAAATAGCAACGTATGATATGTATGCAGCAATTCAAAAAATGCTCTAATACATCTTTTATTCTTTCTTTCTATACAGTTTTCTACTAATAGAGCCATATATACTGCATGCTCTCTCTCTCTCTCTCTCTCTCTCTCTCTCTCTCTCTCCAAATAAAGAGACTACATACACCAGATGCCCCGTCACCATAAGCTGCAGCAAGTTGAGCTCGAGAGGAAGTCCAATGTCCATCAAAAAGCAGAGTACGACAAAAATTGGTAGCTTGTCGCTTATGATGTAAGCTTTTAAAAAAACCCTTCGACGAGCAACCTTTATCCAAGAAAGCTCTTGTCTCCCATTTGGCAATTTTTCTATGATCATTACTTTGCAAACAATGTCTAGCTTGGCATAAAGATGTGCTTTCTTCAAGAGACAAAGACCGAAAATGACTGAGTTCAGTCAAAGACTAACAAGTAGATTTTGCCCGAGCAACCATATCCCTCAATGTTTTGAGATAATTTTTGCCATAATAAATAACTGATTGCATACGAGCAACAAATGCATCCCAGGCATAATCAGTATCAATAAAACTCTAAGGTGAAAGAGGTTGACATGCATCATACACTATAGCCTTAAAATGATTATGATCCTACAACAGGACTGCTTCTAACTGAAGGTAAACGCCACTAAATTGGTAGAACATAATGGAAATAGGGCAGGAAAGTTAGGGTAGTTTAAGTACCTTATGTATTAGGAAAAAGTAGGAGTGGAAGGTCATGGGCTGGACCTACAACAGAAACTTGTGAGGGGCTGCACAAGGAAAGGAGGAATCAATCCCAATTAGAATTCAGCTGAGTAATAGAACTCTTGCTGTGTATTCTATTTCAGTAATGGAGTACAAATCATGAATGAATGCCAAGTACAACTGGGTCCCTTATATAGGTATGGCCCAAGTGAGTACAAAGCAATATTGCATATGGGATTACCTCCTAAGATGCCACGTGGCAACTTAGGGTATCCCCTAAAGAAAGGAAAAACACTTAAAGGCCTTTCCACTAACTTTTAGCCTAAGTAAAACTCACCCTCTGTTACAATCCTCGCAAGTCACCCTCTATTACAATCCTCCCTCCTCAAATAGAAATTTGTCCTCAAATTTGAAAAGGCTGTAACCCGGATATACAATTCTCCTTGTAAACCTGAATAGCTCAATTCTGGTCATATCAGCTGAACAATGAAGTTTCTTAGTCAAATACCTCCCTGCAAGCATGCTGACCTGTAAATGGATCATATAATATTCCCAAGAGACCAAGCAACAGGGTGGAAGAGCTATGCTGTCCAATATAACAGATCTGATCATATAATCCAGTGAGAGACATGCTGATCTGAAAAAAATAGTGAATGCTGGCTGCAACATATCCATATATGCCATATAGCAAAAGAAAATCAGATCTGCCCATAAAGATGCAATTTTGGCCATAGAAATCAGCTAAGCAAATGAGGGTACTGCTCCACAATTGTACATGGCTGCCAAGAAGACTCCTCATCAAGTAGACCTCTCCATTTGATAAAATATTCCATGTAGGACTTGTTCCTCAACACGTGATCTTTAAATCCAAGGATCTTCTCAGGTATATACTCAATTTGGCCCTCTTCATCCATAGGAGGTAGTTCTTCCATAACTTGCTCCTTTAGTCCCAAATATTTCTTGAGAAGTGACACATGGAATACTTTGTGTATTCTAGAGGATGATGGAAGCTCCAACTCATAAGCCACTTCCCCAACTTTCCTCAAAACCTTGTAAGGTCCATAATACCTATGAGCAAGTTTAACATTGGTATTACCTTTCAAAGAAGCATGCCTAGACTTCTATAATCTGAGAAACACATAATCCCCTTCTTCAAAATGAAGATCTCTCCTATGCTCATCAGCATAATCCTTCATCCTTGCTTTGGCCCTTACCATATTATCTTTACATTGCTGTAATAGAGCAATCATGTGAGCCAAATATTCCTTGGCTTGCTGGCTGGTCAATGCTTGATCACTAATGGTTGATGGGACATGAGCTTTACCGCCAAACATGGCTTCAAAAGAGCTCATACCAATTGAAGTGTGCTTAGTGGTATTATAACAAAATTCAGCTAGATGCAACCATTGATCCCAAGATGCTTGGGTCTCAAAACAAAAATGCCTTAGATACTCTTCCAACCGGTGGTTAACCCTCTCTGTTTGCCCATCAGTTTGAGGGTGATCTGTTGTACTTGGGGTAAGAAGTGTTCCCATAGAACTGAAAAGCTCTTGCTAAAAATGCCCCATGCACTTAGCATCGCGATCACTCACAATCTCCTAAGGAAGTCCATGTTATTTAAACACATTCTCCATGAATTGCTTAGCCACATTGGAAGCTGTAAATTGTGTCTTAGTAGGAATGAAGTGGGCAGCTTTAGTAAGTCTGTCAACAACTACAAAGATGCCGTTCCAACCCTTAGAGGTCACTGGTAGACCTGTAATAAAGTCCATGCTGATATGTGTCCATTTACCTTGAGGTATAGGCAGAGGTTGTAGTAGACCAGCTAGCCTCAAATTCAACTCCCTGTTTTGTTGACGGGGCTTACAGCTTTGTACATAAGCAAGAACATCCTTCCAAAGCCCCTTCCAATAAAAACCCTGTTTTACCTTATCATACGTATTGTTGAGGCCTATATGCCCAGCCATAGGAGATGAGTGAAATTCCTGCAAGATTAGAAGCTTATAGGAGGATTTTTCAGTAAGAAATATTCTATCATTATACCACAAGAGCCCGTTGTGCAACTTGAAATTGGGATATTGCTGACAGTCAAGATCTTGCAAGTCTTGAAACATAGCAGCTGCTTGAGGATCATTGAGATACTCTTCTTGAATGCCATGCATCCAATCCTTATAAACCTCAATACTAGATGACAAAGTACAAGCCCGTATCCTAGAAAGAGAATCTGCCACAATATTTTCTTTGCCCATCTTGTAATCTATGTCAAAGCCACAGTTTTGCACAATGGATAGCCATCTCCTTTGCTTGGGTGATAGAGAAGACTGAGATAGAAAATATCTGAGAGTCTTATGATCAGTCTTGACCTTGAAATGGCTGCCATAGATGTAGTGGTGCCACTTTTTGATTGCATGAAGTATTGCCAACATCTCTTGGTCATAAATGTGGAAACTTGACTCCTTGTCATCCAATTTCCGACTTTCAAAGGCAATAACTCCATGACTCTGCTTTAGAACAGCTCCAATACCCCTTCCACTAGCATCAGCCTCAATTATAAAAGGTTGAGAGAAATCAAGACATACCAAGATAGGTGCTGAAGTTAATGCCTCCTTTAATGCTTGAAAGCTCTTATTGGCACTGTTAGACCATTGGAAAGCATTCTTTTTTAGAAGATCAGTGAGAGGAGCTGCCAATTTGGCAAAATACCTTATAAATCTTCTATAGAATGATGCTAGACCAAGGAAACCTCTCAGCTGGGTGATATTCTGAGGTATAGGCCAATCCTTTACACACTTTACCTTGCTGGGATCCACCTTAATGCCACTACTGCTGACAATATGACCAAGATATTCCACTTCTTCAGCCATGAAAGTGCATTTACTTGATTTGGCATACAACTGGTGTGTCCTTAATACTTCCAATACTTGCTGGACATGCAATAAATGCTCTTCTTTTATTTTGTTGTAGATCAATATATCATCAAAGAATACCAAAACAAATTTATAGAGGAAAGGCTACAATACCTTGTTCATTAGGGCCTGAAAAGTTACAGGTGCATTGGTTAGACCAAATGCCATCACTTTGAATTGATAAAGCCCACGTTCTGTCCTAAAGGCAATTTTATGTTCATCTCCCTCCTTCATCCTTATTTGATGATAGCCTGACCTTAAGTCAATCTTTGTGAAGTACTTTGCCCCTCTAAGCATTCAATTCTAGGGATAGGAAACCTATTCTTAATTGTCATTTTGTTCAAATCCCTGTAATCAATACACATTCTAAATGAGCCATCCTTCTTCTTAACCAATAATATAGGAGACGCAAAGGGTGACTGACTGGGTGTAATAAATTCCTTGTCAAGAAGTTCCTTTATTTGCCTTGCCACCTCTTCTCTTTCAGCTCTAGAAAGTCTGTATGGAGCTTTGTTGATTGGCTTAGATCTTGGCTCCAACACAATTGCATGATCCACATCTCTCATGGGAGGAAGATGGTTGGGAAGATCAACAAATACATCAGAGTATTGCTGTAATAGGGACTGCATGTCTTTATCCTCCACCAACAACCCATTACCCTCTTGAGACTTGGTCAATGAATAGCATAGACTCCACAAACACTTTTGAGGTCTCTGGCCATTCTTCTTGCAGAAATTAAGGACAACTTAGGAGATTGGTGACCCATCAAGGTGATGTGCTTACCTTCATGCATAAACTTCATATACAACCTATTAAGGTCCATAGAGAATTCTCCCAAGGTTCTCAACCATTCACAACCAAGGACAATGTCAATAGGTCCCATTTCCAAGACAATTAGATCTCCATGAAAAGTAAAGTTGCACTTGAGCAACCTGACAATATTGCTTACTGTGGGAATGCTGACCATTAGCCACCTCAACTTTGATCCCATGATCCAAAGTGGATGGGCATAACCTCACTGTTTGAAGTGTCTTTGCATTAATGAAGTTATGAGTGCTCCCACTGTCAACTTAAATGTGGACTAGTCTATTATTGATTGTTCCTTTTAACCTGAGGGTTTGAGAGCCCTTGCAGCCCATAAAAACATCAGGAGATATGCTGTACAAAACTGATTGTGTATCCCAATACACTTCATCATCATCAACGGCATCATTTCCATCAGAATTTCTGATCTCATCCTCATAATTATCAACAACTTCAATGTTCCATTGTCTAGAACTATTTGGGCACTTTGGCAAACTATCACCCATAAGCATGGTGTCACACATGGAAAAACCACCTGGATCGAAGTGAAAGGTAGTCCCCTTTTTTGAACTATGATCCTCATCATCATCAAGGCCTTTATGCACACATTCCTGATATTCGTGGAATTCAGATTCTGCTGCAGGAATATTAGGAGATAAATCATCATCAATCTCTAGAATCATGCTCAACTTTTCTCCTGTTTTAGCTTTGCACACATTCCTTCTCACCACAAAGGTAGCACAAATTCTTCTTCTTCCTATCATCAATAATTGCTTGAGATAACTGTTTAACCAACTTGTTTCTTTTATCACCCAGATCATCCTTTGGAGTAGGTTTAAATGATGGCTTTACATCTGTAGCCTTGTAAACCTTAGGTTGTCCCATGCCACTGCCATACACTGTGGGAAACCTAGAAACATAAGAAGTTGTAGCAGGTGCAGGAAGTCAAAACTGTTCGATATAATTTTTCACTGATTCTTGCTGAGTAAGATCATACCACTTACAAATATATTGATCTCTAGTAAAAGGAGATATAAAAGTTTTAAACATTTCAGCCTTGAACTCATCCCAAGCATTAAAAGTTGACCCTTCTTGCTGTAAATGCCTCCACCAAGAGTGGGCATAATCTTCAAGATGAAGAACAACAAATCTGATTTTACCTTGATCACCTTTTGGATATACAAGGAAGTATTCATCCATCTTGTTGAGCCATTTCTCCGATTCATTAGGAGAGGTAGAATCACCTTTGAACTTAGAAAGTATAATCTTGTCTTTCATATCTTTGTCTTAATGAAAAGATCCTTTTGGTTCAATAGATTTAACTGTTTGTATATATTGCTGGAATGTCATTGTTGCCGAAGGTCTACTGGTACCAATTTATATTCATGGAATTTTTGACACAACTCTTCTGCTGCTGAACTGTTACTATTAGGAGCCTTACCATGTGTTGAATCCTTATCCATATGAGCTGTAACTCCACTAGAGTGATAGGTCCTTCGGGCAGAAGCCATAAAACCAACTGGGTCAGCTACATGTACAGGATCATTATCATCATCATCTGAACCCAAGTCTCCATCAATTTGGGAATCCAAAGGTCTCTTCCCATCATAGATTTGGCTTCTCTTGAACTGGTCAAACCTTTTATTAAGAGTGGTAGACATGTTCTGCATCCTTTGGTCAATCCTCTGATTATTGGCCTTGATCTCATTGGTTAACTCCTTGAATATCTGTAGCTTTGGATCCGTACAACTCCTTATAATCTGCTCCTGGTTAAGGGACATTTGTGCATGAGGAGTAGCTTCAAAATCCCCTTGAATATTGCCAACATGAGGTTCAGTGGGCTCAGAAATTACAGCCTGATCTCCCTCAATAGAACCAATGCCCAGCATGACTATTCCACCAACCCTTATTGAGTCATCAATTGCTTCCTTCTCTGTGATGGAATCAAGATTTCCAATTAGCTGCTTACTGGATTGGCCAGTAGATCTCTTTGCAGGCATCTTAACAAGTGGAAATGCACTTAAGCCTTGATCAATAATAACTCAATTCCCAATGGATATCAACAGAGTTATGCCTTGTACACTGTGCAGTCCCAAATTTTAGAGGAGTTTGAAATGAAAACAAAGTGCAGTCACAGTTTATATCAATGGGAGGATACAAACCTTGTATATACCCAATACTACACAAAGGGGAAAAAAACCAATGTATGCTAGTCCAAGGATAGACTGCAGAAATTTTGAATTTGGTAGAAATAGTGCCTATAATCCACCAATTTCCTTAACAACAGCATAGATCACATGACATACATCCCATAAATGCATCTATATCAAAAGCCCCAAAATAATCTGAAATTTCTGACGAGAATTTGCAAACTGCGTCACCTGTGAACCGATTTTTCAAGCAGATTTCAAGGCAAAAGGGACTTTAATCATCTTCAAACTTGTTCCATATGCTCAGGAGGCTGAGGCGACTCCTTGGAGGAAGGCAAATCAGAAATCAGAACTCTCAAACCCTAGATCGTCGCAGATCTTCTTAGCCAGCCAGTCGAATTTCCTCGTAACTCCTCCATCCAAGCTCGGATCTCCACCAAACTTTGAGGGCAGACACTCGATTTTAGGGCGAACAGTTCAAGCCATAACTGACCCGATTTGGTGCAGAAAAGCAGCAGATCGTAAATTTCTTGCGCCAAATTAGGGAACTCCTGCAATGTCGACCTATCCTCCACCAATTTGTGATTTTCATACATAGAAATGATCAGGGAAGCAAGGGCTTTCCACTGATGCAAGAAGCCCCAAATTCTGAACACTTCGAAAATTAGGGTTTCCCAGAGCCTGCCACATGGCAGCTGCCAACAGAGAACACTTCTGGTGCTGAATTTTTGCGCAGAGGTAGGCCATACGCTCAAGAGTAGATGCTCCAATTTTCAAAGTGATTGGGCAAAAATTTCCCACGAATTCCCAAGAAAAGTGCTCTAATACCAACGCAACAGGATTGCTTCTAACTGAAGGTAAACGCCACTAAATTGGTAGAACATAATGGAAATAGGGCAGGAAAGTTAGAGTAGTGAAGTACCTTATGTATTAGCAAAAAGTAGGAGTGGAAGGTCATGGGCTGGACCTACAACAGAAACTTGTGAGGGACTGCACAAGGACAAGAGGAATCAATCCCAATTAAAATTCAGCTGAGTAATAGAACTCTTGCTGTGTATTCTATTTCAGTAATGGAGTACAAATCATGAATGAATGCCAAGTACAACTAGGGCCCTTATATAGGTATGGCCCAAGTGAGTACAAAGCAATATTGTATATGGGATTACCTCCTAGGATGCCACGTGGCAACTTATGGTATCCCCTAAAGAAAGGGAAAACACGTACAAACCAATAAAGGCCTTTCCACTAACTTTTAGCCTAAGTAAAAGTCACCCTCTATTACAGATCCAAATAGCTATTGTTAACCATGAGGAGCCTTCTGTGTGGAAGCTGATCATCCGGCATGTCATGCAGAGAAATCCTCAAACATAGAGGTGCATGATCCGAATGCACAAATGCATAATCAACTGACAAGGTAGTAGTAAAAGTATCAGAGTGCTGAGGATCAACTCTGTACCACCTGTCCAGTCTAGCTTTGTATGTAGATTGAGCATTGTGCTGGAAAGTAAACCCAGGCAGCAATGGATAAGATGCTGTTCAAAGATCAGAAAGTTTGAAATCAAGCAACAATTTAGACCAGCTCTGCCTCTCAAAGGCCAACATATGTGTATGGCCAGATGTATTATCCCCTGGCTGAGGAGCATTGTTGAAGTCACCACAAAGAAAAGCATACTGCCTCCATGGATACCTCTGCATATCTTCCCAAATCTGTCCTCCATGACGGGAGGATTGAGGAGCATAGATAGATGCAAATTCAAAGATATCACCCTGTACAATGCATTGCATAGCCATCCATCTACCTTGTGAATCGTTGAAGGCCACAGAGGGCTGAAGATCATGCCTGATCAAAAAGACCACCGAAAAGGAATGCTGTCCAACATAGAAAATCTCATAACCGTAAAAATGACCATGCTGTCCAGCATACACATGCTGATTATGTTCCTGCAAAGCTACCACATCTGGCTATAATTGATTGAGATACCCCCAGACTATCTTCCATTTAGAAGCGTCACACAAACCCTGTACATTAAGTGTCAAACTTATGAGTTTCGACAGCATATTTACAGATTATGTACAGTAGAGGGAGAACTGAAATCAGGCCTGCATATCAACCTCAAGATCCGGACCCCGGCCTTGAGGTATCACAACTGGTTGAGAAGTGGACAGCAAACCAACTATCCAGTTGTGAAGTGGACAGCAAACCAACTATATCTTCTTCGGGAAAGAGAGACCGACTGGCTGTCACCGCTGCCCATGTAATACCCACTCCTGAATTTTCTTCAGGAGTACGACCAGTCGAGGATGCACCATTCCAAGTGCGAGAAGGTAAAGGACGTCTAGCTGCGACAATTTTCCTAAGAGTCTGCCAAATCTCCTACAAAGTTTTGTCTTTCCTTTTGGGCTGAGAGGTGGAAGGCATAGAGGGAGAGGCATTCCCATTGGACACAACAAGTGTCTTGCCTTTTTCCTAAGCTAGAGTAAGAGGCTTGACACCCTTCTATTTGAGAACGGGCTGACCCATCATTTCTTTAGTAGGCATCTGAGCAGGCATATTTTCCAAAGGCTTTTTATGCATAACAAGAGGGCACTGAGAAGCCATGTGGCCAAAGTTCTTACATTCAAAACATGCACCTGCAAACAGGCCCCACTTTGAGCTTGTAAAAGGCACTGCCCACATCCACCTGATTCACCGTAACAGAATAGGAGTCAGGAGTGGGATGATCTGTATCCCACAAAATACAAAATCAGTTGGAGTTCCCATTTGGCCACGGAGGGCACACCACCTTACCCAATGATGCTGCAATTTTGGGTAAGAGAGAAGACAAGCACTGAGGGAAGTCAACCACTTCCACCCATACCGGACAGCAATGGCGAATTAAAGCCTGATAATCCTTGGTGGGCAACCAAGGAAAAACATGCACCATCTGCTGCCCATAAAACAAAGGGGAGTGTTCAAAGAGCATCTGTTTGTGCAGTTCATCTATCATAATAACCTCAAGAAACCCCCAAGCAGCATAATGCACTTTCCGAACAAAACAACCACCCAAAGTCCTGGTGAGCCAATTTCCCAAAGTCCTGGTGAGCCAATTTCCCACATCTGCTGCAACAGGCATGCGTCCCGAGAAAAAAGTAATAATAGCATGCTTGGCGTAATCACGCACGGGATCAACAATGTCATCCACCTCCACCATGAGCCCAATAGTGGGAGCAGAGTCCTTCCAATCCTAGCGCGTGTCCTCAAAGCCCTCATGCATAACATGAAAAACCAATTAGGCCTCAAGAGAGGCATGCATCGAGTAACAACCTGACCCGAGTCCTGTTTTTGCTTCTTGTGCATGTAGGTCTAGACAGTTTCCATAGGAAAGGAGTAAAAAGGGGAGAAGCTGTAAGGGAAAGACAAAAGGAAAAAGAGAGAGAGGCTGAGAACAGCAGCAAGCAAGCGAAACGCACGACTGACAGAAGCCGTACGGACTGATAGGGCATGATAGAACCCATCGGTCTTCCGAAGACTCTATTAAAATTTCTTTCTTTCTTTCTTTCTCTCTCACACACACACGCATATAGTTGGGTCTGTACGTGTATGGTTGGCTGAACCATACGCGTATGAAATAATTATCCCGTATGCATATGGTACGGCCAATCATACTTGGCTTTTTTTGAGGGGGGAAACGGGGTTCCTAGACCTTTACGAAAACAATTTTTTATCAATTTCTTGACTTTTAAATTGATATGAGTTTGAAGTTGAAAATTTTGTAGCTCTCTCTCAATTAAATGTGCACAATGTATATTTTCCCTTTTTTTAATTTAAAAAATTAGGGTCACATATGATTCAGCCCCAAGGGCTGATCCATACTCCAATCATACTTCCATACCCGTATGCCGTACGTGTATGGTAACGTATGAAACGCACTTTTTACACACACACACACACATTCAAAGTGTATTTCTGTTGTAAGTTTTATTTTTAGCTTCCATTAGATCTTTGCTTCTCCTAGCATGGGTTTTATTATCATGATACATTTCAAACTTGGTCTCAAAGACCTAGTTGGTCTTCTACAAACTTTAATAAGTCTCTCTCATACCACTTGCTCTCAACCTGCCCTCTCTTTCCCCCAATCAAACAAGATCCCCCCATCCCATTCACTAGGTTCCTCCCTCAATCGCCCTTCTAGAGCATCTGCAACTATCTGTAGCGTCTCACTCTAGCTGTCAAGACCCTTTGGGGGCTTCCGTGACCCCACGACACACCCACACTTCTTGAAACGTTTTCTTGCTGTGTGCCATCCTGGCACAAGTAATCCACGACAGAATCCTTCTAAGGGTTGCTAAGGACCTGAAATACAAGCCAAGGAATGAAAGAATTTACAGCATACTTCAAAGGAACCTAAACACAAAATAGCACCTCAAGCAAGCCACAAAGAAGGCCCCGTAGAGGATCCACAAACTAGCAAGATACCTTCTAAAACCCCAAGGCCACCATGACCCTCACGATAGCCCTAGGTCCCTAGAATTTCTAGATACATCTGGCCTCCACCCTGAGCCCAACTCTTACAAGTTTAGACCAACGGTCCTTAGCCTTGTGAGAATTAACCACACTGGCTAATACCTATTACACATAGACTGAGCTATCGGGTCACGGGCTCCGGGTCACGGGCATGTCGAGGCCTCGTCTCGTTGGGGTCCATGTGATCTAGCTGAAAGAACTCCGTGATAGACCTCTGAGAGGGATCAACCGAGGAAGAAGTCTGCTCCTGTCTCCGTGCTCGGAGTATCCTCTCGCGGTGTCTAAGTGCCTCATGAATGAAACTTGCCAAACACCGCTGGTCTGGGTAGGAGAGGAAACGCGCTAAAATCCCATAACTATCCCTGAAGAGGCAATCGAAACGTCCTCGGAACTCATAGTACACAAGACACCTGAAGATGAAATGCTCCTCTGTCTCAACCTCATGTATGTCACACAGTGTGCATATGCGCCGCTCCCTAGGTAGTCGCTCTGCTCTGCCGCTCTCGATGCGAAGTCTGTGTGAAGAGACCCGGAACTGCCCCAAGAGAGATTCTCAGCGAGTGGGGTAGGTGAATCTGTGTGTATCCTGGTGGATCAATGAAACCCTCCGGTGTGATATGTAAGAAGTGATCTTTGTAGAAGCTAAGCTTCACTGGGAGTTCACTCGTCGGTTCCAACCAAGTCCGAAAAGTGTGTAGCTGTAGTAGATCCTCACGGATAACCTGGTTGACCTCGTGTGATAAGAGCGGAGAGAACAGAGCATCCATGCTATACTGGAAGGGAGGTAGTCTATCCATGTGGAGCCCCAGTCGCTCAAACCATCTCTCTGTACGTGCATATCAACACCTCTGATCTCCTCTTGTTGCAAGTGCCATAAAAGAGGATAGAGCTATCCATGGTAGCCTGCTACGTCCCGAGGTATAATCCCCATATTCTCTAACTCGGTACAGATATGTGATGACCTAAAATGCAGCATCTGGCTGTAAAGGGGGTGACCCAAACTCAGCCTGAATGATCTGGTGAGGAACGGATGACTTACCACGAATCATCCGTGATAACATGAGAACCTGTAGCCGCTCCACACGGGCCCACTCTGTATCCGACAAGTCTGGCCCCCCACAAGGGCTGCCGTACATCCCCGCTGGGCGAGCTAAGGAGTCAAAAAGCAACCCCTTGGTGTGTGGATCCTGAAAGTGCGAGCGGAAGCACTGCCTCTCTAGCCTAGCCCTAACCAGTGAGGCATACCCTCTACTCAAGTGTGGCTGCATCGCGGGTCTCATAGTGAAGCTCGGTCCGGAGAAGATAACCCCAACATAAGTGTATGATGAAACTATCTCAAGAGATGACCCCGCAAATGTGAACTGCTCCTGACGCATGATGGCTCGAGATGTATTGAAGATCATGACCTTGGTTTTACCCAGGTTGACTTTCAAATCATGGGACCCACAAAAGGACTGTAGTGCGTCTAGGTGTCTCTGAAGCCCCTCTGCTGAGGAAGACAAGAGAGCCACATCATTTGCATAGAGCAAAATCTAGATCAGCGTGCCCGCAAGAGAGCAACCTACACCCCCCTGTGTTTGCATCACTGTCTCAAGCTCGTCAATGTAGAGGCCAAACAAGGTAGGCGACAAAGGACACCCTTGTTTGACCCCGATGGTACTCATGATCTCGTCTGTCCACCCGGATCCTGCCAGAACTTTGCCAAAAACTCTCTCGTAAAGTGCCTGTTGGAATCGGAGTCCTAGTGTGTGTGGTCCTAGAGTACTAGGAGTGTCCTATAGTTGTGTGAGTGTGAAGAGTCTTGAGGCCACTTGTGCCACCTCATGAGGTAGATGTGATTCCTCACCTAGACTATAGGATCTAGATTCTCTTGTGTGTGACCTCATCTATGAGGTTTCTGTGTGAGAAGATAAGGCTTGCCCAGCCTATAAAAGAGGCTATGTACTTGCTGTGATTTTGACCCATCAATCAATCCACATCAGTTTGTGCCTCAGCTCGTCTCCAATCATGTGTCTCTCACCTTCTCCCCATTTTCAACAGTTGGTATCAGAGCCATGCTGAAGCATCCTGCCCATCCTTCGCTGCCATGTCTCCACTCTGCTACCGCCTCTATGCGCTCTTCTACTAGCCCACGCTGCTGCTCCCGCTTCTGCTCTACGCTGCGCCATTCTGCCCACTATCTCCTCCGCTAACCGCTTCTGCTCTACGCTGCGCCATTCTGCCCGCTATCTCCTACACTGTGCCATTCTGCCCGCTACCTTTAGCCTCTCTCGCAACTGCTCCCTCGCTCAACGCTGATGGTGCCTCGAACTCCGGACCTTCAGTTTACACTACCTCCAGCGGAAGCATGGTGAGTTGCTGGCTGAGAAGATGCCCGCAACTGCATGAAGGAGCTGATCTACATCGACATGTGCTACGGCTGGACTGTTGCGCCGTACAACCTGACCTCTGCAGCTGTTGTATGATATGCCATACAATATGCCGTACTGCCGTACGATCTACCATACTGACGTACGATTTGCCGTACAACAAGCCCGTACCAAACAGCCTCGAAATCTGCGCCACTTGGATGCTACTGCCCTGATTCTCCTCTCCCCGCTCCAAATGCCTCACCAACGGCCAATCCTTTAGTCAGCCCAGAAGCCCCTTCATCGACCTACAAGAAGATCGCACAGCCCACTGCAAATCAGCCGTACAGCCTGTACAGCTTGCCTGCCGTACGACTGTACCTGCAGCATACAATCTTCCGTACAACCCTGACCCAAAAATTTAGGGCTTTTCTGTCCTATGTCTTCCTTTGGCATAATTGAAGCTTCTACCATGTAAAATTTGGGCCTTTCTTGAAATTTGAGTAAACATTGTAAGGGATTTAGACACTGGCTATAATAACAGCTAAGACCTTCCCACCAATGGATAGCATAAAAAACTCCTCGTTCATCGAGAAATTCTCAAGGAGCAATTTCCCAACTTGGAAGACAAAACTCCGGCTTCTTCTTATGCGAGAAGGCATATGGAATATCACCAATGGCAAGGAGCCAAAACCGCAAAGAGATGATGCTAGAATCAGTTGGTGGGAGAACCAAAATGATAAAGCAATGGCTATCATTGGCCTAGCTTTAGCTGACAACCTTATCCACCATGTGGATTTTGATAAGACAGCAAACGACGTTTGGGAAAAGTTAGAGAATTTGTTAAGATCAATAATTCCAAAGTATTTCTCAAACAAAAACTCTTCAAGCTCAAGATGAAGGAAACTGAAACCCTCAATGAACACTTGAGCAATCTTGGGTCAATTCTCCAACAATTATTTGCCATCCGAGCCATTGTTGAAGATGATGATCAAGTTGCTGTACTTCTCTCCAGTATTGAAGACATTTCCAAGTACAATGAGATCCTTGCTGTCCTAAGAGTCAGCCGCAATATGAGCTTTAAGGATATGGTAGCGCATCTCATTGATGAGGACCGTAGGCTTACAGAGAAAGCAGAATCTTCCTTCGAATCTGGCAAAGCATTCTTTCTCAAGAATAAGCCCAAGAAGAACGGAAAACCTCTTAAATGTAATTACTGTCAGAAACTTGGCCATCCAGAGGATCGTTGCTTCAAGAAAATGGCAAAGGTACAAGCCAAAGAACATGCCAATCTGGTTGCGGAGCAGAGTGAGGACGAATAGAGTCCTAGTGTGTGTGGTCCTAGAGTCCTAGGAGTGTCCTATAGTTGTGTGAGTGTGAAGAGTCTTGAGGCCACTTGTGCCACCTCATGTGGTAGATGTGATTCCTCACCTAGATTATAGGATCTAGATTCTCTTGTGTGTGACCTCATCTATGAGGTGTCTATGTGAGAAGATAAGGCTTGCCCAGCCTATAAAAGAGGCTATGTACTTGCTGTGATTTTAACCCATCAATCAATCCACATCAGTTTGTGCCTCAGCTCGTCTTCAATCATGTGTCTCTCACCTTCTCCCCATTTTCAACAGTGCCATGACAGCCCAAATGATCTCCTGGTCATAACCCAAGTCCTGTAGGCGCCGTATGAGGCGAGCTCTCGGGACCGTGTCAAATGCCTTGCGAAAATCCACAAAGCAACAATAAACCCTCTGCTTCCATGATCTCGCCTCCTCGATGATACATCTGAGCGTGAGAATGTGATCCATGGTTCCATGATCACGCCAGAATCGGGCCTGTCCTGCTGCTCTAAGTCCTCGACACTTTGCAAGTCTGCTAACCTCGGAGTCAAGTACTGATGCATAAATCTTGGACATGACATGTCCAATCATAATGGTCCTGTAGTTCTCCAGGCTCATGGGATCCCCTGCCTTGTGGATGGGTGAGATAGTGTTAATGGTCCAAGTGTGTGGAAATCCCAAACAAACCGCTTCATAAAAAGCTTTGCTAAGATCGGGACTAGGAGGTTAATCCCATATGCAATGAACTCAGTGCATAGCCCCTCATGATCCTTCGCTCGGCCATTATGAAATTTCATTACGGCATCCTTTACCCCTCCTCTAGTGAAGAGGGTGCAAGATGTGGAACGAGGCATATGTGAGAGGTTAGGGACTGGCTGATTTGGACTGTCATAAAGTGTGCGTGCATAATTAAACCAGATCTGGGTGTCAGTGAGTGGCGGAGGGGACCGTGCTTCTAGAAATCTCCGCCAGAAGTCCTTAGAGTTGTTACTAAACAAAATGTTCAGTAGCTCCTCCTCGTTTCGACGAACGAAGTCTAGTTTCTTCCTCCGTACCAATCTATGGTATTCACGTAGCGTATCCGGTGCACTTGGAAGACTGTTTTTAGTTCTGAATCTGAGTTGACGGCATAAAGCCTTACACTCATCATCGTACCAACTATTACAGGGTACAGTTCCAGGGGATGGTGGGCGGGTGGAGCAGGTGGTGTGGGAAAAAGCGTGAATGGCAATCTCGTGTAGTGAGCGGGTGACAATGGCAGCATAATCCTCTAGAAGGGGTATGAAGTCAATATAAGCGAGAAGTATGTACAGACGGCCAAAGTAAGAAGGTCAGTGATCCCGATCAAAGCATATATCGTGGTAGGTGGAGTAAGCACTGAGTGGGGTGGAAGATGTTGTCCGAAGGGAGGTGGAGATGCGAAAGAAAAGGTATGTATGATCAGCCCTGGGGGGAGAGGTGCTACAGTGAAGTCAGTAATGCTAGATGTGAAGACAGGGGATCCCATGATGTAATCAACAACACTGGAGCCCCCCCCATGTCGAAAGCATGTGAAACCACCTGAAGCGGGCCATCTGTCAAGACCATTATAGATAATGAGATCATGTATCCTACCTAGGTCTAATAGGGCATGCCCATAAGATGAGAATGGACCTTGCCTGTCAGCCGAAACCCGTAGCATACCTGCCTCCTCTGGAATCACCTCTGAAGTCAAGAAGTGGTACGTGACGGGCCCTTGTCCTCGCATTTAAGTCCCCCACTAGAAGGACTTCTCCGCGGCTAGAAAAGTCAACGATGGACTGATAAAGGGCAGCAAATGGGGATGTCTCATCATCACCTCAAATATCTCTGGCAAAGTGGGAGGTCTCCGGGGGAAAGTAGCAAATTGCGACAAACAGATCCCGGCTGTCCATGTGTCGTATCCGGATCCAAAGAAATCTGAAATGTGTATCTCTCTGCTCTACTGAAATGATCCCCCGAAGTGTGGATCTGAAAAGGACTGCAACTCCACCTGAACCTTGAACTCCTGTACCCCTCGTCTCATCTCTGTAGGTAGACTCCCATGTATATCCGCTGACTATTGGAAGAGGGCGCTCTGGACTCTGATGTGTCTCTATATAGAAGACTATGTCGTGGCCTGTATAGGATTCCGAGAAGTTCCTTGGTTCTGACCATAAGGTACCATTACAGTTCCAAATGGTGCAGGACAAGGTCTCGAATATCTAAGTCTTATAGACCCCGCTTCCCTATGTAGCAAAGGGGACAGGTGCCCTACGGGGGCCTGTAAGAAGTCGTGCCTCTCGTACCACTGCCCACTTCCCCTCCTTCTGAGCCTGATCCCGCTGCTGCAGCAAAGAGCGCCTCTCCTCAACCTATAGAGGTGTGAGGTCCTCATCCATAGAGATCGATGGCTGATCTCGAAGGACTGACCTGCGTCGTAGAGCTGAAAGTCGTGCATGAGTGTCATGGAATCGTACGATCAAGGGTTGCTCTCCGTTGGGATCTCTCCCTACCCACCATGCCCTATCTATCTTGTGCTCAGCCACACCCAGGGTAGCAGCCACGAACATAGTCGCATCTACCATCGATGTAGTCTCAGTGCGTGGGATCCCGCGTACTCTGATGTTGAGAGCCTTACTGGCTCTCTGCTGCTGCTCCATGAGGGTAGCCGAAACGGTTACCCTTGCGGGTTCCCGTTTGGCCACGTCAACCCATCTGGAAGTCTCCTCAATAGCAGATTGCATGCTCGCAATCTGTGCCTCAACCACCGGGGTACTCCCTGGGACAGTGTGTATGGCTGTGACCTCTTGTCGGAGCTGCATGATATCCTGTCTGAGTCCCTGAATAAGACCCACCTACTCCCGAATGGCCCTAGCCTGCTCCTGTATGATGCCGCTCTGCTCCTGGTTGAAGCAGACCTGCTCCCGTGCGAAGCACGTCAATTTTGTTTTTGAGGACATAAACCATTCTTAAGGGGGAGGGAATGTTACATCAGCCATAATCCCGGGAGTGTGGATATGGTGAAGTGGGAAGCCAGAGGGCTTGACAGTGCAACGATGGACACGCAAATTAATGCCTAGCATTATAGAAGGATGCCAAGAGGGGTTAAAAGATTAAGGTCCTTTGAAAGGACACTTGGCATAAAAGGGATCCACATGTCATGCACTGGATTCAGGGGAGATTTCTAGAGACAGGCTCCATAAAGGAAGAAAACTAAGGGAACTCAAAGAGAGTTCACGTAGGAAGCACTTGGGAGCTCTCTAGTAATCGCGGTTGGGAGGAATGAGCAGAGAGAGAGCCCTCTTGTTTAGGAATCGTAACAAGAGTGCATGAGATGAAGAATCTACCAAAGGGGAGAGGCCTTTCTTAAGTTTTCCCATTCTTGAATTGTAATGCTCCTGCCACTTTTAGCAAGCCCAAAATGGAAAGCACTCTATCTTCTGATTTAGAGGAGATTGGTATGCTTGAAGCCCTTACTCTTTGAGTACTTGCCTTGATCTTATTGTTAGACTAGAGAAGAAGGTGCAATCTTTCAAATTGACCTATTGTTCTCGACAAAACAGCCCCCACTCACACATGCGAGTCCCATTGTGATCAGCAAAATTTGATGGAACCATAGTCCACTTTCTTGGGACTGAGAGGGAGAGGGGAGAGTGAAGCGTAATGCGGCACAGTGTATGACACCTCCGAAGTAGGGGTCATAAGTTGTGCGAGAGCTGTAACAGGAGAAGAGGGGAAGGGAACAACAACCGGCGCCATGGGCATGAGTATGTCACTGATTGTAGATGTAGAGGGAGCTGAGACTGGAACTAGAGCTGGGCCTGAGGCGGGGACTGAAGTCGAAGTAGAGATAGAGATAGAGATAGAGGGAGTTGAGGCTGGACCTGAAAACGAAACTGACACTGTAGCGGGAGTTGAGGTTGAGGTAGAGATAGAGGCTGAAGAAGCTGAGGCGGGTCCTACCTTTGCCTTGCTGTCTACCCCGAGTCCACTTCGGTTGTAACGTGTGTTCACATCCTCCAATTTCGGTTGTGTCGTTTGCTTTTTTTTGGTGGTGTTGTTATTGTCGTCTTTCTTGGCGCTGTCCCCCATTTCTCTTGGGGTGCAGGTGCACATCTTAGTGTTCGATCGGAAGCAGGAGCACCGGTTCCCCCCCCCATAATGGGAGGCACGTCCAATGCGAGGTGGTCGAGAGGCAGGGCGGAAGCCTAAGGTGGAGAGGCAGCCAACAGGTGGAGAAAGAAGAGAAAAACACAAGAGAACTGCAAGTCATCTCTGGAAAAAAGCCCGCTACAATTAGGGGAAAACATCGGAAACAACGGGCTGCTCAAGAGAAACAGGGGACAAAGCCAAGAAAGATGACAACAACAAAAGGCAAAGGCAGGACCCGCCTCAGCTTCTTCAGCCTCTATCTCTAACTCGACCTCAGCTCCCGCTACAGTTTCAGTTTCAGCTCCAGCCTCAGCTCCCTCTATCTCTATCTCTACTTCGACTTCAGCCCCCGCTTCAGGCTCAGCTCCAATTCCAGTCTCAGCTCCCTCTACATCTACGATCAGTGACATACTCATGCCCATGGCACCGGTTGTTCCCTTCCCCTCCTCTCCTGTTACAACTCTCGCACCGCTTATGACCCCTACTTCGGAGGTGTCATACACTGTTCCGCATTATGCTTCACTCTCCCCTCTCCCTCTCAGTCAGCCCACGCTCCCACACCCCGTTGGGACTGCCTCATCCATTCCACTGTCATCTCCGTTCCTCACCCAGTTCACCCAGTCACTGTCCAGTTTCCGGACTCAGTCCCACACTTTCATGCCACAGTCATCACAGTTTCAGCATGGACATGGGTGGGCTGATACACCAAAGGCCTGTGAGACCTTGCTCATGGAGATACATAGTTTCCGTGAGCGTGAGATGGAGCTGACTTGATTCACACGGGAGCAGATCCACTTCAACCAGGAGCAGAGCCGCATCATACAGGAGCAAGCTAAGGCCATTCGGGAGCAAGCGGGTCTTATTCGGGGACTCAAACAGGATATCATGCAGCTCCGACAGGAGGTCACAGCCATACACACTGTCCCAGGGAGTACCCCGGTGGTCGAGGCACAGATTGCGAGCATGCAATCTGCTATTGAGGAGACTTCCAAATGGGTTGACGTGGCCAAACGGGAACCTGCAAGGGTAACCGTTTCGGCTACCCTCATAGAGCAGCAACAGAGAGCCAGTAAGGCTCTCAACTTCAAGAGGGAAAGTGGGCAGTGGTACGAGAGGGAAGACTGCTTACAGGCCCCCGTAGGACACCTATCCCCTCCCCTACATAGGGACGTGGGGTCTATGAGACCCAGATATCCGAGACCCTGTCCTGCACCATTTGGAACTATAATGGTACCTTATGGTCAGAAACAAGGAACTTCTAGGAATCCTATACAAGCCATGACATAGTCTTTTATACAGAGACACATCAGAGTCCAGAGCGCCCTCTTAGAATAGTCAACGGATATACATGGGCGCATATGCACAGTGTGTGATATGCAAGAGGTTGAGACAGAGGAGCATTTCATCTTCAGGTGTCCTGTGTACTATCAGATCCAAGGGCATTTCCATAGCCTCTTCAGGGATAGTTATGGGATTTTGGCCCGTTTCCTCTCCTACCCAGACTAGCGGTGTTTAGCAGGTTTCATTCATGAGGCACTTAGACACCGCAAGAGGATACTCCGAGCACGGATACAGGAGCAAACTTCTTCCTCGGTTGATCCCTCTTAGAGCTCCCGCTCCCTGCTCCCTCGCTCACGCTCAGCCCCTCGCTCCCCGCTCCCTTGCCCCTCACTCACGCTCAGCTCCCTCGCTCACGCTCATGCTCCCTCCCTCGCTCACGCTCACGCTCACCTCCCTCGCTCAACCCCTCGCTCACACACATGCTCAACCCCCTCGCTCACGCTCAGCTCCCTCGCTCACGCTCCCTCACTGCCTCTACGCTCACCCTCTTCCGCTCAGCTCTCCTCCGCTCAGCTCTCCCCCGCAGCTCTCAGCCCCTCGCTCCCCGCTAACGCCTCACTCCCCTCAACCACCCCTCGCTCCCCGCTACCCCCCGCTCCGCCCCTCGCTCCCCTCAACCACCCCTCGCTCCCCGCTACCCCCTCACTCAGCCACCTCCCTCCCTCCTTTTCCGCTCATGCACTGCCCCCCCCTTCTCTGCTCCCCTCGCCACCCCTTTTTTTTTTTTTTTGGGAACTTCCCAAAAAAAAAAAAAAAAAGAAACCACAACCACCCCTTCATTTTTTTTTTTCAATCCTCGTTATCTTAGCCTCTCCTCCTTCTCCACCTCTTGGCTGCCTCTCCACTTCAGGCTTCCGCCCTCTCTCTCCACCACCTCGCACTGGACGTGCCTCCCATTATGGGGGGGAACCGGTGCTCCCGTTCCCGGCTGAACACTAACACTAAGATCTACACCCGCACCCCAAGAGAAATGGGGGACAAAGCCAAGAAAGACGAAAATAACAACAACAAAAAAAAGCAAACGACACAACTGAATTTGGAGGATGTGAACACACGTTACAACCGAAGTGGACTCGGGGTAGACAGCAAGGCAAAGGTAGGACCCGCCTCAGCTTCTTCAGCCTCCATCTCTACCTCAACCTCAACCTGAACCTCAACTCCCGCTACAGTGTCAGTTTCGTTTTCAGCTCCAACCTCAGCTCCCTCTATCTCTGTCTCTACTTCGACTTCAGTCCCCGCTTCAGGCCCAACTCTAGTTCCAATCTCAGCTCCATCTACATCGATTCAGTGACAGACTCATGCCCATGGCGCCGGTTGTTGTTCCCTTTCCCTCTTCTCCTGTTACAGCTCTCGCACAGCTTATGACCCCTACTTCGGAGGTGTCATACACTATGCCGCATTACGCTTCACTCTCCCCTCTCCCTCTCAGTCAGCCCACCATCCCACACCCCGTTGGGACTGCCTCATCCATTCCACTGTCATCTCCGTTCCTCACTCAGCCACCGTCCAGTTTCCGGACTCATTCCCACTCTTTCATGCCACAGTCACCACAGTTTCAACATGGACATGGGTGGACTCATACACCAAAGGCCCGTGAGACCCTACTCACGGAGATACATACTTTCCGTGAGCGAGAGATGGAGCTGGCTCGCTTCGCACGGGAGCAGGTCCGATTCAACCAGGAGCAGAGCCGCATCATATAGGAGCAGGCTAGGGCCATTCGGGAGCAGGCGGGTCTTGTTCAGGGACTCAGACAGGATATCATGCAGCTCCGACAAGAGGTCACAGCCATACACACTGCCCCAGGGAGTACCCCGGTGGTCGAGGCACAGATTGCGAGCATGCAATCTGCTATTGAGGAGACTTCCAGATGGGTTGACATGGCCAAACGGAAACCCGCAAGGGTCACCATTTCGACTACCCTCATGAAGCAGCAGCAGAGACCCAATAAGGATCTCAACATCAGAGTACGCGGGATCCCACACACTGAGGCTACACCGATGGTAGATGCGACTGCGTTCGTGACCGCTACCCTGGGTGTGGCTAAGCACAGGATAGAGAGGTCATGGCGGGTGGGGAGAGATCCCAACCAAGAGCAACCCCTGATCATACGATTTCATGGCACTCAGGCACGACTTTCAGCTCTATGACGTAGGTCAGTCCTTCGAGATCAGCCAGCGATCTCTATGGATGAGGACCTCACACCTCTACAAGTTGAGGAGAGGCGCTCTTTGCTGCAACAGCGGAATCAGGCCCAGAAGGAGGGGAAGTGGGCAGTGGTACGAGAGGGACGACTTCTTACAGGCCCCCGTAGGACACCTGCCCCCTCCCCTACATAGGGAAGCAGGGTCTATGAGACTCAGATATCCGAGACCCTGTCCTGCAACTGTAATGGTACCTTATGGTCAGAACCAGAGAACTTCTCGGAATCCTATAAAGGCCACGACATAGTCTTCTATACAGAGCAACATCAGAGTCCAAAGCGCCCTCTTCCAATAGTCAGCGGATATACATGGGAGTCTGCCTACAGAGATCATACGAGGGGTACAAGAGGAGTTCGAGGTTCAGGTCGAGTTGCAGTCCTTTTCAGATCCACACTTCGGGGGATCATTTCAGTAGAGCAGAGAGATACACATTCCAGATTTCTTTGGATCCGGATATGACACATGGACAGCCAGGATCTGTTTGTCGCAGTTTGCTACTTCCCCCCGGAGACCTCCCACTTTGCCAGAGATATTCGAGGTGATGATGAGACATCCCCATTTGGTGCCCTTTATCAGTCCATCGTTGACTTTTCTAGCCGCGGAGAAGTCCTTTTAGAGGGGGACTTCAACGCGAGGACAAGGGCCCGTCAGGTACCACTTCTTCATTTCAGAGATGATTCCACTCTACTGGCAGATGTTGACCTTGAGGAGGTAGGTATGCTACGGGTTTCGGCTGACAAGCGAGGTCCATTCTCATCCTATGGGCAGGCCCTATAGGACCTAGGTAGGATACATGATCTCATTATCTATAATGATCTTCACAGATGGCCCGCTTCAGGTGGTTTCACATGCTTTTCACATGGGGGGGGCTCCAGTGTTGTTGATAACATCATGGGATCCCCTGTCTTCACATCTCGCATTACTAACTTCACTGTAGCACCTCTCCCCCAAGGGGCTGATCATACATACCTTTTCTTTCGCATCTCCACCTCCCTTCGCACAGCACCTTCCACCCCACTCGGTGCTTATTCCACCTACCACGATATACGCTTTGATCGGGATCACTCACCTTCTTACTCTGGCCGTCTGTACATACTTCTCGCTTATATTGACTTCATACCCTTTTTGGAGGATCGTGCTGCCCTTGTCACCCGCTCACTACATGAGACTGCCACTCACGCTTTTCCCCACACCACCCGCTCCACCCGCCCACCACCCCCTAGAACCGTACCCTGTAATAGTTGGTACGATGATGAGTGTGAGGCCTTACGCCCTCAACTCAGATTCGAAACCAAAAACAGTCTTCCGAGCGTACCAGATACGCTACGTGAATACGTAGACTGGTACGGAGGAAGAAATTAGACTTCGTTCGTCAAAACGAGGAGTAGCTACTGAACATTTTGTTTAGTAACAACTCTAAGGACTTCTGGCGGAGATTTCTAGAAGCACGATCCCCTCCGCCACTCACTGACACCCAGATCTGGTTTGATTATGCACGCACACTTTATGACATCCCAAATCAGCCAGTCCCCAGCCTCTCAAACATGCCTCGTCCCACATTCTGCACCCTCTTCACTAGAAGAGGGGTAAAGGATGATGTAATGAAACTTCATAATGGCCAAGCGAAGGATCATGAGGGACTATGCACTGAGTTCATTGCATATGGCATTAACCTCCTAGCCCCGATCTTAGCAAAGCTTTTTAATGAAGCGGTTTGTTTGGGATTTCCACACACTTGGACCATTAACACTATCTCACCCATCCACAAGGCAGGGGATCCCATGAGCCCGGAGAACTACACGACCATTATGATTGGACATGTCATGTTTAAGATTTATGCATCAGTACTTGACTCCGAGGTTAGCAAACTTGCAGAGTGCGAGGACTCAGAGCAACAGGACAGGCCGGATTCCGGCGTTATCATGGAGCCATGGACCACATTCTGACGCTCAGATGTATCATCGAGGAGGCGAGGTCACGGAAGCAGAGGGTTTATTGTTGCTTTGTGGATTTCCGCAAGGCATTTGACACGGTCCCGAGAGCCCGCCTCATACGACGCCTACAGGACTTGGGTTATGACCAAGAGATCATTTGGGCTGTCATGGCACTTTACGAGAGAGTTTCTGGCAGAGTTCCGGCAGGATCCGGGTGGGCAGACGAGATCATGAGTACCATCGGGGTCAAACAAGAGTGTCCTTTGTCGTCTACTTTGTTTGGCCTCTACATTCACGAGCTTGAGACAGTGATGCAGACACAGGGGGATGTAGGTTGCTCTCTTGCGGGCACGCTGATCCAGATTTTGCTCTATGCAGATGACGTGGCTCTCTTGTCTTCCTCAACAGAGGGGCTTCAGAGACACCTAGACGCACTACAGTCCTTTTGTGAGTCTCATGATTTGAAGGTCAACCTGGGTAAAACCAAGGTCATGATCTTCAATACATCTCGAGCCATCATGCATCAGGAGCAGTTCACATTTGCGGGGTCATCTGTTGAGATAGTTTCATCATACACTTATCTTGGGGTTATCTTCTCCGGACCGAGCTTCACTATGAGACCCATGATGCAGGCACGCTTGAGTAGAGGGTATGCCTCATTGGCCAGGCTAGAGAGGCAGTGCTTCCGCTCACACTTTCAAGATCCACGCACCAAGGGGTTGCTTTTTGACTCCTTGGCTCGCCCAACGGGGATGTACGACAGTCCTTGTTGGGGGCCAGACTTGTCGGATACAGAGTGGGCCCATGTGGAGCGGCTACAAGTTCTCATGCTATCACGGATGATTCGTGGTAAGTCATCCGTTCCTCACCAGATCATTCAGGCTGAGTTTGGGTCACCCCCTTTACAGCTAGATGCTGCATTTCAGGTCATCACATATCTGTACCACGTTAGGGAATATGGGGATTATACCTTGGGGTGTAGCAAGCTACCATGGATAGCTCTATCCTCTTCTATGGCACTTGCAGCAGGAGGAGATCAGAGGTGCTGGTATGCACGTACAGAGAGATGGTTTGAGCGACTAGGGCTCTACTTGGATAGACTACCTTTCTTCCAGTATAGCATGGATGCTGCGTTCTCTCCCCTCTTATCACACAAGATCAACCAGGTTATCCGTGAGGATCTACTACAGCTACACACTTTTCGGACCTGGTTGGAACCGAGTGAACTCCCAATGAAGCTTAGCTTCTACAGAGATCACTTCTTATTACATATCACAGCGGAGGGTTTCATTGACCCACTAGGATACACACAGATTCACCTACCCCACTCGATGAGGATCTCTCTTGGGCAGTTCCGGGTCTCTTCACACAGACTTCGCATCGAGAGCGGCAGAGCAGAGCGACTACCCAGGGAGCGGCGCATATGCACACTATGTGACATACAGGAGATTGAGACAAAGGAGCATTTCATCTTCAGGTGTCCTGTGTACTATGAGATCCGAGGACGTTTCCACTGGCTCTTTAGAGATAGTTATGGGATTTTAGCACATTTCCTCTCCTACCCAGACCAGCAGTGTTTGGCAGGTTTCATTCATGAGGCACTTAGACACCGCGAGAGGATACTCCGAGCACGGAGGCAGGAGCAGACTTCTTCCTCAGTTGATCCCTCTCATAGCTCTATCACGGAGTTCTTTCAGCTAGATCACATGGACCCCAACGAGACGAGGCCTCGATATTACCGTGACCCGGAGCCCGTGACCCGACAGCTCAGACAGAGGGTCGACACACAGATCACACTTACCACGAATCAAATGTGATAGCATGAGAACTTGTAGCCGCTCCACACAGGCCCACTCTGTATCCGACAAGTCTGGCCCCCAACAAGGACTGCCGTACATCCCCGCTGGGCGAGCCAAGGAGTCAAAAAGCAACCCCTTGGTGCGTGGATCTTGAAAGTGTGAGCGGAAGCACTGCCTCTCTAGCCTGGCCAATGAGGCATACCCTCTACTCAAGCGTGCCTGCATCGCGGGTCTCATAGTGAAGCTCGGTCCGGAGAAGTTAACCCCAACATAAGTGTATGATGAAACTATCTCAACAGATGACCCCGCAAATGTGAACTGCTCCTGACACATGATGGCTCGAGATGTATTGAAGATCATGACCTTGGTTTTACCCAAGTTGACCTTCAAATCATGAGACTCACAAAAGGACTGTAGTGCGTCTAGGTGTCTCTGAAGCCCCTCTGCTGAGGAAGACAAGAGAGCCACGTCATCTGCATAGAGCAAAATCTGGATCAGCGTGCCCGCAAGAGAGCAACCTACACCCCCCTGTGTCTACATCACTGTCTCAAGCTCGTCAATGTAGAGGCCAAACAAGGTAGGCGACAAAGGACACCCTTGTTTAACCCCGATGGTACTCATGATCTCGTATGTCCACCCGAATCCTACCCGAACTCTGCCAGAAACTCTCTCGTAAAGTGCCATGACAGCCCAAATGATCTCCTGGTCATAACCCAAGTCTTGTAGACGCAGGACCGTGTCAAATGCCTTGCGAAAATCCACAAAGCAACAATAAATCCTCTGCTTTCGTGACCTCGCCTCCTCGATGATACATCTGAGCGTCAGAATGTGGTCCATGGTTCCATGATCACGCCGGAATCCGGCCTGTCCTGCTGCTCTAAGTCCTCAACACTCTGCGAGTCTGCTAACCTCGGAGTCAAGTACTGATGCATAAATCTTGGACATGACATGTCCAATCATAATGGTCCTGTAGTTCTCCGGGCTCATGGGATCCCCTGCCTTGTGGATGGGTGAGATAGTGTTAATGGTCCAAGTGTGTGGAAATCCCAAACAAACCGCTTCATTAAAAAGCTTTGCTAAGATCGGGGCTAGGAGGTTAATGCCATATGCAATGAACTCAGTGATGAACTCAGTGCATAGTCCCTCATGATCCTTCACTCGGCCATTATGAAGTTTCATTACAGCATCCTTTACCCCTCCTCTAGTGAAGAGGGTGCAGGATGTGGGACAAGGCATGTGTGATAGACTAGGGACTGGATGATTTGGGATGTCATAAAGTGTGCGTGCATAATCAAACCAGATCTCGGTGTCAATGAGTGGCCGAGGGGACCGTAGAAATCTCCGCCAGAAGTCCTTAGAGTTGTTACTAAACAAAATGTTCAGTAGCTCCTCCTCGTTTCGACGAGCGAAGTCTAGTTTCTTCCTCCGTACCAGTCTACGGTATTCACGTAGCGTATCTGGTGCGCTCGGAACACTGTTTTTTGTTTCAAATCTGAGTTGATGGCGTAAGGCCTTACACTCATCATCGTACCAACTATTACAACGTACGGTTCCAGGGGGTGGTGGGCGGGTTAAAACCGAGCTGGAGGGGAATACAACTACTATGGCTTAATAAAACCGAGCTGGAGGGGAATACAACAACTATGGCTTCACGTCAACGACGGAATTCAAACTGTCCACAACTCATACCCTTCTCCAAAGCTCTCTCTTTCAAACCTTGGCTATGCAGGAGTCATCGCGCGTCGCGCCTGCATCCTGATGATCTTTACAGCACCTACGTCCGTGCAGGGAATTCGACGAAAGAACACCTTCACCCTGTCGCTCCCGTCTGTCCGACTGCCTTTTTTCATTAGTGACTTTAATATAGGCATTCCGTCGGTCGTCCGTAAGCGTACAAGTATTGTACGGCGATCTCTATGAGCATCTTTGGAAGGCAATACAAATTGCATATGAAGTCTTTCATATTCCCGAAAGAACACGACATCACTTTGCTTCTTGCCTAACTAAGCATGCCTAACTAAGCATCGATGACGACTTTCCCGCCATATGCTCTCCGTCAGGCGCATCCTTACTTTGTCTCGTTGCAGACTCCAGGCCTCCCAGCTAGCTCCTGTCCTTTGCTAGAATCGTCACAGCCTTGAGAGGCTGTGAGCCTACGCTCTGATACCAATAAAACCGAGCTGGAGGGGAATACAACTACTATGGCTTAATAAAACCGAGCTGGAGGGGAATACAACAACTATGGCTTCACGTCAACGACGGAATTCAAACTGTCCACAACTCATACCCTTCTCCAAAGCTCTCTCTCTCTCTCCCTCTCTCTGAACAAACACTAGGGCCCAGGACAAATTGTCGGGCTGGACCCCCCCGAAGGTCTTTATTACTTTTCAGAAATTCTGTTACAGAAGTTCAGCATGAGCTGTCACGTAAGTCTCTCATAAAACCTGAAAAGAATTTCCTGACTTACAAGAGCTTCAAGCCCCATTCAAATTGGCAACTTGCCACTTGTCTAAAATCTAGACTAACTCTTATTACAAGCCACTTAGGGCCATTCTGGAGTCTTCCAGGCTCTCGGTCACACGAACCGCTTCCTAGGTGCTTGTCAGGCTCCCATTTCGCTTAGGAAAAATAATCCTTCCTAGTACCTGCAACAATTAATTAAAGCGCACCACCATGGTACCCATTAATTGTTAGCGCTTTGCATGCAAATAACACACTGTGGACTAATCCTAGTCACGATGGGCGTCCCCACTGAACACATGTGCACATCTAAACAAATATATATATAAATAAATATATATATATATTTTCTCTGGTTGACCGAGGTCAACACTCTTGATTATAATTAAAGAGCTTCGACCAAAGGTCAAGGCGCTTTAATTATAGCCAAGTCTCTCCAACCGAGGTTGGCACATCTTGGTTAACCGGGGTTAACCCTCTTGGCGCAGGCCAAGTCTTGTTGACCAAAGTCAACATTCTCTGACCGTAGTCAGGTTTACTTGACTGGAGTCAAGTATCTTTGACCGTAGTCAATCCTTTGACCATTAAAATGACTCTTTGACCGTAATTAACACATATAACATTCTTTAATTAAGATCAAATAAATGGTCAACTGTACTTTGACTTAGGATATTTACATTGTGGTGACATCCCCTCGGCTTCTATTCAGTTGACCTCAACTGAAAAGCTTCCTTGTAAACATCCAAAAGCTGTGGATGATCGGATAACATGTTTTCGTCCATCCACTTGGCATCTAATGCCGTATAATTCTTGAATTTTACAAGATACCTGTAAAATTCCTTACCCTGAGGGCCTTTACGTACAGTATGGTACACAATTTGCTCTGGCTGAAGGACTTCCTCCAGCTCATCCACTTCTGGTGGATCCTCTGATACTGGTTCTGTAGGCTCTGGTCCTTGAAATTTCTTTAGAAGACTCACATGGAATGCATTGTGAATCCTCCAATGCTCTGGCAATGCTAATCTGTATGCAACCTCATTTATTCTTTCTGTAACCCTGAAAGGGCCATAGTATCTGGGAGATAACTTTGCATACACTTTCTGTTTGCCTTTAAACTTGCGGAGCCTAGCTTTTTCAAACTTTAAAAGTACCCAGTCCCCTTCCTTGAGATCCAACTGTCTCCTATGTTTATCTGCAGCCCTTTTATGTTTCTCTTGAGACCTTTCAATTGCTGTCCGGACTTGGCTGTAAGCTGTCTGGAGGTCTCTTACAAACTGATCAGCTGCAAATATTTCATCTTTAGTCCTCAATATAGGTGGCAAAATCACCTTCCCATATATGACTTCAAAAGGGGCTTTCCCTGTAGAGCTATGTACTGTATTATTGTAAGCAAACTCTACTAACGGTAGGTACTTTTCCCAATCTGAACTTTGGTCACCCACGTAGCATTTCAGCATATCCAAAATGGTAGAATTTGCTACTTCACTTTGACCATCTGTCTGGGGATGGAAAGAAGAAGAAAAATTCAGATTCGTCCCCATGTTATCAAATAAAGCTCTCCAGAATAGACTGGTCATTCTGGGATCTCGATCACTAACAATGGACTTAGGCATACCATGATGTTTAAAGATCTGTGCCATGAACAGCTTAGCCATATGATCTGCCTTTATGGTTTTGCGAACCGGAATGAAATGAGCTTGCTTGCTGAATCTATCAATGATAGTCCAAATCCCATCATTCCCTGACTTTGATCTCGGCAAATCAAAAATAAAGTCCATTGTAATATTTTCCCATGGTGCCTGAGGCACGGGAAGAGGCATAAGTAGGCCAGGTGCCTTCTGTCTATCATACTTCATTTTCTGACACGTAAGGCATTCAGTAACAAACTGATGTATATCTTTCCGCATTCCTGGCCAAAAGAAATACCTCTCTAGTGCTAGAGTTGTTGCTGTAATTCCTCTGTGTCCAGCATAGGGAGGTGCATGGCATTCCCCCAAAATCTTTTTTCTCATCTCCTGGGTGATGCATAGGCAATCATCTTTCATTAAATACCCATCTTTCAGGGAATAGTGACTGGTGGATTGCCCTTCTTGCATCTGCTGTAAAATTTCACCAAAATCAGAATCATGAACATATTGTTCCCTCATGCCTTCCAGGTCCTGATGATAAGCAATAGTTACATTATTGACCTGGGGTCTTCGGGACAAGGCATCTGCCACTCTGTTCCGAATTCCTGGAGTATGGACAATCTGAAAATGATACATTGACAGCATGTTTGCCCATTTCATATGCTTCTCTGAAAGCTTGGTCTGAGTCAAAAAGTATTTCAGACTTTGGTGATCTGTTTTGACAGTAAAATCTGCACCCAAAAGATAATGTTTCCATGTATGGATGGCATGAATTACAGCCAATAACTCTTTCTCATAGATTCCTAAATATCTTTCCGCATCCCGAAGTCGTCTGCTTTCATAGGCTACTACATGACCATTCTGATGCAATGCAGCCCCAACACATTCTCCACAAGCATCACAATCCACATCAAAAGACTGATACAGATCCGGAACTACCAGAATAGGCTCTGTAGTCAACTTTTCCTTGAGTGTATTGAATGCTTTCTTCTGTGATAATCCCCATGTGAAGGCTGCATTTTTCTTAGTGAGGTCATGTAATGGAGCTGCGATATCAGCAAAATGTCTGATAAACCTTCTGTAGTAAGAACACAAGCCTAAAAAGCTTCGAACTTCATGCACAGTTTTCAGCTCTGGCCATTCTTGAATGGCACGGATCTTCGCTGGATCCATTTGTATCCCGTTCTTGGATATTATATGCCCCAAATAGTGGATTTCTTCCAAGAAGAACTCACTTTTCTTGCTGTTTGCATAGAGCTGATGATTTCTTAGCTCTTGAAACACTATAGCAAGATGTTCTCTGTGGTCTTCCTCTGTCTTAGAGAAAACTAAGATATTATCAAAGAAGGTACCGGTAAAATGCCTGTACTTCCGGAAGATACGATCCATCATTCTGTTAAATGTGGCCGGAGCATTTGTCAATCCAAAAGGCATCACTAAGTATTCATACAACCCGAATGTTGTGCGGAATGCTGTCTTATGCACATCCTGAGGCTGTATCCTCACTTGGTGGTAGCCACTCTTCAAGTCTATCCTGCTGAAAACTGAAGCTCCATTTAACTGATCCAAGACATCATCAATACGCGGAATAGGGAATCTATTCTTGATGGTCATTTTGTTCAGTGCGCGATAATCAACACACATACGGAATGAACCATCTTTCTTCTGTACTAACAGTACAGGGGAACAAAAAGGAGACGAACTGGGCTGAATCAAGCCTTTGGACAGCAAGTCCTGTACTTGAGCCATAATCTCCTCTCTCTGAGTCGCACTGACTCTATAAGGGGGTCTGTTTGGTGGCTCACTACCAGGCATTAACTCTATCTGATGATCTTCTGGTCTCTCTGGGGGTAACTCCCCTGGCAGAACATCAGAAAAGCAATCTTTAAAGTTTACTAAAAACTGAAACTTATCTTTGTCTGCATCATTCATTTCAGCATGCATATCAGTCTCTTTTTCTTTCACAAAAACCATGTACGCAGAAATTGCAGACTTTATTGCTTTACTGCATGAAACATCAGATACAATGGGGATAGTGTCCCCTTTATTCCTGGCAATTACACGCTGATTTTTCCCCCTATGTACAAATTCCAGCACTCTTTCAGGAAGAGTCAACTTCACTGCCTTGCGGTGAAACCAAGGCATCCCCAAAACTACATCATAATGTTTCAGTGGAGAAATAAAGAAGTCTTCCTGATCCACATAACTTTGAACATGTAGACGGAGTTTCCCTATCAAGGGAGTAACTGGCACAGGGTTCCCACAAAACATTTGATCGGCATCCAAAGCCCTGCCTAATTCTTCCGTCTTTATTCCCAGCCTCAGGGCTAGATCCTCTGATATGAAATTATCAGTAGCCCCTGGATCAAATAAAATTAGCGCTTGCTGGTCTCTAACTTTGCCCCATGATAGCAGCAATTCTCGTTCTTCTGGGTTCAAAGCATGACCCAGTATATCAGGAATACCCCCCGCCATTGGCTTTTGCGGTCCTCGTGGCTTCTCTGCCTCTTTTCCCTTCGATGATGAAGGCTTTTCTGGGCACTGGGCAGCCACATGCCCCTCTTTACCGCACCTGAAGCATTTCCCATCTCTACGGAATTCCGCTATCTGTTCAGGGGTAAAAGTAGATTTGCCTTTATAGGTCTTTGAGAACTGAGTACCCCTCGGCTTCTGAGGCTGAAACCCTTTCTTTTCAGCCTTAGGGGACTCTTTCTTTTCTGATTTTATAAAATCAGATTTCTTTTTATCAGCACGTCCTGCATGCAAGGATGGCACTGTAGATGGATCTTGTAGCGGTACAAGACTCGCTACTGAGGCTGAATGCATAAGATCTTGAATATTCTTTGCCCCCAAAGCATTCACTACTGCCTGAATTCTTGGAGTGAGACCTGCTCTGTACTTCCTCATCTGGGTACCTTTGGAGATCTTTCTGAACGGTGCAACCTGCAAATAAGCATCCCAGAACTTTTGGTTGTACCCATCCACTGTCTCTCCTGCATCCATGTGCAAGCTGTCCCAGTCTTGAAGAACATGGTCTCTGAACTGTTTAGGCATGAACTGCTGGTAGAAGGCTTTCTTGAAGCCCTTCCACTTTCTTGGGGCTGACCCATCTGTAGTCAGTGCACTCCACCATGCACTAGCCGTTGCTGTTAAGTGTAAGCTGACCATTCTTAATTTGGAGGATTCTGAAAATTTCTCTGTACCAAATGCAGCATCAAACTGTCTGATAAACTGCAATGCTTTGTCTGTATGACCATACTGTCCATTGTAGGTCATAAACTTGACAGATTTTCCTCCCTCTTTAAATTCCCTGGTCGCTTTGGAAGACTTTCTCTTCCCAGACTTCTCGTGTTTCCTTCTTTTCCTGGATGGTTTATCTGATAAGGAAGAAGAAGACACAGAAGTCGAACTCGAGGTAGACGGTGATGGACTAGGAGATCGGTGACGATGCCTCGATCTCTTTTTACTATGGGACCGTCTCCTATGAGATCTATGAGATCTCTCTCTCTCAGACTGTACACGGGAGTGTGCCTCTGGCATTGGCACGTCATATACTGGATTAGGCATAGTCTCTGCTGGAAACAAATGCTGAGCCCTGGGATCCCTTTTAAGATTTTCCAGCTCTTGTATACGAGTGCGTACCATTTGTTCAAATTCTTGTTGAGTTTGTGGCACATTCCTCTGTCTTGGATGCACATCCCTATCTTGAGAATCCCACTCGATAGGTGATTGATCCATATTCTGAGATCTGCAGATTTTCTCACACAGTGCAAGTAACTAATGCACACTACCTTTGCTTTTCCAACAGAAAAGGGTACCTCAACAAGAGGTGTTTTGCATTCACAATCTATGCCAGTACTGGCTGTCAGTTCAAGGCATGTACCCACACAGTTGCCAAAGCATCATCAACTATGTTGCCCTTTTCTGGCTGCTGCAGATGGCTTCAAAAGGCATCTGTTTTTCCCTCTTTTTACTGTTCAAAGGCATGCATTCTCCTTTTTCTGCAAATCTCTGTTTTCTCTGCTTTTCTCTGGTTTTCTGCTACTTTTCTGACAGTAAAAGTCTGACAGGCAGGTGAAAATTAATAACCAAAACTGTCTCTGCAACTGTCTCTTTTTTTTTTTTTTTTTTTTTGTTGAAAACAGTAACCAGATAAGTAACTACTGGTTACTCTAACCGACTGTCTGGTTCTGGTCTGGTTAGTCTGCAACTAGACTAACTGGACTGGTTACACCAACCAAACTGGTCTGGTTAGGCCAGCTTAACTGAACCAAAGTTGAACTAACTGGATACTGGTTCAACTAACCAGAGTTAACTGACTGCGGTTGACTTAACCAGGGTTTCACTAACCACGGGTCAACCAACCAGGGTTTAACTTAACCACTGGTCTGCCAGGCTGGCTGCCACGTGTCAGTGCCATGTCAGCATCTGAGCTGTCTGCCACCTGTACTGCGCCACGTCAGCGCCACGTGTCCTGTGCCACGTGTCACTGCCACGTCATCTGGTGCACTGTGTACCTGCTGGCTGCCACGTCAGCATCGCGTCAGCGCCACGTGTCTGCCTAGGTGGCACCCTGGCCACGTCAGCACAGCCAAAGGTTTCAAACCTTGGCTATGCAGGAGTCATCGCGCGTCGCGCCTGCATCCTGATGATCTTTACAACACCTACGTCCGTGCAGGGAATTCGACGAAAGAACACCTTCACCCTGTCGCTCCCGTCTGTCCGACTGCCTTTTTTCATTAGTGACTTTAATATAGGCATTCCGTCGGTCGTCCGTAAGCGTACAAGTATTGTACGGCGATCTCTATAAGCATCTTTGGAAGGCAATACAAATTGCATATGAAGTCTTTCATATTCCCGAAAGAACACGACATCACTTTGCTTCTTGCCTAACTAAGCATCGATGACGACTTTCCCGCCATATGCTCTCCGTCAGGCGCATCCTTACTTTGTCTCGTTGCAGACTCCAGGCCTCCCAGCTAGCTCCTGTCCTTTGCTAGAATCGTCACAGCCTTGAGAGGCTGTGAGCCTACGCTCTGATACCAATAAAACCGAGCTGGAGGGGAATACAACTACTATGGCTTAATAAAACCGAGCTGGAGGGGAATACAACAACTATGGCTTCACGTCAACGACGGAATTCAAACTGTCCACAACTCATACCCTTCTCCAAAGCTCTCTCTCTCTCTCCCTCTCTCTGAACAAACACTAGGGCCCAGGACAAATTGTCGGGCTGGACCCCCCCGAAGGTCTTTATTACTTTTCAGAAATTCTGTTACAGAAGTTCAGCATGAGCTGTCACGTAAGTCTCTCATAAAACCTGAAAAGAATTTCCTGACTTACAAGAGCTTCAAGCCCCATTCAAATTGGCAACTTGCCACTTGTCTAAAATCTAGACTAACTCTTATTACAAGCCACTTAGGGCCATTCTGGAGTCTTCCAGGCTCTCGGTCACACGAACCGCTTCCTAGGTGCTTGTCAGGCTCCCATTTCGCTTAGGAAAAATAATCCTTCCTAGTACCTGCAACAATTAATTAAAGCGCACCACCATGGTACCCATTAATTGTTAGCGCTTTGCATGCAAATAACACACTGTGGACTAATCCTAGTCACGATGGGCGTCCCCACTGAACACATGTGCACATCTAAACAAATATATATATAAATAAATATATATATATATTTTCTCTGGTTGACCGAGGTCAACACTCTTGATTATAATTAAAGAGCTTCGACCAAAGGTCAAGGCGCTTTAATTATAGCCAAGTCTCTCCAACCGAGGTTGGCACATCTTGGTTAACCGGGGTTAACCCTCTTGGCGCAGGCCAAGTCTTGTTGACCAAAGTCAACATTCTCTGACCGTAGTCAGGTTTACTTGACTGGAGTCAAGTATCTTTGACCGTAGTCAATCCTTTGACCATTAAAATGACTCTTTGACCGTAATTAACACATATAACATTCTTTAATTAAGACCAAATAAATGGTCAACTGTACTTTGACTTAGGATATTTACATTGTGGTGACACGGGTGGAGCGGGTGGTGTGGGAAAAAGCGTGAATGGCAGCCTCGTGTAGTAGGTGAGTGATCCCGATCAAAGCGTATATCGTGGTAGGTGGAGTAAGCACTGAGTGGGGTGGAAGGTGCTGTGCGAAGGGAGGTGGAGATGCGAAACAAAAGATATGTATGATCAGCCCCTGGGGGGAGAGGTGCTACAGTGAAGTCAGTAATTGCGACATGTGAAGACAAGGGATCCCATGATGTAATCAACAACACTGAAGCCCCCCCCATGTGGATAGCATGTGAAACCACCTGAAGCGGGCCATCTGTCAAGACCATTATAGATAATGAGATCATGTATTCTGCCTAGGTCTAATAGGGCCTGCCCATAGGATGAGAGTGGACCTCGCCTGTCAGCCGAAACCGGTAGCATACCTGCCTCCTCAAGGTCACCATCTGCCAGTAGAGTGGAATCATCTCTGAAATCAAGAAGTGATACCTGACGGGCCCTTGTCCTCGCATTGAAGTCCCCCACTAGAAGGACTTCTCCGCGGCTAGAAAAGTCAACGATGGACTGATAAAGGGCAGCAAATGGGGATGTCTCATCATCACCTCCAATATCTCTGGCAAAGTGGGAGGTCTCCGGGGGGAAGTAGCAAACTGCGACAAACAGATCCTGGCTGTCCATATGTAAACTGCGACAAACAGATCCTGGCTGGCCATGTGTCGTATCCGGATCCAAAGAAATCTGGAATGTGTATCTCTCTGCTCTACTGAAATGATCCCCCAAACTGTGGATCTGTAGGCAGACTCCCATGTATATCCGCTAACTATTGGGAGAGGGCGCTCTGGACTCTAATGTGTCTCTGTATAGAAGACTATGTCGTGGCCTGTATAGGATTCCGAGAAGTTCCCTGGTTCTGACCATAAGGTACCATTACAATTCCAAATGGTGCAGGACAAGGTCTCGGATATCTGAGTCTCATAGGCCCCGCCTCCCTATGTAGGGGAGGGGGCAGGTGTCCTACTGGGGCCTGGAAGAAGTCGTCCCTCTCGTACCACTATCCACTTCCCCTCCTTTCGGACCTGATCCCGCTACTGCAGCAAAGAGCACCTCTCCTCAACCTGTAGAGGTGTGAGGTCCTCATCCATAGAGATCGCTGGCTGATCTCGAAGGACTGACCTGCGTCGTAGAGCTGAAAGTCGTGCCTGAGTGTCATGAAATCGTATGATCAAGGGTTGCTCTCGATTGGGATCTCTCCCCACCCGCCATGCCCTCTCTATCCTGTGCTCAGCCACACCCAGGGTAGCGATCACGAACGCAGTCGCATCTACCATCGGTGTAGCCTCAGTGCGTGGGATCCCGCGTACTCTGATGTTGAGAGCCTTACTGGCTCTCTGCTGCTGCTCCATGAGGGTAGCCGAAACAGTGACCCTTGCGGATTCCCGTTTAGCCACGTCAACCCATTTGGAAGTCTCCTCAATAGCAGATTGCATGCTCGCAATATGTGCCTCGACCACCGGGGTACTCCCTGGGGCAGTGTGTATGGTTGTGACCTCCTGTCGGAGCTGCATGATATCATGTATGAGTCCCTGAACAAGACCCGCCTGCTCCCGAATGGCCCTAGCCTACTCTTGTATGATGCGGCTCTGCTCCTGGTTGAAGCGGACCTGCTCCCGTGCGAAGCGAGCCAGCTCCATCTCACGCTCACGAAAACTATGTATCTCCGTGAGTAGGGTCTCACGGGCCTCTGGTGTGTCAATCCACCCATGTCCATGCTGAAACTGTGGTGACTGTGGCATGAAAGAGTGGGACTGAGTCCGAAAACTTGACGGTGGCTGAGTGAGGAACGGAGATGACAGTGGAATGGATGAGGCAGTCCCAACGGGGTGTGGGATGGTGGGCTGACTGAGAGGGAGAGGGGAGAGTGAAGCGTAATGAGGCACAGTGTATGACACCTCCGAAGTAGGGGCATAAGCTGTGCGAGAGCTGTAACAGGAGAAGAGGGAAAGGGAACAACAACCGGCGCCATGGGCATGAGTATGTCACTGATCGTAGATGTAGATGGAGCTGAGACTAGAACTAGAGCCTGAAGCGGAGACTGAAGTCGAAGTAGAGATAGAGATAGAGATAGAGGGAGCTGAGGTTGGAGCTGAAAACGAAACTGACACTGTAGCGGGAGTTGAGGTTGAGGTTGAGGTTGAGGTTGAGGTAGAGATAGAGGCTGAAGAAGCTGAGGCAGGTCCTACCTTTGCCTTGCTGTTTACCCTGAGTCCACTTCGGTTGTAACGTGTGTTCACATCCTCCAAATTCAGTTGTTGTTATTTTCGTCTTTCTTGGCTTTGTCCCCCATTCTCTTGGGGTGCGGGTGCAGATCTTAGTGTTAATGTTCAACCGGAAGCGGGAGCACCGGTTTCCCCCCCATAATGGGAGGCACGTCCAGTGCGAGGTGGTGGAGAGGTAGTGCGGAAGCCTGAAGTGGAGAGGCAGCCAGGAGGTGGAGAAGGAGGAGAGGCTAAGATGGCGAGGATTTTTTTTTATTTATTTTTTTTTAAAGGTGGTTGTGGTTTGCTTCCCCCCCCCCAAAAAAAAAAAAAAGAGTGGCGAGGGGAGCAGAGAAGGAAGGGGGGTGGGGGGGGGGGGATGAGCGGAAAAGGAGGGAGGGAGGTGGCTGAGTGAGGGGGTAGCGGGGAGCGAGGGGTGGCTGAGGGGAGCGAGGGGCTGAGCGGGGGGTAGCGGGGAGCGAGGGGTGATTGAGGGGAGTGAGGGGTGGTTGAGGGGAGCGAGGCGCGAGCGAGGGGCAGGAAAGGGGGGTGCGGGTAGCGAGAAGGGGGGCTGAGCGGGAGCGAGGAGCGAGAAGGGGGGGGGCGGGTAGCGAGAAGGGGGGCTGAGCGGGAGCGAGGGGCGGGGGGCTGAGCGGGCTGAGCGGTGGCTGAGGGGAGCGGGGGGCTGAGCGGGAGCGGGAGCGAGGAGTGAGAAGGGGGGTGCGGGTAGCTGCAGCAGTGCCCAGGGAGGAGCTGGAGCGGGAGGAGCAGCGCCAACGGAGGGGCAGAGCAGGGTGGGTAGGTAGGCTGAGCGAAGGGAGGCTGAGCGGAGCGGAGCGGAGGAGCGGGGGGAGAGGCAGGTGAGCAAAATCTCTCCTATCCCTCGAGAGGAGGAGGAGTAAATGACAAACTGATCCTACGCATGGGGGGGTTGCCAAATGGTTGTCTTGGAGAATGGGACTACACAAGAGATATAAGAGTCGGAGCCCGACCGACGGGGATCACAGTAGCCCTGGTTAGATGCAGAGCTACGACCAGGAGACGTGCCAGGACCGCACCTCTGAGTGGCCGACAGCACTCTATTGCCGACTTCATGCCTCTACTACCTCATCCATCCTGATATCTTACTGTTGCTGGGGATGATGATGATATTGATGATGATGCTGAGATGTATATATAGTCGACCATCGACATGACTATGTTGTACTTAGGACTTAGTACTGCCATTCTGCATTTTTGCATTTTTTGCATTTTGCATTTTGCATTGGTATGGACGCTCGTTTAGTAGCTCCACTACCACAGCTTGTTGTATCAGGATTTTCACAGTCTCATAGACCCATCGGTCTTCCGAAGACTTTAATAAACTTTCATTCTTTCTTTCTTTCTTTCTTTCTATCACAGAGTTCTTTCAACTAGATCACATGGACCCCCACGAGACGAGGCCTCGACATGACCGTGACCCGGAGCCTGTGACCCGACAGCTCAGACAGAGGGTCAACACACAGATCACACTTAGAGACATCCCCTCCTTGTTTAGAGTCGGAGCCCGACCAACGGGGGTCACAGTAGCCCTGGTCAGACGCACAGCTACGACCAGAAGACGTGCCAGGACCGCACCTTTGAGTGGCCGACAGCACTCTATTGTTGACTCGTGCCTCCACTTCCTCATCCATCTTGATATCTTGCTGCTGGCGATGATGATGATGATATTGATGATGATGCTGAGATTGATATATAGTCCACCATCGACATGACTATGTTGTACTTAGGACTTAGTACTGCCATTCTGCATTTTTGCATTTTGCATTGGTATGGATGCTCGTTTAGTAGCTCCACTACCACAGCTTGTTGTATCAGGATTTTCACAGTCTCATAGACCCATTGGTCTTCCGAAGACTTTAATAAATTTTCTTTCTTTCTTTCTTTCAGAACACACAGCTCAACAAGCAAAGGAAGGGAGCACAAGGGAGTGGATGAACTGCTCCACTACCCTGCTCCACAAGATGCAAGACTGGGCAGGCTCGGCTCCTATGCCAGGCCCTGGAATGGACTGATCTGCTGCTCCACAAGATGATGCAAAGAGGGCATATATATAGCCCCCCAGCCCCTCCCTAGTCGGATAGGGCAGACTGGCAGACCAGCCTGCAAGGTGGCCGACCCCACAGACCAGCATGCCAGCTCAAAGGGGGGTGGGCTGACCCACCTCTGCCCTATAAAAGGAGCAGCCCTGCAGGGGGCTGCTCAGGGCCGACTCCCTAGGCACCTCCATAGCCTGTACGGGTGGATCCAACTGTTAGAAATGACCCAACAGACGGTACACACAGCGGAAGACTTATAGTAATGCCCAGGAGCTCACACAGTGTGGTGTGGGGGTGTGGAATCACAAACTTCTTTACTTATGTGCATTCAATAGATGTGCAGACTCATCAATAGACAATGAACCAGCCAGATAGAGAAACCACCAAAATATATTTCCGTCCAAAACTATGGACACAATACAAAATAGATAGATCCAGAGTCCCACCAATGGTGTGGTCCTCTGATCTAACCACAAGGTCCTTCTCCTATGTACTGGCTATCTCTAGACTCGAGCCCGCGTGCTCCACCTCGAGCGTCTGTAGACTTTCCGTCCAGAACGATCCTCTCCACCTTGCTGTCTGGAAACCAGCCTAGGTGGGCTGCCACTCAAGCCCTCTACTAAGAGGAGTCCATAAAACTGTAAGAGCAAAAGTTTCTTTATGAACAGGGAGATTCTGGCCTCAAAATCATCACCAAAATTGTGAAAGAAAAGATAAGATTACTCTAGATATTAAGCAGAATGTTCAAGCAAAAAGCATCAAGATCTCTACCAGACACAATTCATCCTTGACCTAGACCCACCATCAGGTTGCATAGACACCACCTCCATCTGTGAGCCTGTAATCATGAGGACACCTGGGGGTAGAAGGCATAGATAAGATTTACAAATGTTAACGCGCATCCTCCATCCTATGGATGCAGTGGAATAACTAGAACACACCACATAGCAGACTCAACCTCCATCTTTTTGCCTGTACTTATGAGACCATTGGAGGGTGGAAGCCATAAATTAGATTTGCATTTCGTGAGGCTTGCAACAGCAAAGTAAACAAGGGCAAGGAAGAGAGTGTAGGCAGCCAAGCTGCCACATACTCCTAGAACAGCCAAAGAGGAATGTGGCTATCCACATGGCCTAGAAGCAGCCTTTGGACTGCCATACAATCAAAGGCGCTCCAAATGCAGCCAAAACAGCATCATCAAGGAAGCGTCACAGAAGGGCCATGCATCAAAACAGGTCAGAAAAAACAACATACTTTTGGTGAAGGGAAGGGCCAACACAAAGCCTCGCAGAAGCCTCATTCCTTCTTCTCTACATGGCCTTCAGCCCCTCTTGAGGAGAGTGAGAGAGAAGCCTATGAGCAGTAATTGTAACATTTAAAGTATCCTTGAGCCCGTCTTGAGGAGAATAAGATAGCAGCCTATGAGCTGTAGCTGTGGCATTATGAGCATCCCCCTTTGGCTTAGAGCCCCAGGATGAGGATGTTATCGGGCATTGTAAATGAGCAGCATTTGTAATAACATTATTAATAGGAACACACATGATGGATGCTTCTTTAAAGTTTAAGTTATGCTTTCGCTATTGTCAATAAGCTGCATGGATTCTAGTTCCATGCATGTTGAGAGATGGGAGAGAGGAGATGCAGCAAGATGAAGAGGAGAAGCGAAAAGCCCAGGCTGCACCCTAAACAGCAGCTCAAGATGAGGGAGCTGCCGAACAGGAAATAAGGGCAATAAGAGGAAGAAAACCTGGAGGAAAGAAAGAAAGAAAGAAAGAAAGAAAGTTTATTAAAGTCTTCGAAAGACCGATGGGTCTATGAGACTATGAGAATCTGATACAAGCGAGCTGTGAGGGTGGAGCTACTAAACGAGCATTCACACCAATGCAGAATGCAAAAAATTGCAGAATGGTAGTACTAAGTACTGAGTAAAACATAGTCATGTAGGTGGTCGACTACATATCAGTCACATCATGATCATCAGCATCATCATCATCAAGACATCAGGGGTGGATGAGGCACTAGAAGCATGAAGTCAGCGATAGAGTGTTGTCGACCACTCAAGGGTGCGGTCCTATGACGTCTCCTGGTCATAGCTCTACGCCTAACAAGGGCTACAGTAACCCCTTTCGGCCGAGCTCCGACGCGAAACATGGAGGGGATATCCCCAAGTGTGATCTTGGCGCCCGTCCTTTGTCTGAGCTGTCGAGTCACTCTGGCTCTGGGTCCCGATCATGTCGAGGTCTCGTCTTGGGGGAGTCCAGGTGATATGGCTGAAAGAACTATGTGATAGAGCTTTGAGAGGGGTCTGCCAAGGAAGAGGTCTACTCCTGTCTCCATGATTGAAGTATCCTCTCATGGTGCCTGACTACCTCATGAATGAAGCCAGCCAAGCATCTCTGATCTGGATAGGAGAGGAATCGGGACAAAACCCCATAGCTATCTCTGAAGAGACAATAGAAACGCCCTTAGATCTCATAGTAAACGGGACACATGAAGATGAAGTGCTCCTTTGTCTCAACCTCATGCATGTCACATAATGTGCATAAGAGCCTCTCCCTGGGTAGGCACTCTACTCTGCCGCTCTCAATACGAACTCTATGTGAAGAGACCTAGAACTGTCCAATAGAGATCCTCAGTGAGTGGGGTAAGTGGATCTGCGTGTATCCTAGTGGATCAATGAAACCCTCCTCTGTGATATGTAAACAATGATCTCTATAGAAGCTAAGCTTCGCTGGGAGTTTGATGGGTCCCAACCAGGTCCGGAGTGTGTGTAGCTGAGAGATCCTTACGGATTACCTAGTTGACATCGTGTGACATGAGGGGAGAAAACAAAGCGTTCATACTGTACTGGAAGGAAGGGAGTCTGTCCATGTGGAGCCCCAATCCCTTAAACTCTCTCTCTGTGCGTGCATACCAGCATCTCTGGTCACCCCTTGTTGAGAGTGTCATAGAGAAAGACAATGCTAGCCATGGCAGCCTGTTGCGTCCGGAAGAGTAATCCCCATACTCTCTAACTCGGTACAAATATGTGATAACCTGAAATGCAGCATCTAGTTGTAATGGAGATGACCCAAACTCACCCTGAATGATCTGTTGAGGAACGGATGGCTTACTACGAATCATCCGTGATAGCATGAGAGCCTGTAGCCGTTCCACCCGCCCCCACTCTGTATCCGATAAGCTGGCCCCCAACAAGGGCTGCCATACATTCCCACTAGGCTGACCAAGGAGTCAAACAGCAGCCCCTTGGTCCGTGGATCCTGAAAGTGCAAGCAGAAGCACCGCCTCTCTAGTCTGGCCAATGAAGCGTATCCTTTGCCCAAGCATGTCTACATCACGGGTCTCAGTGAAGATGGGTCCGGAGAAGACAACCCCAAGGTACGTGTATGATGAAACTATCTCAACAGGTCACCCATCAAACGTGAACTGCTCCTGTCGCATGATGGCTCGAGATGTATTGAAGATCATAACCTTGGTTTTACCTAGGTTGACCTTCAGATCATGAGACTCACAAAAAGACTGAAGTGTGTCGAGGTCTCTGTGGAGTCCCTCTACAGAGGAAGATAGAAGAGCCACGTCATCTGCATAAAGCAATAACTGAATCAACATGCCAGCAAGAGAGCAACCCTCCCCTCCTAGTGTCTGCATCACTGTCTCAAGCTCATCTATGTAAAGGCCAAATAGGGTAGGTGATAAAGGACACCCCTGTTTGATCCCAATAGTGCTCATGATCTCGTCTATCCACCCAGATCTTGCTCGGGCCCTGCCTGCGATTCTCTCGTAAAGTACCATGACAACCCAAATGATCTCTTGGTCATAACCCAAATCATGTAGGCGCTATATGAGGCGGGCTCTCGAGACTGTTTCAAACGCCTTGCGAAAATCCACAAAGCAACAGCAAACCCTCTGCTTCCGTGCCCTCGCCTCCTCGATGATACACCTGAGCGTGAGAATGTGATCCATGGTGCCATGATCACGTCGGAATCTAGCCTGTCTTGCTGCTCTAAGTCCTCGACACTCTGCAAATCTGCTGACCTCAGATCAAGCACTCATGCATGAATCTTGGACATATTCCAGGTGCATGAAAACCCCAAACAAACAGCTTCATCAAAGAGCTTTGCTAAGATCGAGGCTAGGAGGTTAATCCCATATTCAATGAACTCAGTGCATAGCCCCTCATGATCCTTCGCTCGGCCATTATGAAGTTTCATTACGGCATCCTTCACTCCCCCCGCAGTGAAGAGGGTGCAGAATGTGGGACGTGGCATATGTGAGAGGTCAGAGGCTGGCTGGTTTTGGATGTCATAAAATGTGCGTGCATAGTTATACCAGACCTGAGTGTCGGTGAGTGGTGAGGGGGGCCGTCCCTCTAAAAATCTCCGCCAAAAGTCTTTAGAGTTGTTACTAAACAAAATGTTAAGTAGTTCCTCCTCGTTCCAGCGAAAGAAATCTAATTTCTTTCTACGTACCAGTCGACGATACTCACGTAGCGTCTCTGGTTCGCTCAGAAGGCTGTTTTTGGTTTCGAATCTGAGCCGACGGCATAAAGTCTTACACTCTTCATCGTACCAATTATTATAGGGTACGGTCCCAGGAGGTGGTGGGCGTGTGGAGCGAGTGGTGTGTGGGAAAGCATGAAGGGCAGCCTCGTGTAGTGAGCAGGTGATCAGGGCAGCACGGTCCTCTAATAGGGAAATGAAGTCAATGTAAGCAAGGCGTACGTACAGACGGTCAAAGTAGGTAGGTGAGTGGTCACAGTCGAAGCGTATATCATGTTAGGTGGAGTAAGAACTCAATGGGGTGGAAGGTGCTATGCAACGGCAAGGAGTGGCAATGCTAAAGAAAAGGTAAGTGTAATCAGCCCCTAGAGGAAGAGGTGCTACATTGAAATCGGTGATGTGTGATGTGAAGGCAGGGGATCCCATGATGTAATCAACAACGCTAGAACCTCCCCCATGTGGGAAGCATGTGAAACCACCCGAGGCGGGCCATCTGTCGCGACCATTATATATAATGAGATCATGCATCCTGCCAAGGTCTAATAGGGACTGCCCATAAGATGTGATTGACCCTCGTCTGTCAGCCGAAACCCGTATCATATCTGCATCCTCAAGGTCAACGTCTAGCAGTAGAATGGAATCATCCTTGAAGTCAAGGAGTGGTACCTGACAAGCGCCTGTCCTCGCGTTGAAGTCTCCAACTAGGAGGACTTCTCCGCGGCTCGAGAAATCAACAATGGACTGATATAGGGCTGCAAATGGAGATGTCTCAGCCTCATCTCAAATATCTCTCGCAAAGTGGGAGGTCTCGGGAGGGAAGTAGCATACTGCAACAAACAGATCCCGGCTGTCCATGTGTCGGATCCCGATCCAAAGAAACCTAGAATGTGTATCTCTCTGCTCTACTCAAATGGTTCCCAAAAGGGTGAATCTGTAGAGAACTGCTACTACTCCTAATCCAAGTACTCCCCTGTGTCCCTAGTCTCATCTCTATAAGCACACTCCCACGTGTACCCATTGGCTACTGGTAGTGGGCGCTCTGGACTCTGATGTGTCTCTATGTAAAAAACTATGTCACGACCTGTATAGGATTCCGAGAAGTTCCTTCCTCCACAAGGGTAGCCGAAACAGTTGCCCTTGCGGGTTCCCGTCTGGCCAGGTCGACCCATCTAGACGTCTCCTCATCAATCACGGATTGCATGCTCGCAATGTGGGCCTCTACTACCGGTGTGCTCCGTATAACTGTACGAGTAGAGAAGAGCTACTTCCTGAGCTAAACCATGTCCTGCCTCAGTACTTGGATGATACTGGCCTGCTCCTGAATATGACGAGCTTGCTCCTGAACCATCCGAGCCAAGTCCTGAGTAAACCTAGCCTGCTCCTGTGCGTAGCGGGTCAGCTCCACTTCTGGCTTGTATACTATGTACCTCCACAAGTAAAGTCTCCCATCTATCCGGGGGATCGAAAAGACCCTGTCCGAGCTGAAACTGAAAGAGCTGAGGTACAACAGTGGGAGGGTGTGGCACGATAGTAGGCGGTGGTCGTGTAGTAAGGAGAGCGGATGCCTGAGGTACAGATACGGGTGTCTCAATGGTCCCAATCGGATAGGAGATGGAACATTGAGTTAGTGGCAAAGTAATCCCAGTGGTATGAGGGGGTGGTGGCTGACTAAGAGGAAGAGGGGATGGAAAGGTCGAGAACAGTGGCCTTGCGCGCATCACCTCCTGTGGGGGTGACATGGATGGTGGAACCGCGGGGGTCTCCAAAGCAGTGGTGTCACGGAAGGGGTGGCTAAAGCTGCATATACCTAGATGAATCCAAGAACATTCCCAAACTCATCCTCTAAAAACACAACATAGTGCACTTTCAATCTCACGATAGTCACTCATAAGATTGAAAACCATGAACTCCATCACGCATAGCAGGGACTAGCTACTATGACATCCCCACTGACGTCATCAGCGCCCAACAGTGGGTGTAGACCATAGTATAAAAATATGCTCTCACACATACAAATCCACACACCCACACATACTTGAGCATCCATTTATACAAAGTCTTCATACTGAGTCTCTGTCGGCACTCCGGAGGTGAAGGGCAAACTCAACCATGACGAAGGCTAGCACTAAAGGAGAAGGCTAATCAAAAAGTAGTCCAAATCTCTTCATTCAAGCTACAACTGCTTGTGAAGTCTAAACGATTCATTTTAGTCTCTCCCAAACGGGCATCTAAATCTAGTTGATAGGGCAACGCACCATTTAAGATAGAAAGAATTATCGCAATACCAGCAGTAGACTTGATTGGCGTAGTTGAAGTAGACTTCGGTGGTAGGGCTGAAGCAAGCCCTCTCGACACAGGTGAGGGTGTAGATGTAAGTGAAGTAACTCCTGTGGAAGCAGATGTGACTGTGGCTGCTGATGATGATGATGATGATGATGACCCTTTACGAATCGCTCGGCTGTCCACTCCAAGTCTACTCCGGTTGAGGCGTCAGTTGACATCCTCAAGCTTCGTTGTGCACCTGCTGAGGTTTGTCCTTTTCCTTCTCAGTATCTTTTCCCCTTCCTCCTTTCCCATCGGATAGAGAACTAATTGTTCTTGCTGTTTTCTTCAAGTGGGGGGTCCCCTTACGTGGGCATAGTTATTCGGGACTGCCCCATGAAGATCGGCAACGCCTAAGTGGGGGTCACATGGCACGTGGCAGTCAGCCGGAGGGTGGCAAGGCTGAGCTGGCGAAGTAGGGTGGAGGGAGCTGGAAGTGAGGAGGGGCTGCAGCGGGGTAGAGGGCTGCAGGAGGTGGAGGACTAAGGCAGGGAGGAGCTGACAGGGAGGAGCAGGCCGCGGAGGAGGTACTGGCCGGCGAGGAGCAGGCAGCGGAGGAGGTGAGCTGGCGGGGAGGAGCTGAGCGGGGATGGAGCTGCAAGAGGTGGAGCAGCAGGGCGACGAGGGGGAGAAAGGCTGCAGGCGGAGCAGCAGCAGTAGGGCGGCGGTGGAGGGAGGGAGGAGTCAAGCGACGGGGAGGGGCTGCAGGAGGCACAGCAGCAGCAGGGCGGCGGGAGGAAGGAGCTGGTCGGCGGCGGGAGGGAGGGAGGGAGGGAGGTAGGGAGGAGTCAAGCGACGGGGAGGGACTGCAGGAGGCGCAGCAGCAGCAGGGCAGCAAGAGGAAGGAGCTGGTCGGCGGAGGGAGGGAGGGAGGGAGAGAGAGAGGGAGACATGGGAAAGAGAGAGACAGAGAGAGAGAGAGAGAGAAAGAAAGAAAGGTGTATTAATGTCTTCAGGAGACCTCCTCCCTCCCTCCCTCCGTAGACCATGAAGTTTGAACTACATGAACCATGAACCTAAACATGAAGTTCCTTGACCAGCCATTAATGGGTGAGCGTTTCGCGGGGGCATATTACGTACCATTTTCAGAGAAACTCAGTATGATTATCTCTTTCCATTATCCAGTCAAAATATAGGGAAACTATATTCAGACTATAGATAATTGTCCCAGCACAGAAATTGAATATCTTGGTCACATTGTTTTAGCTGAAGGTATTCGTGTAGATCCCAAGAAAGTAGAGACCACTACCAAGTGTCACAAATCTTTGATATGATGAAGTGCCTACTACCAAGATATTGGGTGATTAGCCACATGTATGTATGTGTACACTGAGCTACATCTGAGGGCACTGGAACTAATATGGTAAATGATCTAGACTACGCAACGATTGTAAAATGGATTTCCAGATTAAAAAGGACGTTAATTGTCCATGTTAGGAAGTCAGCCAGAATTAACCCAGTCTGTATGAGAAAAGAGCAGTGTCACAAGAAACGTTTCTAAAACACGTTTCTAGATTTTGCTAGATGTTTCGTCTAGAAACGGGTTTTAAAATGTATTGTATATGAATTATATATTAAACATAAATAATTAAAGCATGGAATGCCAGCACAAAGCTTCAAAAGAACTACAAAAGTAAGGTCATCTGCACAGGATGGGCAACCGACATAAGAAAATGGTTCAGCAGATGGAAAGTGGAAGCATATTTGATCATGCCGCCTGAAAAGGTCAACATGCAAGAGTTTCAACTATCTTTACTGAGCACTTTGCGGAATCACTAGTTGACAAGTGAAAAGAGGGTAAAGCTGGAATATTACCAAGACAACATAAATCGCACATGTTGGTCTACATACATGTCCATAGAGACTCATGCTCAGTCTTATATTAGCACACCTATCCCCCTTCTATATCGCAAAAACATCGCCAGGTTCCGTACCAGATCTCATACATTTGCCATTGAGCAGGGAGCTTGGATACACCAGCCTAGACATGCTAGAGTCTGTACCCTTTGTGACATGCAGACAGTTGAGACGGAGGCACATGTAGCTCTACAGTGCCCCCGATATGCACATATCAGGGAGGACTACCAGCAGATACTGGGGGACTCCGCTAAGTTGACATCAGTTCTCTCCACTGCCTCTCCGGCAGCATTGGGATCTTTTGTCACTCGTCTTTTTACATGTCGTCAGGAACTCATAGACCTGACCTCTCTCCTTGAGGAGACTCTTTTTACATTGTATCGAGACGGGTCCCATGGGTCGTTTTTGGCCCCCCGAGGACGCTAATAAACTCTCTTTCTTTCTTTCTTTCTTTCTCTGAAAAGAGCTCTCAAATACACATATACACATCAAACACTCTCAAAAGAGTCAAGACACAGGTAACACCCTGTCCTAGGACGTTTCACCCGTCTCGGCTGGTGTTTCACATGCTAGAAACACGTTTTTTGGTTACACTGGAAAAGAACATGATTTCTGAGACGTTTCCCTGTTCTTTCGTCCCCGCAATCAAACTTTCCTGGAGAAGCCTTGATCAGGGAGATCCAAGTTTATCCAAAACAGATTAAAGCAATAATTTGAAAAACAGGGTGTTTAATTTTTTTGAGACCTTCAATGTAATGTAAATTATTCAAAAAGCCCAGGCTTATTTGAACTAACCCTTCACTGGCAGCAGCAACTCCAGACAATTCAGATGAAGTTAAATGACGTGCATACTGAGCTGTTATCTCCTCACGGGTTTCTTGGTCAGGCAGATTGAAAAAGATGGAAGAATCAAACCGACTGCAAAACCAAACACAAATTTAAGCACGACCATACATAGAAGCTCCTCTAGTGATATGACAGTTTTGAGTCGCATCTTATCCCAAAGCGCATTCACGTACAGAATGACTAAGAAAAATTGCAATGATGTACCTGATTAATGCTGGGTCCAAGTCCTCCTTTCTATTCGTAGCAGCAATAACAACAACTCTAGTGTCCTGTTCGAATCCATCTATCTAGACCAAGCATACTCAAAAGGCTTAGTCAGTTAGATATATTCCGGAAAATAATATAACAGTTGTCTCTCTAAAAATTGACTGTCAAGCCCAAAATACCATGCATCAATGAGACCCTTCCCTTCATTTACATGTATGGAAATACCAGACAATGAGAAAGATAATCCTGACTCCAAGAAAATTGTTTATTTTACATCTTCCTATCCGCAACATGATCTCAAAGGTACTCCTAACATGGCTGCACCTTGTGATCAATCTCTTAGCTTCATGATATGCAAAAAGTAAAAGCCCTTGACCCTTTAAAAATCTGTCATCTTCCTCTGCAAGTCCACATTGAGCTCATCTAACGGTATTCTCTTTCACTTATCCAATGCATGCAAGTATATACACAGCAATGTGTGTGCGAGCGGGCCGCGCATGCGCGCGCGAGAGAGAGAGAGAGAGAGATTAACGTCCACAAGAGACCTCACAGGTCTATGGGACAAAAAAACAAACACCAAAAACATCAACATCAGTTAGAGACTAAGAGTCTTTGGGGGAGTATATCAGCTCGGCCCCAGTTTATTTCGATGCATAACTGAATTAAACTAGCTACTAATTTTATCTTAGAAAGAGAGAGAGAGAGAGAGAGAGAGAGTGCCCAAACTCAACTTACAACAAGACGAGTGCAGCTTTACCTCATGAAAGTCAACAAGGAAAAATGCCATCAAGTCCATCATGCATAGCAAGCAGTAGTGACGACAACATCCCCACCAAGATATCAGAGCCTAACGGTGGACGTTGACCGTTGTTCATGAATGTGTAGGCATGCCAAATGGCATAGGCACAAGCTATGCAAGAGAGATCAATCTATACACAAAAGAATCCGGATGTATCAAAGGGACAAGGACAAAGACCTTCAATGCTAGTAAAGAAAATTCAGCTATGGTGTCGACACTTGCACGAACGGGAGATAGATGCAAATTCCTTTGCTTCAAGCACCAAAAGAATGAGCCACCAAAATAGATCACCTTCAATATCTTGGTCCCTTCCGAAAACCCCAGGCAAGGGTATGGGTGCCATAGTAATACCACTGAATGCAGCATTTTTGCAGGCATTGCAAGAGTAGGATGCAGATGCATTCTCAGTCTTCACCGATACCAAGATAGACAGTGTCATATTTTCAAGAGCATTTACATCAGACTTTGATCACAATTGTACATGCCGACTATGCAGGAGTCTACATTAAAAGGTGACACTTATTTCAACACACATCAGGAAGACCAAGACAACTGGGTAGATTATGCCATGATAGACATTCAGGAAGCAAAGACATTTGAAGACGCGAAGCATAACCAAAGTGGGAGAAAGCCATGAAAGCTACGATTGACTCCATACTTTACAATCATAGCTGGGATAAAATGGCCAGGTTTGAAAACAAGGTCAGTGGAACCAAATGAGTCTTCAAGATGAAGTACAAGTCTGATGACTCATTAATGGAACAAGACTAGTCCAGAATAGTAGCCACGGGTACGTTTAGGCAGAAAGAAAGGAAGAAAGAAAGTTTATTAAAGTCTTCGACTCGAAGTGTCTATGAGACAAAAAACCCAAAATAGATGTACGATGTGGTATCACTATGGCAGTCCTCTGTATGCTGTCTAAGGAACCAGATCCACTAGGCAGCTGAGAATGGATAGGAGGTCTTAGCGGACAGAGGCTCTGATGGGGCTCAGCACCAACGGAGGGATAATACCCATGATAGAGCACTGATGTTAATCGATGTTATGTCCAAGCACTGACATAACTAGGCTAGTGTTATGGAGGTCAGGTTAACCTACGGTCATGTGTCCTAAACCTTGGGACAGTTAGGATGTGTGGGACCTTTGGTACACCTAGGGGAGTCTTAGGCTTGAGACACCCTGCATCTATAGAAGTGAGAGCCATTGCTCACTTGGGGCACCCTTGGGAGTGGGGCCTCTCGAGAATACCCAGCTAGGTTGACTGCCTGTCCAGGCCTGTGTCTCCCTAACGACATATGTGCGCAGATGGGGCTGCGTGGTATGGGACACGAAGCCTTACCTAGGATGGACTGCGGTTGGAGGTTGCTTGACCTCTAGCTCGGAGGTCATCTGAGGGTTGGGTGGTGACGCACTAGCCAATACCACATGTATTCTGATATTGGTCTATGCTTGCATATTAGCACGGAGACAGAGGAGATCCTGGATTCCAACTTAGGGGTTGTTTCATTTGGTAATAGAGCGAACTCTAGGTTCTAAGTTTTGTTTGCCTATGGCAATAGCTTGTGTGTGATTGTGTGCTAGAGGATGGATTAGAGAATTCGTAGCACTTGAATCTTGAGGATTTGCTTGGAGTTTTGGGCAGCAATAGAGAATATGAGCTGTTGGGTGAATTTTGTTTTGAATTTCCCTGCCTATCTTTGCAAGTTTGGTACACTTTGCAAGCAGAGAGGAAGGTCGAGGGAGAGAATTCGCAGCAAGAAGAAAGTGTTTTCTGTGAAGCCGATTTGTTTGAAGGCAGGTGAATCTGTTTGAAACAGTTTGCTGCA